>NC_136327.1:6723708-7288315 GCF_964198595.1 Lampetra fluviatilis | reverse complement strand
AAACGAGGGGCAGATTTAGTAAAGCCAATCCGCCGCACTGCTGCTTAGCCTGCGAGCTTCTGACGAGACTCGATTCTATTGATAGGCAGGGTACTAAAATGTGATTGTAGAAGCGCCCGGTATGCAGGCGTACGTGGTGGACCTGCTGGAGGTGCGTCCGTTCGTCGTCATGGTGGGCACACACACTGGCCCATTTTGGAGGGACGTCTGAACACTGACGGGCTACCGACACAATTACATCACAAACAGAAACACGGTTGCAGGGCGGCCGACCACAATGCACCGCTGGGTTTGCCGAGTGGTCCAGTTATCGCTCGTCAGTGATGTTAACCGCGTCTGAGAAATACAACTCAGGTTGCTGGTTTAGTAGCGCAGTACGCTAACCGCTTCGCCACCACTCCACCCAGTTTAGAGAGAGCACCAAATCGTTCATCAGTCACGCGTTTGATATTTGCGCCATTCGTATATCAGTACGGCTATCATGAAGGTGGGTGCCGTGTTTTGCAGATAAGCGTCGTCTACGGCAGTTCAGCATGTAATAATTTTTCACACACAAACAAACGCGGCATAGCAATTTCCTCTTGATCAATTTTTTTTTAGATCTTTACACTGTTTGCAAACCCAAGGATTAAAAGAAAAATTATAATAATTTTGTCCACGCTTTCCTAAATATATATTTTTCCCTTTCCCCCATGCTATGCATTTTGTAGACGGCAAAATATTAATTGGCAAGCCATGTTACTCAAACAGAGCTTCAATCAGAACCACTTAATAAAGCTAAATTGTGGCTGTTAGCCCGCCTGCTATAATGGCTCGCGACAAAATAGGCACATTAGCAACCGCTTGCAGGTCAACAAGCAAGCCCTTGGCTCACCACGTGCACACGATGAATAGAGTTGGCGAGTGGACGGGTGGGCGGGTGGGCGGGCGGGCGGGCGGGCGGGCGGGCGTGCACGCGGGCGGGTGTGCGCGGGTGGGCCGGCCAGAGGAGCGTTAACCTCTTCATGGATCACTCTCAATCTCCAGGCTCAAGAAAGCCCCAACGAGGGGAAATCAAGCCGAACGGGGCGGCGATATTTTTAAGAAGTGCGGCCGAAATATCTCCCGAGTGGTGGACCCTGTACGTGAGAGGGACCACGCGGCCGGCGGCTGGAGAGCGAGAGAGAGAGAGAGCACGGATGAAGGAAGACGGCGACTTATCGAACGCTCGCCGTGTTTCCAATTTGTCGCATTGACCCTTGTTTGCGTCGTGCGCCTCAGCGTTTTTTAGAATCTCTTGTTCGCCGCCCTGAAAGCTTGCTGGCCTGAAGTCCGCTGGCCGAGCCGTTTAATCCTGAGATTTACGTTACTGCGCTCTCGAACAATTTGTGCGGTTACCGCGATTTCTGTTACGATCAACTCTGCGCTTCATTTGTTGCATTCTTGAATCTTTTGCACAAAACGACGCGTTGTCTGCTTCGCGGCGAACGTCAAAGACCCCGTGACGTCATTCGCAAGGGTAGACCGCTGCGTGCTGGCTTCATGGTCCAAATGTGTCAAATTTAAATGGCTTCAGCGCAAGTTACTCAAATGAAAACGTACGGAGTGACCATCGCCCCCCTACTACGAATGCTTGGCAGGCATGAAAAATACAAGTAGATTTTACCCTTTCTGGCAATAAAACAGGAGGTGTGAAGATGTTCAAACACCAAACAGATAACTTTTGCAAGGAATATTAATTTTATTTTTCTACCTACGTGACTTTACCGAAAAAACCTAAGAGTAAGGAATCAACTCTGCATTACCCACACGTACTTGTGGTGAACATGCAAAAACAACATGGCTCTGGTAATATATGCATTGTCCTTGAGACTGATTGGCCTACACACCAGAGACAGCCTTCTTGAAGGCCCAGTCTCACCACCGTCAGACCAGGCTCACAGTACAAAGCCAATGCTTCGCAGGTGCGTACTGGTAAAAATTGTCACCAGACTCGGTGAGGCTTTCCTGGATAAACGAGCATAATAAAACAAATATTTAAACTAGAAACTTAACTTAATTTGTTCCACTAAGACGATATTTACTTTTCACGACGGCTATTATTTTGACACAGGCCTACCTTGTACGAGGCGTCTGGTGTCAGTGTTGCTCTTTACTGGCCTTACATAAAGGAAGTACATTGCATTGTGGATAGTTTGAATTACGTTACAAATTTCCACGTTTTTATCATCTCCACCATGGTCATCCTCCACCCGTCCATCCACCAGTTTAATCCATTTGTTGCCATCCCTTCCAGCAAATTATCCTGCCCGCCCATGCCGACGAGCTGTCCTTCCCAATGAATGTAACGTGTCCAACATGAGTTTGCTATTTCGTCATCAGTCTGTGAACCCTTTTTTCCCCGTCTCTAGGTGTAATTCGAAGCACGCATCTTCTCCAAGCAACTCTGCGCACTTTTCGTCTCTCGTTATGCGGAATAAAATTTGCGAATCGGCAAATAAATTAGCACGCGAAACACAGCCGCGTGCGCACAAGGTCTGAAGTATACTCGTGGCGTGTGCAAGATAAGGCTAACGGAAAACCCAACGCCAATGGAATAGATGGCGATGGATGGAATGGCAAGTACAGGACGCAAGGCTTGTAAAGGAATGAGAGGGAGATGGAATGACTGCGTCCATCAGGGCACGAGCAGCTGAGAGATGGGTGACGATCGCACAGCACCTTGCACAACACTGCCAAAGGTACCGCTCATCACATCGACAAACAGAGAACAGATGATGGCAATGATGCTGATGATGACTATGATGATGCTGCTGCTGCTGATGCACACCGATAAGGCTTATTTCACCAACAGATAGCGAACGCCTGACGGTTGAAGATGCTGGCGATGATAACGCCGACCGTTTCTTTACAACGTGACAAAGGAAAACGGAGAATGTCGGTCTACTCGCTGGACGGAGCATCTGACCGGCGCGGGTGGACTTCCAGACGGGCACACAAAGGGGACAAACGCTGCGCGCTCTTCAAGCCACAAGACGGGCGGACAAGCAGAGAAAATAAACAATGCACGTAGGCGAACGGAGGAACCGACCGCGGCTGAACAACAGAATGAATGAACGAAGGAAAAACACAAATAAATAAAAAGCCTGCCCAACCCCCTCCAGCACCGCCTCCCCTCCTCCATCTCCCTCTCACCCCCCCCCCCCTTTCCCCACCGGCCGCCATCCACTCCATTCATCCGCGCGACAATTAGGTAAGTGCGCGAGGTGCGGGAGGACCATTATGAGCGGTGCGGGTGCGAGCGCTCTCATTACGAGCGGGAGAGAGTGGTGCGGCAGTGGTGGTTTTAAGGGGGGTGTTGGTGAGGCGGGAGGGAGGGAGCGAGGGAGGAGGGAGGGAGCATTATGCCGATGCGCGGAGCCCGGTATTCACGGCGCCACAATGATCGCGACCGGCAGAGGCCACAGCTCCGATACACAATTTGGCGGCGTTGCACACGCACACAAGCACACGCGCGCGCACACACGCGCACACACGCGCACACACGTGCACACACGCGCACACGCGAGTGTACGCGAGTGCTCCTAACCCGAGTGCGACTCCTGCTCACCGCCAACTTAAGTGACCAATTTTTCAATGGATTCTGGGCACCCCCCTCCTAGGTCACCTCGTCCTTAAATCAGTGCCTGGTGCAGTATGTAAACATCAGCACTGAGGAGACAAAGGCGCACAAGGTCCGGCCACGCCACTCCCCCGTGTGCCGTGCTTGCCTTCGGAGGTGCTCGCTGCCAGCGCTGGCCCCGGCAACCTGTTAAGAAGCCATAGACGGGGGCATCGTTGTGGCTGCGTGGGTCCGTGGGGAAGAGTGTTTAAGTGCACACATTAGTGGCCGTGCTTCTGTTGGGGATTAAGTAATTTTACATTTTCGTGTTTTTTTTTTCCCACCTCTCTCGCTGGAAATTACCGATGATGATGATGATGATAATAATCACGGGCAGAAGCTTTTATAGGTAACAAAAATAAAATCCACTCCCGGAGCTGCCACGGAAAATAAACAAAATGCATCAACCTCCGTAACTCCATCCTCCCCCCCCCCCAACCCTCGACGCAAGCCAACATTCGCATTAGCGGCTTGCAGGGCGCTGCGACACCAATCCAACACCACGACAATTAGTTTACTCAGCGAAGCATCGCGAGTCACCACATGGGCGTCACATCTTTGCTCAGCTATGAAAGCTTTTCCGGGTCTCGAGGCTCGCTTTGAAGGAGGATCTCCCGCTTGGTGCTGGTTGGGCTAATTCCTTCAGCGGAGCCTTGGCACGCGCGTGGATGGGTGGGCCGATGATGCTGGATGCAATTACCAGCGAAACGTCGTACTCAAATTGTAAATGTTGTGGTTTCGCGCTTCAACACACCGGTGGGCTAAAGCAGTGAACTAATTTGTCTTTTGTCAACGTGACACTTTTTTACTGATTGGCCGTGTCGGGTGGTGGAGGGTTACGACACATTTATAAATAACGCGATCTAAACCCAAAAACGTTGCTTATGAATAATATTGGTCGCGAAAGCCTACACGTGTTAAACCAACGCGGAGAAGTTCTCCGCAATCCTGGAGAAGTGTCAAGATGCCAAAGTCAACGATCCTCCCCTGACAGCGATGGGTGCTGGTCGTGTTGCTGTTCGGGATTAACTCTCGGTTGGAAAGTGCAACCCACCGCTGCGCATAAAACTAAAACAAATATCCCCCATATAGCTTCAACAGACTGTTGGGGCAAGTGCTGTTAGCGGGCACCAATAAAGGCCGGCACAGCACACGAGGGGGTGGGTGGCCAACACCACGCCCGGTCACCTTTGTATCCCCAGTGGCGATGATTACACATCGCACCAGGTACTCATTTGAGGCTGAGTCGACCATAGGGGAGGTCCAGGACTGGTTCAAATAATCGTCACTGGTGATGGCCGTGAATCGAACCCGGGTCGCCAGGTAAGTAGCGCAGCACGCTAACCGCTACGCACACACACACGACACACGCACGCGCACAACAACATTATCAACCGCCGTTTACACATGTGGCGGTGACGGCACGCGCGGCCCCCCCGTGCACACCTGTCCAGGACGTCCGTCTTCTCCAGCTTCTCTTGCAGGTGCAGCCAGTCGATGAGGGACTTGAAGTCTCGCACGTAGTTGTCCAGCATCATGAGTACTTCCTGTACGGGTGTAGAACACAGCAGCAACAACAGCAGCAGCGCGGGCCATTGGTGAGAGGTCAATTTAACCAAGTCCGGTGATATAAGTGGGCGTAATATTCTTGTTAAATATTTGCCCGACAAAAAATACTAAATATGAGGCACACGGCACTGTCTGTGAAAAACAATTAAATTGTCTCAGGTGACGTCGATCGAGCAGGGTCGAACGACAGCTGCACCACGAAAGGCCCTCGATGCCAAAATACTCGACGCGGCCTTCCTGTCCAACGACTTCTTTGACAATTTCAAGCGACGAATTACAGAGAGGGCGATAAAGAGAACAGAAGAACACGTGGACTAGAGAAACGTGCGCCCACCCCGACTCGCAGGAAGAACTACGCAGGCTTTGGCGGGATGCGTCGTGGCCAGAAAGGGAGGAACGTCCGTGCGGTCGAGTCTGACGGCGGAGCGGCAGCCAGAGAAGGGAACGTTTCCGAGAGGACGTCCACCGCAGGAGACGGAGCGGGAAGATCAACTCGTGCACAGAGACCAGACGGGACTTTTGCTGCGCGAGACCCCGCGAGGTCACAGAGGTCACAGAGGTCACAGAGGTCACCGTGCCAGCTCGGTGCCGACCCTTGAGCCACTCCCGCGATTCCCACCGCTTCCCACTCACCGCCACGACCAGCCGTGAGACGCCGCCGCATTTTGTTCATTCGGACAAACGCACTCGTGACGGCACTTGTGAATGGGGCGGACGATGAACATAGATACAGTCCCACAAGTGAGGAGAGCAATTTTTTCCTACTTCCAATTGGAAACCCGACCGTGTCAATCGATAGTCCCCTTGCCAGGCACGTTCAACCGCTCGGGGATTCCGAGCGGCGTTGGGGCCGCGCGGAGGAACACGCGACCTGGTGCTTGTAACGTGCTCATGTAGAGAGCCCTTTGGTCGATCCACTGCTGGATGAGAACCTCCCCCACGCAGTGCGGGGCGCGGGCACCGCCTGACCATGCTTCACCGCGCACGCTGGTCGGTGCGGGATGGTGGAGGTGGATCGCGTAGACGTTGGGAGCGTAGTACAGTACAATAATGGATTTTTGTTGCGCTGCCCTCTATGCACGGTAAACAGCGATCTTCTCTATTGATGGTCCAGAGATACATATTGTTGGTTCTTTCGGTAAAGTCACGTAGAAGGGAAATAATAAAATGATAAAAATATCAAACAATACAATTCTCACGACGTCTCGACTGCAACACAAGCAATCATCATCAGGTGTGAAATCCACAGCAAAAAAAACCTTTAAATCAAAATTTAGGTCCAGAGAAAATTCCACATTCTTATAAATGGCCCAGAATGCGCCCGGTCTGCACCCCACTTGGTCACACCCCAAAGGCAAAGTGGGTTTGAGCCTGGACAACGCTTGGACAGGTGACCACCTTGATATCCGTCCACGTAAAACATGAACACGTGTCTCGCACGGTCCGTCAGCCGGCACACCCTTCTGGGAGTGCATCGTTTCAGCAGCATTCACTCAAGAGACGCAAACTCTGGATGGACTTGAGTCGATGCCGTTGAACTGCCGACCTCACAGGAAACGACCCCCTCTCTACCGTCCGTGGTAGGTTACCACAGGGCCGTGGTGGGCAGCAGAGGGCAACGTAGCAGCATCCACTGCTGCCCTTCACTGTGCTCCAACGCCTCTGTTCCCCCTCCTTCACCCAACACACGACATCACTTGCCGTTGTAAAAACTGCACGAACGCGCGAAACGAGCGCGCGTATGTTGCGATCCGTACAAAGGTAAGTAACGTCAAGGCCACGCGCGTGACGAGGGAAGAGGCCTTGCCGATGAAAATCGATGCAAAAGGGCCGTGGGTTTATTTTTGCAGACACCTGCAATGCGCAGCGTCGAAGCCGAGTTATTGATGGAGGGGGGGGGGAAAGGCAGGGGGGGGGAAAGGCGGGGGGGGGGGAGTAGATCCTAGCAGACGGGGCAAAGTGTTGGCGAGGGGAGGCCCGGGGTGGTCGGAATGGGGTGGCACAACCCCCTTGGAGCCTGCGGCCTTGGCCGGATCTCGCCCATTGAATGACAGCGCGAGAGGGGGCCGTGCAAGCCCGGCTCAGCTTTCGGGCAAACGGGGGAAGCAGCCTAAGATCGCTTGGTCACGCCACTGCCGTCAGAAGCGTCTCCGCAACAGAGAGCTCTCGCGAGCCCCTCTGGAAGGTATTTTGGCCGACTCTTGCAACACTTCCAAGAGGTGGCAGTACCCCAGAATTTGCTCCGACGCAAGCAACCTGCCGACCGACTTAACTGCGGTGCGCCCATTCACACTGCATCGATGGACAGAGGCGAGGGGATTTGAGAAACTTGACATTGCCGTGTCGGGAGATGGAATCCAACTGTGAGTACGTAAGTATGTTGAACTTCTTTCGCACCATACGTAGCCAACCATGCTAATCGGAGGTGCGTGGGAAGGACAACAAACTAAACAAAAAAAATATAAAGAACTGCCGACGATCTGGATTGCAAGTTCAGTGCCTCAACCGTTGCAGGGTGGCAGCATCCCTCTGCGTACAAACAGCACCGTAGCTCAGCACCACCGCTCGCCTGCAAGATCCAGCGATGCGAAGGTCAGGGTTGGTGGATGACACAAACGTTGTGAAACTCCCTTCCTGTGGGCATCGGAGATGGTGGCATATCCTGGCTGGCCGAGAGAAGGCGGTACAGCAAGTGGGCTAATCTCCATTTGGTTTTCATCCACACAGTGATAGAATGAAGACACGCATGGGTTTTCTCCAAGTGCCCCGGTTATCCTCCCTCGCGTATACACAGCTCCTACATTGGCTAAAAGGACCTTCAAATTAAAACCAATTTCAGTAGGACCCTCCTGAAAACGATGCCTTGGAGTCTTTGTGCGGCGTTCCTCCCCGTTTAAGGCCCAGCCTCCACCCGCGGTCCCTCCGCAGCGTCACTCCTGCCCTCGGGTCCCCCTCGCCTGCCCGGCGCTCACTTCAACCTCTCCCCCCGCCGCCACCGCCGCGGCGCCGGCAACGCCACCGCCGCCTGCTTTCCCGCGGGGAGACCACGGCAACCCACACCAACCTGCGCCGCTGCCAGCCGCAAAAACCACATCCCTATCGGGTGCGTTCTTGAAATATCTCCATTCGCCCGTTTATTTTTTTTGTTCGACCACCTTTTCTCGCGACCGGCGGCGGATGAGCAAACCAGAAGGGGAACCAAGGTGGCCCCCCGGTATCGGAGTTCAATAGACGAACCCCCCTGCCCCCCCCCACGCCAAACATCTGTTCCAACAAACTACGTCAATCTAGCCTACGTGGTGTCATCCTCATTATGGAGGGGACGATGCCCCTGAGTCTTTCCATCTTTCACGATCTTCAGCGTCTCTCTCACGGAAGAGTCCCGTACCACTCTCACATTGTATCCCACCAACGATCCGTTTCCTTCCTCCTCCCTTCCCATCAACTAATATTTTGAAAATATTGAATCCCTGAACCAAATATTGATTTCCCTGGGGGTATAAATATTTGCTAAAAATATCGTCCCCGGAGGAACAAATGTTCAGGGAAACCAACATTCCTTTACACAGCAACGGAGAATGAACCCGGCAAGGGCTTGGCGAGACTACACAGAAACTGCGTGTGTGCGTCGCAGGTGGTATAGCTGCCGTAACAATGCATCGATCCACCGATTAACGTACGTTAATTAAGCTCATGCTAGATCCATAGAATCGCAATAATATATTTTAATCGATGAAGCTATTATTCTTTGTTTTTGTTGTGCATGTTTAGCCAGGAAAGCCTCGCCGAGGTCTTTATCAGGAGGGTCCTGTCCAAGTTGTCACAATAGGGAGCGATTATTGCCGCGTACATTCCAATTAAATAATTTGTGGGCCATTTATTTTTAGTTGCCAAAGATGGACAATGACACCGCCACACAACGGCCCACTCTTGCTCAAAGACGTCACAGAATCTTTACCGTTCACTGTGAAGCAGAAGGAACGTAGCATGTTTCACGGTGAATAAACGCGGCTGCATTGACCGGGGCGTTCGCGCACTGATTGGCGTCGCCGCCGCCAATCAGTGCGCCGTCACAGCCGACGCTTTTGCTCAAGGCGTCTCGCGGGACAGGCGGGCGCAGAGCGAGTAAAATTCGGCGTCCCACGTTTAGAACCCGTGAGACCACCCCGACTCGGCATCGCGAGGGTTAAATAAAAAAAAGCTTCCGCACGCCACGCCGAAGCGAATGGAAGAGGCAGACGAGAAGTGAGGCGGCGCTCGTGAAGGAGGAAGAATAACAAAGAATGAAAGGGGGCAACAACAACAAAAAAGGGAACAAAATATATAATGTACGTTATTGTGAAGAAATAAATAAACAATAACAAAACATGAAAAGCCTTCTCTGGACGCTTGATGCTTCTGTGTGTGCACGCATGAGTGTGTGCGTGCGCGCATGTTTGTGTGCGTGCGCGCGCGAGCGTAAAAATGTGCGTGTGTGTGTGTGTGTGCGAGTGAACGAGTACCGGGTGGAACAGTTGCAAAGTGGTGAGCGCACTCTGTCAAAAACCCGGCGACCCGAGTTCGCTTCCTGGTCACGGCTTACATCAGCAGCAAACGCACGAACCGGTCCTGCACCCTCCCCCCCACCCCCCCGGCTGACTTAGCCTCAAAATGAGTACCTAGGAGCCGCGTGCGATACATCAACAGTGAGAAGACAAAGGTGGCCGGGCGTGGTGCTGGTCCCTCGTGCACCGTGCCGGCCTTCACAGGCGCTCACAAACAGCACCGGCCCCAGCATCTTGTGTCGGATGCAAGGAGGCATTTTTGCCTTTGTCAATGCATGTGTGTACATACACACGCGCACGTGTGTAAGTGTGCGTCTATGTCTTTGTCTATGTGTGCGGGTGTGTGTTTACGTGCGTGTGGGGAGCGGTGGTGTAGCGGTTAGCGCGCTGCCCTACGGACCTTGCGACGCGGGTTCGATTCCCGCTCACGGCCAACACCAGCAACGATTATCTGAACCGGTCCTGGGCCTCCCCGAGGTTGACTCAGCCTCAAATTATTACCTGGTGCGGTGTGTAAACATCGCCACTGGGGAGACAGGTGGTCAGGCGTGTTGCTGACCACCCACCCCCTCGTGTACCGTTCCGGCCTTCATAGGTGCTCGCTAACAGCACTTGCCCCTACAGTCTGTTACAGGCTATATGGGGGATCTTTGTCTTCTGAAATGAGTACCTGGTGTGTAAAATCATCGCCACAAGGGTGACAAAAGGCAGCCGTGCGTGGTGCTGGCCACCCACCCCCGCCCCGAACGCTGTGCCCGTACAGCTTGTTAGAGGCTATACGGGTGATCTTTGTCTTTCTGTGTGTGCGCGTGCGTGCGCGCGCGTGCTGTCCAGGTCGATAAGATGGCCTCTGGTATTGATCGCGGACTGGCCCGCGCCACCGCGGCGGCATGCGGTGCAGCCTGCACGGCGCCGTCTGCAAACCGCCGTCACTCTACACCGCCAGGCGGCCGGGCAAGCGGGAGGAGGGTGGGGGGGCGGTGGGGGTGGGGGGCCCCCAGAGTGTTGGGGGGTCATGCAAGAGGACAGGCAGTGGCACAAATGCATTGATGTCATTATGCACTCTCATTATCGTTGTGTATTGTTATCAGGCTAACGTCACGTGATATTTAAGGAGGATTTCTCCACGACACTGGCTGTCGCCTGATGATGCTGGTTGCAACTAGCGGCGAAACGTCGTGCTCGAATTGTAAATGCTGTGGGTTTGCTCTCCAACATGCCGGTTAGTGCTGAACTATTCACGAATTGGCACGTTCTGTTCACGTGACAAACCTTACTAATTGGCTGTGTCGAGTGGTGGCGGGTTGAACGACACGTTCGTAGTTACGCAATCTAACCCGAATATATGGATAATATTGGTCGCGAAAGCCTACGTGTTCAACTAACATGACGTCATGGTTTCGCGCCCCGAACTTGCATCCTAGAGGTCGCCGGTTCGATTCTCTCTCCCAGCGCAGAGCTTGAGCCGACAGTGCGAGTCTCTTAAAAAGCCTCTGTGCACCCAGCAGGATAAACGTATCCACCCGCAGTAAATCCGCTGACAGGTTGCGAGCGGTGGGGTGAGCTGCGTATTACTCCAACCTTGGAGGAGTAGGCCAAATACCGTCTACGGGAAAGGGGGCTCCCCAGAACTCCACCTGAGGGAGCCGGCAGAGGGATGAGTGTGTAAATGCAGGGCTGCACCTTTAACATTTTACACTGCACCTTAGTTGACAGCGGTACTCATTGTGGATTGCACGTAACTTTGCCAAACGCTCTGGGGAGGCTCCCCACTGAGGCCACTTCGTAAGAACATCACGACTATCATCTAAGGCCGCTGGAGAGCAGGAGGAGGAGGAATGGAAAACAATTCAACCCGATTGTTCGGTCGAGTCTTTCGGAATCCACGCTTCCGCTCCGAGCGCGAACCCCGGCGCTCACGGCGGAGCGCCGGGGCCGCGACAGCGCCGCCGCCCGTCCCACCGATCGCCTCCACAATGTCCCACCCAGCGGCTGCACCGTCGACAAACCCGATCCTGCCCCCCCCCCACCCGTCCTCGCCTCCGCCCACTCCATTCAGGCGTCGCTAAAGCGTGCAATTTGTTGTCGGCGGGCGGCGTGGTTAGGCGTGGAACTAATCGGCGCTATTGAGAGCGCCGGGGCGCCGTGGGTAACCCGACGCAGGGGCCGGGCCGAGAGCCGCCGAGAGCGTGCACACGCGCGCGGTGGAGCACCGCGGCGTGCTTGTGTCGAGCCGTGCGGCACACCGTGGGTGGTGTGGCACACCGTGGGTGGTGTGGCACACCGTGGGTGGTGTGGTGGGGTGGTGCGGTGGTGTGGTTCGGCGTGCTTGTGTGGAGCGGTGCAGGACACCGTGGGGTGGTGTGGTGGGGTGGTGCGGTGGTGTGGTACGGCGTGCTTGTGTGGGAGCCGTGCGGCACACCGTGGGGTGGTGTTTAGGGGTAGTGCGGTGGAGTGGCGTGGTGTGATATGGTTGTGTGGTGTGGCGTGGCTGCGTGGGGTGGTGTGTGGTAGTGTGGGGTGGTTGTGTGGAGTGGGTCGGCGTGGGGGGTGATGTGGCGTGATGTGGTCATGTGGTATGGGGTGGTGTGATGAGGTTGTGCGGTGTGGTGTGATGAGGTTGTGTGGTACGGTGGTATAGCGTGGTGTGAGTGTGTGGTATGGGCTGGTGTGAAGCAGTGTGGCAATGCCGTGTTACACGCTCTGGCATGGAGCGTTGGGGCATGGAGTGATGTGGTACAGCATCGTATATTGTGGTCCTGTGGTTTGGAATGGGAGGGCCAAAGACAAGTTCAACAACCACTTGTGACGGACTTAGCCGTGGCCGGGAACTAAATTCACGTCGCAGAGTTTGTATCGCAGTGCGCAAACCACTGCGCCTCTGCTCACCATGTGTGTGTTTGTGTGCCTGCGTGAGTGTATTTACGCATGCACCGATGCGTGCACAAACACGCACACGGACACACTTCGTGCGGACACTAAAAGAGAAAAGAGAAGACAGAGAGAGAGAGAGAAAAGCAGTGTCATACGAGTGGAACGTGCCGAGTCGGGTTTGCGATACAAATCTGCAGGAAGCATCGATTGTGTTCCAGGGAGCTATCCAGGTTCTAATTGACCGTGTCAATCTATACCGCTAACGACCCGGAATCTCCGTGTCGCGATTCCAGGGGGCGGCGACAGCAGTGGCCGAAATCACCACAAACACGTCCTACCACAGCCACCGCCGCCGCCACCACCGCCACCACCATCGTTACCATTGCCACCGTCATAATTATCAAAACAACTGTCATCACTGCCATTACCATCAGTATAACTGACGATTGGCACGGATGGCTATATGTGGTGTAAAAGAAGTTCAATTTACACACAACTATCATCGTGATCAACACCATGGTGGCGCTGAGCGAGTGGTGGTGGCGCTAGCATTGGTGGTATTGGTTCTGGTGAGAGTGGTGGTGTTAGGTGCTGGTGTTGGTAGTGTCGGTGGTGGTGGTGCGGAAGACGTGGCGGTGATCGTTAGTGCTCGTGTTGTTAGAGGCAGTGGTCGTGGATCCCCTGACTGGGTAGAGATGGTGCAAATGGTGTTGACTGGGTGGTGGAGGCTGTGGTAATGGCGGTACAGACTGGGCAGTGGTGGTGGTGGTACTGACTCGGTGGTAGTGGGTGGGCGGTTCGTGGCAGTGACAGTTGTTGCTGCCGGTGCTGCAGCTGTAGGCCGTGACGCCGGTGACGGTGGCGGGGAGGCGAGGGCTGGCGTCGTGCACATGTTCGCGACACGGCTCCCAGATGGGCGACCAGATTTGTGCATCATTTATTCACGGCGGGCGCGGCACAGAGAGCCACTGTCGCGCCTTTGATCTGCGATCGCCGTCACCAACCCTGCCACCCTGCCCGTGTCTCCAGCTTCCAACGACAGCACGGCCCCATAAAAACCGCCAGCTACCCACCAGGTCAAGTGCTCACTTCTTCTCTGCAGTCATTCGCTCGTCCGGCGGTCGGTCGTCTCCTTATCACTCTGCTAGTGCTGCCACCGTGGTTACTGTTCTCAGGAACTTCACGCATTGATTCCTCCACCCGTGTTGAGGACTATTGAATTGTTTTGTCTCGTCCACGTAATAGTCAACCACCAAAGTGCAGGTCACAACAACATACTCACTCACCCACCCACTCGCTCACTCGCTCATTCACTTGCTCACTCCCTCACCCACTCGCTCACCCTCTCGCTCACCCACTCGCTCACTCACTCACTCACCCACTCACTCACTCAGAGGCCTACTCGCAGTCCTGAAGGCCTCGAACACACACCGGCCAGCTACCAAGAGCGTCAATGACAGGACAGCAGATAAGAAGTGAAACGTTTGTTTCACCGAGCAAAGTTAGAGGAACTTGGGGGAGAGGAGGGGGTCTGGCACGGTGGGAGGGATTACCGAAGTTGTGGGACAAGGGGAAGAGAAAGTCACTGTCCAGTACCACGGCCATCGAGTGCAAAATGGGCGAGAGAGGGGGGGGTGGGTTTTTTTTTTGTCGATTTCCCCAATTGTCACTCGACTGCACCGCGGTTGCCACGTCACGAGACTAAGAGTCCGTTCGGAACTCTTGCAGTGCAAGCCCGTCGTGTGAGAGAACGGCCCACGAAAGTGGATCACAGCGCTTCGTCCGAGTTCCTTTTCACGTGGCCTCTGGTCCACAGACTCGAAGGAAGTACATTCCCACCCAAAAAAAAAAGGGGCTAACGCTCGTCACGCAACAGTCGCGCCCCAATGTATGTAGTTATTAGGAAGACGGCGATTTTGGCACGGAAGTCCTGGTGGTCACGTAAATCGGATGAATGTGTCAAGTCTTAGAAATAGATTCAGCAACTTTTTTTTTTACCTCCTTTTAAGTGTGTATTTCATTGGGGGCCAAGCAGAGGCCGTGAACCCCGCTCCACTCGTGAAGCCGACACGAGAGCGTTTTAGCCCACAACGTGCCGTCGTTGGCGACGATTGGCGCGAGAGCCAGTGTGTAATCAGGTGCGGCTGGCCGCATTTGAACCCAGGATCCCGGCAGCAGGGGGGGGGGGGGGGGGGGGGCCCTGGCGCTCACAAACAGGGGGGCCCATTATGCGCACCGCAAGCCCTCACCAGGCCACCTGCCCCCGCACCGTCCTTGAAAGGCTACGACAAAAATCACGCCGGCCTCTGCCGGCGCAGCAGAAATGCGGTGAGCCGCTTGACTCGGTTCGCAGATGGCGGAGGGAGGCGGGCGGGCGGGGCGGGCGGGCTTGAGGGAGGGATGGGAAGAGCATTAGGCCGCGCGCTCGCTCTCAAAGCGATCCACCAACCCTAACCCGCGGCGGGCGTCAAAACGAGGGGGCCGACTGCAGGTGGAGCGGCGTCCACTCCAGAGATTAAATGAAACAAATTGGTGGCAAGCTGCTCGCCTCCTCTTACGCCGCCTCTCAGCCACCGCCCTTTCGATTAGACGGACAAACGTGAAGAGGCGGGAAAGAAAAAAAATGCTTGATAATAATAATTAAATAAGGACGTGCGAGTGCGATGCCATTGGTGCCTCTTGACCGGAAAAGCAATTACGGGGCGGCTGAAACAGCTGTGGCAGAGCAGCGCGGTCGGGTGCAGCGGGGAAGGAAAGAATCGGCCAAATAAATTATTAACGCAAAAAAAAAGCTTCGGCCGGTATTAAGGACTTCTCCTCCTGTCGCCGACGTGGGCTGGGGACACCTGGAGCCAACGTTCAGGACCACGAGTCTTCATCCACTGCTGGATGAAGGCCTCCCCATGTCCCATGGAGGGTTTATTGACTGCACTTCGCCGCGTTGATCAGTGCAAGGTGGCAAACGGGGCCATGGATGGGAATGCAAGACAGATTTGCTGGGTTCAAAACACATGGAGGGTTGTTTCACCACACTTCGCCAAGCTGATCAGGCGCATCAAATATTGTTGTACATTTCTTTACTTTTTCTAATCTTAATTCTACGTCGCAAGCACGAGTGCATTCGTAAAGAAATGTGTCTTTGAAACTCTCACGCAGCTCGAGGTTCACCACCTTTTCGGCTCCTGGAAGATGTCTGAGAAACAATTTTCAAGTCCCATGTCAACGTCTTCCTCCATACGAGGAGAAAACATTTTCATCATCATCACCATCAGCCATGATCTATCCACTGTTGGATGAAGGCCTCCACAAGTCCATCGCCATTCCTCACGGTCTCACGACGTGTCAAGCCACCTGCAACCAAGCTGGCTTTCTCCTCCAGATTCCATGCGAATCTCAACCACAGTAACTATCCCATCCAGCGACACGTCCCTCCAAAGCCCACTAACTTGTGCGTGTCCTTTATCCTGTCTCCCTCTAACTCCAAAGCGTTCATCTATTCCACGCAAGTTCATCGCACCTGCCTCAAGTTCAAATGTTTAAGTCCTCAGAAGCTGGAAAAGAAGCCAAATTCAGTGGAAAAAAAGCCAAATGCAACGCGATCATTTTATTTTTTTGCGCACAAATTTGGGGAGCTGGCTGAGATGATCACCATCCTCCGCTCTACTTGGTTGTCGTCATCGTCGTCGCCTTTGTCAACAGCTCGGTCCTCACTCTGTAAGCAAGATATTATCGCAAACGTGACACAGAGGAGACCGAAACCCGGATTCGAACCCAGGCTCTCAGCGGTGCTCTGTCCTCTTAGCCGGCCGGCCCGACTCCCTCTGCCAGCGCCGCTGCGCGATGTCTCACGTGCATGCGGACGCCCCCCACGCCTCCCTCCACCCCCCCTACCATGGGCCTAATCCTGGCCTCTGGGTCTCCTAAGGCCGTGTTTCGTGGCATTGATTCTAAAAAGAAGGGAGGTGGGAATGGCTCCCGTGTGTTTCCTGGACTTCACATTGACTCTACAAGAAAACAACATCATAATCGTAACAATAATAATAATAAACAACAATGACTGCACGGAAAATGAACCAACGTTTCTTGGCAAAACGGCGAGACATTACACCGGGCCGCAAGCACGTCGGTGCATAATCAATGCGGAGACACAACGATACTCGTCTTTATTTGTATTTTTTTTTAAATAGCTCCCGCAGAGACTGACAGATTATTTACCCCCAAAACCTCGGCACACTGTGACAAACGCCACGATGCGAGATGACGGCCTATTCTGCGTTATAACCCCTTTCGCGACGCACACGACGACAGCGACGGCCGCGACGGCGAGGGCCGCGCCGTTTAACCGCCGGCACAACGGCACAAATCCGCGGGTTCGAGGGAAGGGTCACCGGGCAGACGGCTGCGACCTACGACCTTCAATGCGCCGTAGCCCAGCGCTGGATTAAAAGCGTCGAAAAGCGTAGCGCACGCCGGATTTGGCGTAGATTCCCTGGCGTCGTCGCCAAAAAGGGGGTTAATAACAGCGCGGTGACGGAAAGGAAAATGGGGAGAAAATTGTCCGTCTGATCTCTCTGTGCCAGAGACACGATGCAACGTCGCGTTGGCAGCGGCCGGCCGGCAAGGTCTCGGTCTGCAATCAAAAATGTGCAATTGCTGCGCGGAGAATTGAAAACAAAATTGTGTGGCGGGGGTTTTTTTTTCTCTCTCTCTCTCTCATGGTTGGTTTCTGTTTTTTTTTGTAAGCATTATTTAACGATCAAGTCAGGAGGAGAGAAAAAAAATCAGCAGTCAAATTATTATTGCGACAGTTTAAAGTAAGTGTCAACCTTTCATTCTCCTTTCCAATTTGCTCGCACAAAAGCGCCGCGGCAATTAGGGTAGCTGGGGGCTTCATTACGAAACAAGCCCGCGGACCCAAGAAACCAAAAAAAACTAAGGCAACGGCGCAGGCAAAGTTCAAATGCCGCCATGCGTGCCGATTCCTTATCAATCACGCAGAGCCCCCCTTTATCAGGCCACTGCTGGATGAAGGCCTAGCCACGCCGCGTCGGTCACGGGGGTGGCGTGACTGCACGTCGCCCACGTTCGCCGGTGAGGGTTGGTGAAGGGGCAAGGGAGGCAGGGCCCAGGACCGGTTCGGATACCACCCCCTTCACACTCTTAGGTTTATTCGGTAAAGTCACGTAGGTAAAAAATAATAGAAATAAAATAACCGCCCCCTTCCTTTACAACAATGTTAGGCTGCGGGGCTGCAGCCGGCTCGTGAAAAATGCCCATCGCCTGAAGAAGAAATGCACGCTGGGTAAAATTAATCGAAAGCCAGGGAGGACGGGGGCGGGGGGGGGAGCAGAGAGACAGAAGGGCAGCCAAGGCTGCTGGTGGTTGGAGACAGAGGGAGGGCGAGGGGGGGGGGCGCCATCTACAACAAAGTAAAGTTGCGTGACCCAAGGCGATGCGACAGCGAAACGCTTTCAAGAGCGGTGGGCGGGTCGGGCGGCTCGCGGAGGTTAGCGCTAATGTCCGTATCAAAGTGCCGAGCCAGCAGCGCCCAAGACCTTGGGTTTGGATCCAGGTCGGCCACCGGAGATGAAAACCAGTTTGTCGTGTGTGTGGCGAACGAGCCGATGGGTCTCGGCCCGGTCACCAATGATTTTTTTTGCCCGAAAACAAGAACAAACGCAGAAAATGTGGATTTGCACTTAAGAGGCAGCACACCCCCCCCCACCCCCGTCCGGAATCCATGGGCTAAATCTGTGCGCGTTGCACAGACGAACCGCTCTGTTGTTAACGCGGGCCGCTTCCAAGGTAGTCCGGAGGTTACCAAAGACGGATCCTCGAAGGCCACAGCAGAGGTGAAGACCCGCGACGTCACACGGAGGTTTTTCCTTCCACAAACGATAAATGCGGAAATAAAAGCCAATCCAAGAGGATTCTTAACATTTCTTATGAGGAGCAAGGATATTATCTGAAGACTTTACATAGAAAGAGAAAGCAAGGTTGCTTAGTCAGGTCAAGTCAAGGAAACGGGCAACATGTGATCAAGATTGACTGGTGACCAGCTGCAATGGATGGCGATGGAGGGGACATTCGGAGGTGCTGCGGGAAGAGGAAGACTGCGATCTGGATATCAAACAGCGGGTGGGATGGTGGCATCTCGGCTGAGAGACGGAGCGACTCACAGAGATGAGTGGAGAGAGAACACTGCAGGGAGTTATCAGTGAAGGAAACATTCGTGGACCAACAGTCCAGTACGCCATGGGATGACAAGAAGCAGATACACGCCTCTGCATCGTCATATAGAGAAGAAGAAGAAAAAACGACCGCAAAAGTCTCCACTCCTTGGCTGGATTTTCACAGAACAATTGCGACCATAATTAGCGACAAAAAATACAAAAGCTAAAACGGCGGCCGCCGAGTGGGCAGGTGGGACGGCAGGTGAGGGCATTTGTGTTCGCGAATAACGGCGCCGGGGGACAGCAACAACAACAAAAAAACCCCGAGCGGAGTGGAGCGGGTGCGTCGACGGTGCTGCCGACGTCTGTCTCCCACGTCGCACCTGCACGGCCCCCCCCCCCCTCCACGCTGGCTCCCACCTCCCGACTCGCGGCTCTCCTTTGCGACGCTGGCGTTGCCGCAGGCGAGGAGGCCTTTGTGTCTCCCGCCCGCCCGCCCGCTTGCTTTGTGTGATTGCGTGGCACCAACGGCCCCAAATGAGACAATAACAAAAAACCGACCCGCCACCACTTCCAAATTCGAAACACTTGCACAATAAATCAGCAAGGAGGGCTTCTCAAAAACTGACAGACGCCAATTGACCTGTTTAGCGTCCGATCTCAAGACCTGCCTGCTGCTATCCTTTTCATCGCCTCTCTCCGCACGCGCGTCTGCCTTTTGCTTGGAGACCGACGGCGGTTATTGTGATTGCCGTTGCGCTGGACGGTGGCTGCGGTGGCTGCGTTTGCGGTGGATGGTGGTTGTGGCGGTGGTTGCAGTGGCGGTGGTTGTGTCGGTGGTGGTTGCGTCGGTGGTTGCAGTGGCGGTGGTTGTGGTAGTGGTTGTGGCGGTGGTTGTGGCGGTGGTTGTGGCGGTGGTTGCGGTGGATGGCGGTGGTTGCGGTGGATGGCGACGGCGGTGGTTGTGGTTGCGGCGGTAGTTGCGGCGGTGGTTGCGGCGGTGGTTGTGGCGCTGGTTGTGGTGGATGGCGGTGGTTGTGGTGGTGGTTGCGGCGGTAGTTGCGGTGGTGGTTGTGGCGGTGGTGGTGGTTGCGGTGGATGGCGGTGGTGGTGGTGGTTGCAGTGGCGGTGGTTGTGGTAGTGGTTGTGGCGGTGGTTGTGGCGGTGGTTGTGGCGGTGGTTGCGGTGGATGGCGGTGGTTGCGGTGGATGGCGACGGCGGTGGTTGTGGTTGCGGCGGTAGTTGCGGCGGTGGTTGTGGCGCTGGTTGTGGTGGATGGCGGTGGTTGTGGTGGTGGTTGCGGCGGTAGTTGCGGTGGTGGTTGTGGCGGTGGTGGTGGTTGCGGTGGATGGCGGTGGTGGTGGTTGCGGTGGATGGCGGTGGTTGCGGTGGTGGTTGCGAATGTGGTTGGCAGGGGGTGGGGAGAGAAAAAAACAAAAAGCAACCCCCCTCCCCCAGAAAGCACTCGTGCCCACCGCACACCGAACAATGGGAACCCTGAAAGGTGGCACTTGAAAGCTGTTTGTGTTGAATGTGCGCTCATCGCCGGCTGGGACACCATGACGAGTCTTTAGCGTGCTCGACAGACGGGGGCCTTCTCGAGCTGCAGCTGAAGCGCAGCCACTTGGCGGATTGAAACCCGAGCGAGCGCGCGTGTGTGTGTGGCGTGTGTGGAAGCTGCCGGGATTCGGATGATCGTTCTGCAGGCCCCACGGCACGGAGGACCCATGCGAATAACGGCGCCGGGGGACAGCAACAATAAAAAACGGGCAGATGAGTAGGTAAACTAAAATGTAAGCAAGTGCACAGGCAGGTGAATGAGCAAATGTTTGAAGCACCTTTGAAATAAGGCGCTGTATAAATATAGATAAGGGCAGATAAATAAACTAACAGGCGAGTGGATAACCCAGTCGGTAAGCGGACATGCGAGCAAGTAGGTGGAAGGGTAGGTGAGCGAGACAATGAGCAGGCAAGCAGGTGAGCCGGTCAGCAGGTAGATACATTAAGAGGCAGGTGAGTACAGCGTGTAGGTCAACGGTTAGATAAGTTCACCAACTGCTGAGCAAGTAGCTAAACCAGTCAACAGGTAAGTGTAAAGGTCAATGGGTAGAAGTACATTCATAGCCAGTAGGAGAGTTGGTGAGAAGGTTGGGCAGATGAAGGGGTGGGTGAGCAAGTGAACGGGCGGTGAGTAAATGAATGGGCTGGTGAGTAGACGAGCCGGGGAGATGAGCAAATTAATGGGCCGGTAAGCAGTAAGACAGCTCGGTAAAGCGAACTGGTAAATGTGTTAGTGAACAAGCACATTATTAAGTGAATAGGTGGACATGCAGGCAAGCGGCTGAATAGGTAGGTGAGGGGGTTGAGCAAGCGAACGGACACACGAGCAACTTAATAGACGGGTGCATAGCACGAACCAACGATTGAGTGGGTAAAGGAACGGTTGAGCCATAAGGCTATAGGCAGGGTTCCGGTGAGCAGGTACGCGGGTGACGGGACGAGTGGGCGAGCCGGCGGGCAGCAGGGCGGCACGCGGAAACGCACCTTGCACTCCACGACGCTCTGGTCGGTCTCGCAGGTCACGTAGATCTCGTCCACCGCCCGCCGCAGATTGTCGAACAGGTAGGCCCAGTAGCGGGCGCGCAGGTCCGCCTTGCTGGGAGGCCTCGGCTTGCACGGGATCTTCTCGGAGATGCCGCCGCCGCCGACGCCGCCGCCACCGCCACCGCCCAGCAGCTGCCCAGCTTTGCGCTCCCCACCATCGGGCTGCTTGGTGGAGCGAACGCACGGAGAAGGGAGAGAGAACACGGTCGGCATGGCAGCGATACCCGCAATACCGTTCCTGGTTTTTAATTTCTATTTTATATTTGCGATTGCCGAGCACACGGCCACAGGCCCAAAACGACAGGCACCTCTGACTTGTGTCAGCGACTCGCTGCACGTATTGTGTACGTGTTTTTAACCGGACCATTGAGGGTGTAATATTTAAACTTTTGCACGTCATAAGAACTTGGGAAAAGAGATGATGGAAGAAAATTCCAAAGAGGAGCAAGTGTGAGGGAAGTGGGTGGGTGGGTGAGTGAGCGAGTGGGTTGGAGTGTGGATGGGTGAGCGAGTGGGTGGGTGAGCGAGTGGGTTGGTGTGTGGATGGGTGAGCGAGTGGGTGGGTGAGCGAGTGGGTTGGTGTGTGGATGGGTGAGCGAGTGGGTGGGTGAGTGAGCGAGTGGGTTGGTGTGTGGATGGGTGAGCGAGTGGGTGGGTGAGTGAGCGAGTGGGTGAGCGAGTGGGTGGGTGAGCGAGTGGGTTTGTGTGTGGATGGGTGAGCGAGTGGGTGGGTGAGTGAGCGAGTGTTGTGATTCTTGAATAAATATTCATCATCACACTCATGATGCGTGCACAGATTCGTGCATGTGAGAATCCGTTATTTATAAAAAAAAATACACGCAAATCATGAACTAACCTAACCTTTCCGACGCACGCTACATTCCAATAATAAACATACTGTCTGGTGTGACAAGGACACGCGCATCCATATTTACCGAGCTTAATGTTGGGATTTTATAGGGTTGGCTGAACCAACATCAAATTGAATATGATGGGTTTACTTTGGCCACAGGACTGATACGATCAACTCACTACAGCTGAGAACCCGTTTGCAATCGCGGGCTACTGCCCGAACCCGCGCTCCCCGGCTCCCTCTGACAGCGGCAGTAGCGAGCCTCCCTCAGCTGGGCAGTCAGCCAAGCCAGTCAGGCCGCATGGGGGGGTGGGGAGGGAGCAGCACAGACAGGTGGGAGTTGTCGAGAGGGAGATGTTGAGAAGCACCTGTGTCAGAGGTCGCAACCGGGTACCCGATACCCGTACCCTACCCGATACCCGGCTACCCGTACCCGGCCGGGTACGGGTACGGGTAGCCGTTTGCGAGCCTGGTGCGGCCGGGTACGGGTACGGGTAGGCCGTGAGTCACTGGTGAGTCACCGTTTGTCACTCATTTCGGGTAGGGTACGGGTACGGGTATGGAACAGGAACCCGTACCTGGCCGGGTATGGGTACGGGTACCCATTTGCGACCCTGGTGCGGCCGGGTACAGGTACGGGTAAAAAATTAAAACCCGTTTGTGACCTCTGACCTGTGTGGAGGTGGCTCGGAGGTCAGAGTGTTGAGCCAGCACAGCTGACGACGGCCTGGGTTCTAATCCAGGGTTCGGCCGCAATGTGATGAAACTGGATTCCCAAGTGTAAGGGATATGGTCACCAATGACTGCTCAAAATAAACCCATCGTTCGATTTGGTTGCGTACTTCATCTGGCTAAATTCCAGCGTACGTTTGTTTGACCGTAACGCAACGAACATGAAAGTGCTGCCCGCCTACTGTGCTGTCCAGAGGTCACCGGAATGGATCTTGGCAGTAGCTCTGTGCTATCCGCTTCCACGGGCCGTTCTCTCGTACGAAGCATTGCACCGGTCTGCAAGAGTTCCCATGAGGGGCCTCAGTGAGACCCATGACTCTTTTTCAGGAGGGTTCTGTTAAGTTTGTGCAGTGGGGGGGGGGCTAGCGGTGATGATTTCTAATAATATTCCAATTGAGTAATTTGCGGGTAATTTTTCAAATTTGGACCACGACGCCAGCGCACGGAGGCCTACCCTCATGTCACGTCCACTGTGTAGCAGATGGCGCCTGTTTCTACGTCAAAAAAAAAAAAAACACGTGCACTAATAACCAGGGAGGCCGCTGGATTCGAACCGTGAAGCTCAGCAGCAAGCGGCGGACGTGCGACGGCTAAGCCACGCCACCGACATGACAGTGCGAACACGCTCGGGACAATATTGGGATGAAATTACAAAAATGTGCGTTCAAATCACCGAGACGTCCGTACATCCCGGGGTGCATCGGGGGAGTGTGCCAGACAGGGCAGCAGCAGCAGCAGCAGACGGGGAGGAGAGCGAGCGATGTAAACACCGTGAGGAGGGCGGGGGAGAAGCGCTGTCCGGGGAGTGTGCGAGGGAGGAACGTGCCGAGATTGATGGCCGTGCCTGGTGGTGGTGGTGAATGGTCCGGTGGTGGCAGTGATGGATGATGGAGGTGATGATGATCATGGTTTTGATATGATGATGATGATGATAATAATTTAAATGAATGTGACCGTTTGTGATGCCGATGACAAAGTTCCTTCTCATGCAAATGGATTATTATCATCATCATTGTCACGGATGGTAATGATGCGTGAAGTGCGTTATCGGATTGGTTGGGGACTTGAAGGTGACATCAACTCAAGTGCAATGCGAGTCGTCGTGGTTGGAGGAATTCTCAAGGCATTCGGGAGGCTGAAAATGACGAGACCGTTGACGATGTCGATTATACAGCTGATCTGAGTGAGTGTTGCCTTCACGACACGCGGCCCAGATCTAAGCACTGCTGAATGACGGCCTTCTCAAGCCCCGAAGCCGTCGCGATGTTCGCGACGACAACGGCGACAAAAGCCACCGTTTGCGAAGGATTGATATCTTTGTCGATTGACAAGAGACGCGGACAACAACGGCAGTGAAGCTGACTAAATGCGTGCAGATGGCCATCAATGTACATTTACAATGACGAATTGGCCAGCGTTTAATGCGGCGCTGGCGACGTCCGAGTTAATTTTCAAACAAACGCAGGCAGAGCACCGCGATTAATTCCCCAAATCAGGGCCACAATGACCGTTTCAGTGCACGACAAAGCATTCTAAACTTAAGCACGCACCATAATTGAAAGCGAGAATCCTTTCAAACGACGCAAAAGTGGAAAAAGAGACACGCACGTGGCTTTCACGAAATAATATTTTAATCGCCGAACATTTTATCAATTTTCTTTTTTCACGTGTCAACAAGAGAGAGACATGCAGAGTTTATTTTCTGATGGCTCACAACAGAAACTGCATCAAAGCAATCAGCCCCTCATGCTCCTTTTGTGTCAGCGGGCTGATGGGAAAGCTATAAAACGTAGTGGTGCAACCCTGCACCTGCCTGCTCACGCCAATGCTGGCAGAAAGGGCCTCCACTAGAAGCAGCTCGAGAAAGCCCCTCTAGAGAAGGCATTTTGGTCCACTTCTCCACTCTGACCAGGTGTCTTAGAAGAGGTACAAGTTCCCAAACTTTACACCACACCCCACCAATCCACTGTCTGTGGTGCACCACAGACATGGGATTGGGTGCACCCATTTATTCCGCTAGGTGGACAGAGGCAAGCGGTGCTGGGGTGGGGATGGATTTCAGAAACCCGCGTCATTGTCCAAACCATCGCGCCTGGAGATCGAAGATGCCACCCCCTGATTGCAAGTTCCACTGTGCTCGCCATTATCCCGCGGCAGCAGCGTCCCTACGCCATCGTACGACAGTGCGCACGCAGAAGCCGACGCGGTTGTGTTGGCTCTCCGTGCTACGCACTCCGCTGTCGACACAGCGACTGGATTTTCCACCGAAAATGTGTAAATAAGCTGAAAAAGTGGCGAGGCGGCCGAGAGTGGCTAGCGAACGTGGGGCAACTGACACGGCAAGATGAGGCCACATAGCAGTATATTTATTTATTTATTTGTTACAAAGCAAATT
This sequence comes from Lampetra fluviatilis, assembly GCF_964198595.1. NCBI lineage: Eukaryota > Metazoa > Chordata > Hyperoartia > Petromyzontiformes > Petromyzontidae > Lampetra > Lampetra fluviatilis. Next base: position 7,262,931 of record NC_136327.1, on the reverse strand, counting down.
TGCTGGGCAACAGGCTCAAAGGCCCAAAAAACGTCAGGCAGCCCGCAACAATCAGCACCATTGAAGGTGTAAGAGACAAGGGCTTGCGCGTGTCTTGATTTAAGCAAATGTCCCAAGAACATGGCAAGGAAAGAGTATGTGGGAGCAAGGTCGTAGCAAAGGAGTCAACATTGGGGGGGACCAAATCTCCCAGGGTGTCTGGGGGTCCCAACCCCGAAAATTATCTGAATTTTAAAACTCATTTCCTGCCTAAAATAAAAAAAAAATTCACCAACACATGGGATATTTATTTACAATAATGTCTAATAGTGTATTGTATTGCATTTGTTCTGTTTTTTACTTTTTTTTTTACCATTTCTTGTTTCATTGTATGTAATGGCATAGATTAGGGATTAATAAAGTACAACCATAACCACAATCATATGAACAGAAATCTATGCATTGATTTATATGAAGACAAGTCCAGATATTGTGGCCAAGGTTTAGCAAATTGTTGTTTTTATTTATATAGCATAGCAATTTTTTTTATAGCAATATATTGGGGGGGACATTTTGAGCAAATTTGAATATATTATAATCACGGCCCTGTATGGGTGGGATTTCTAAAAGTGCAGCAGTGCAAGGGATTTCATCAGTGAGCGTGGTGGTTGATCACAGTGTGGATGGCGAGTGGAAACAGTCCAAGTGTTCTCCTGCTCAAGTGAGCTTTGAGGCAGTGCTCACCTAACATCTACAGCCCTGACCCAGAAGTGAAATTTCATCCTTACTACGGTGAGGGCAAGTCTATCCATAGGACGAGCAATGTTGATTTGTGCCCAACAAAGTGTTAATAATCCTACGGACTCTGAAGAGATGATGATGAGGCCGAGACAATCCCCAACATTCCGACTGCAAGCCGCTTGCTGTGCCGCTGTGAGCCGCCTGGCTCGATGGACATGGCAAGACCGAGAAGATAGTTAAATCGTTTTGAAACGAGGGTTGAGCGCGCACACAAAGACAAAGATCCCCCGTATAGCCTTAACACACTGTCGGGGCAAGCGCTGTCAGCGAGCACCTATGAAGGCTGGAAAGGCACACGAGGGGGTGGGTGGCCAGCACCACGCCCGGCCGCCTATGTCTCCCAAGTGGAGATATTTACACATCGGACCAGGGACTCATTTGAGGCTGAGTCGACCTAGGGGATGCCATCTACCGGTTGAGATAATCGTCACCGGTGTTGGCCGTGAGCGGGAATCGAACTCGGTCGTCGGGTTCGAAGCAAAGCACGCTAACCGCTACACCTACGCTCCCCACACAAACACACAACAAAGACAAAGATCCCCCATTTAGCCTTAACAGACTGTAGGGGCAAGTGCTGTCAGCGAGCACCTATGAAGGCCGACACGGCACACGAGGGGGTGGGTGGCCAACACCACGCCCGGCCGCCTTTGTCTCCCTAGTGATGACGTTTAAACACCGCGCCAGGTACTCATTTGAGGCTGAGTCGACATAGGGGAGGCCCGGGACCGGTTCATATAATCTTGGCCGGTGTTGGCCGTGAGCGGGAATCGAACTCGGGTCGCCGGGTTCATAGCGCAGCGCGCTAACCGCTACACCACCGCTCCCCACACAAACACACACACACACGTGCACACACACACAGGCCAACGGACACACGTGCGTACACACACGAGCAAACGCGAGTTTTATCCACGTCCATTTATGAACACTTCTGGTAGCTCTGGACGGAGCGCCGGGGGACCCTTAATGGACTCGCTGAAGCTCAGAGCGAGCGCGCTGCACGCCCCCCCCCCATCCTTCCATCTTCCCCGCCTGGCTGATTTTATCTGACCACCTCCCTGGCCGCCGCTGCTGCCGACGCCACCACCACCGCTACCACACTCAGTGTAAAAAATAAATATATATCCGTTAAGAAAGCACCCCTACCAACCACCAGCCCATCCCTCTTGCAATTTCGCAATAAAAGAAACCAGCATTACGCCAAAAATATCTCGAGCCGCCACGCGAAGAGAAAAGGAGGGCAGAAAATGCCCGCGTGAGATTCAATTGGTGCGCGGTGCAAAAGTGGTCCGATTAATACGGCACGACGTCGCTTAAATGGGGACCGCGGTATCGGAGAACATTGTCAAAAGTTCGGATTTGCGAACATCGAGAGAATAGTCTCATATGGTGCTCGACCAGATGACGCCAAAAGTGTACGCCTTTTGGCATCATCTGGTCGAACACCATATAAAACTAGGCTCTAAGAAAAACTGTCTCTGGTGTGGACCAATCAGTTTCAAGGACAATGCATAAATTATCAGAGTATTGTTTTTGGTTTGCATTTGACTGCAAGTATTGTGGTTAACACGATTCCTTGCAAAAGGTGTCAGTTTTGTTGCCAGACGCTGTCTCCCCGACAGACCTGGTCTTCACCTGAGGACGGCTGCATGCGTTGTGGCCGAAATGTCGTGAGAATTATTTTATTATGTTTTATTTTTATTATTTTATTACTTCCCTTCTACGTGACTTTACCGAAAGAACCAAGAAGAGAAAAAACCCTCTTGGTAAGGTGTTGACGGTCAATTGGTCAGGACAGATGAGTGGCGGTCGGATATGTGGCGTGGATTTGACTTCCTCCTCCCTGTCCATGGCCCATTAGCCTAGCCGCCCCTAAGATGACCATAACATCAACAGCGACTAAATAATCAATTCGGAATTGGTTATGCAACTCAAGCAGGATCCTAGCAAACACTTCTTGGTGTTCGGGATTAGCCACGTACAGAAACGACTTGTGACGTTAATCACTATCATCACATGAGCCATGATCAATCCACCGCTGGATGAAGGCCTCTGCGTGTCATCGCCGTTCCTTCACGGTCCCGCGATGCAACAGTTCGTTCAGCTTCTACATGTGATCCGATTTCCCGGCTCCATCTCCGCGGTGGACGTACTCTTGGGAATGTTTTTCACCCTCACCGTTGGCTTCCTCTCTGTCATTAGTTCCTGGCCACTGGCCATCAGGAGTAAACCCAAATGATATCACCAACTCTGGTAATAATCATAGTCTGGTGCAGTGGGCTGAGAAGATTAAGCACTGAAGTGCCTGGCCTAGGCCGACAGAGTAATGGTGTGGGAGATGCCTTATTTATACTGGCACATGGCCTTAAAATTTGTGGCAAAGCTAGCCCATGTGTACGTACGCACGTATGAACACACGATGATCGTGAATGTACACAATGACATTAATAATACGATGTACACTTTTAACTCATTGCTGGATAAGGGCCTATCCTATACTTTACCACGCTGGTCGGCTGGTGAAGGTACGGAGCGGAGATGTTGGAGCACTGAAGTGCAGTACAACACTGAATCTTGCTGCACTGACCACCATGTAGCCTCACAGTCTATAAGACCTGGTATTTTGTTGATCGCCCTTCCAAGTACTATCCAGGCTCCAACCTGCTTAGCTTCTGAGATCTGATGCATTCTGCGAAAAGTGGTCACGTGATATATGGTAATAATTATGGTTGTGACAAAGCGTCAATTCAAAATTTACCATCGATTCTTAAACCCACAACACAATGAGTTGGGGAAGCGAAGGGGAAATCATTGAGCCATGAGTAATTGCGCACAGACGTACCCACACATGGACTACTAACACAGGGACGTCAGTTCAATTCCTAGCGATGGGAGAGACTCCGTGGCGAGTGATATCTGAACTGGTGCTGGGCATTTCCGCATTTATCAACCCACACTGATCAATGCGGTGAAGTATGGTCAAACACACCATGACCCTGGACATTCCTTCATACATAAAACCCACACCACCGACAAGGCGCGCGTGGGGCCTTCATCCAGCAGTGGATTGAACAAAGGGCTGCAACATTCGTATGATGCAAATGTAAACACGTGGAGTGCTGGAATAACGTGATGAGATTTGTGCAAAGGCATACAAGCATCGGGAACACATTCACGAACGTGCAGGAATACACGCGCACGAACACATGCACACATACACACATGCACGCACGCACGAACGTACACCCACCCACGAAGGCACCCATTATTTGTCTACACAAAGGCACAAAAGCGCACAATAAACAAATACCAGGATCTCCGCCATGTGGCCTTACAGACTGCCGGAGCAAGTGCTGTTAGCGAGTACATATCAAGGCCAGAACACAAGGGAGTGGGGGGAGGGGGTGTTGTTGCCAGCCACCTTTGTCTCTCCAGAGCTCATGTTTGTACACACCGCGCCAAGCAGAGTAACAAACCCGGTTTGCGTCGGGGATGCGCTCCAGAAAGGTGCGACGGATGAATATCGAAACGACGTAAATCGAAGAAATTTTACGGGTAGTAGGTTTTTACCCTTTAAACTGGTACAAAACTGACACCTTTATACAAGGCATCATGTTTGCAATAACCACAACACGAGCAGTCAAAATGCAAACAAAAAGAAACAACTCTGATAATGGTAATGATATGCACTGTCCTTGAAGTTGATTGGTCCACACCCGAGACAGCTTTTCTTAGAGCCTAGTCTCACATGGTGTTGGACCAGATGACACCAGAAGGCGTACAACTCAAAAACAGCACACTATCAGAGTATTGAGAGCTCGGGGTAAGCATTTACACTATGAGACCTCCTTTACCTCTAAGGAAAGCTGTCTCGGGTGTGGACCAATCAACTTCAAGGACAGTGCATATTATTATCATTATCAGAGTTGTTTCTTTTTGACTACTTGTGTTGTGGTTATTGCAAACATGATGCCTTGTATAAAGGTGTCAGTTTTGTACCAGTATAAACGGTAAAAACCTACTACTATATTTTGCCACTGGTAACGGAGGTCTCATAGTGTAAATTTTACGGGGTCGGTGGGTTTGAGGCAAGGCCCGAGAGGCGACGGATCACGAGAAAGGATGTAAGCGTGCGGGTTGAGGCGACGCAAATCAGGTAGTGGTATTGATAGAGTGGCGACGTAATTGCGAAACTACGTGAATGGGGGAGGGTGTAAATCGGGATTACTTGTGATGAAGGATGCGCTGAGCTTCAGGAATCCCAGAGCAAGTTCAGATACCATGTGTCACGGATGTGAATCCATTCATGGGCAGGAATTGAAAGAAGGTCACTGGTATTGTAACTCATTGCACAAATGACTACGCTACACATATAAACAAAGATCCCCCGTATATCCTAAAACAGACTATTGGGGCAAGTGCTGTTAGCGAGCAGCACCTATGAAGGCCGGCAGGGCACACGAGGGGGTGGGTGGCCAGCACCCTCGTCCCGATATTTACACACCGCACCAGTTACTCATTTGAGGCTAAGTCGACCTAGAGGAGGCCCAGGACCGGTTCAGATAATCGTCACTAGTGTTGGCCGTGAGCGAGAATCGAACTTGGGTCGCCGGATTCGTAGCGCGGTGCGCTAACCCATGCAATACATGCTCACACACATGTAACAACGCACATACGTATGAAAAAAACAAGACACACCCACACGAATAACAGCACCACCGATGCTGTCCATCACTGGAAATTTAACCCAGGTTGCAGGTATCATATCACACACACACAGATCCCCTGTACAGTATTATGACTGTCAGGGCAATGGCTGTTAGCGAGGACCTTTTTAACAAGGTGGTGGTGTGGCCAACATGACGCCTGGCCGCCTTTGTCTCCCCAGGTAAAACGATGAGTTGACTCTAAGGAAGACCCAAGAAAAGTTCTGATACGAGTCGCCACTGATGCTAGCCGTGGCTGTGAATCTCACTCAAAGCTCAGAGTTCGCGTAGCGTGTTATTGTAAAACCACTGCACCACCGCTCCCCAACGTATAAATATTCTCTGTACATCTCACACAGACTGTTGGGGCAAGTGCTGTTATTGAGCACCTATTAAAACCATATCTGCACTTGAGGTGGTGTGGTTGGCATCACACCAGGCCACCTTCATCTACCCAGTGCTGATGTTTACAAATTGTACAAGGTATGAGTCAACCACGACGGGTTGAGATATTTGAATCGAACTCGGTGCGCTCACCACTGCACCACCGCTCCCCGCAGTACGCACGCACTCACACACGTAGGCACGCATGTGCACAACGGTACACACAAACAGATGTTGAAGAACAATTACGTCGAAGGTGCACGTGTCCCCACACACACGCACGGGTACACGAGGGTTGGAAGCACAAACGAACACGTGCACAAAGATGCACGTGGGCGCGCACACACACACACGTGCACGCGCGCGGGCGGGCGGGAGAAGGGTGGGTGAGCGGGAGAGCGAGCAAGAGAGCGAGAGAGAGATCCAGCGAGAGAGAGTGAGCGTGAGCCTGTACAAATGTGACCCAGTGGAATGGTGGCTTACTTGCCCTGCTTTTAAGAAAATCGATGGTCGGACAAAAAGCACGCGTGCTGCGACAGCCCAGAGCGATCGTTACCGCGGGGGCCCTGCGAGTCATGCTGCTACAAGGATGTACAAAAATCCCAGAAATACAACAACAAAAATAAATAAATAAGGAAGCCGGCGGCCCCGCGCGTTAGCGAATGCGGCGCAATGTTGCGTTGCGAGTGTGTGTGTGTATATATGTATTTGTTTGTATGTGAGAGTAAATAAATAAAACGTACTCTTTGTTTTTTTTCGGTAAAGTCACGTGGGTAAAAAAAAAATACAAAAGTTAAAAATGTAATCACGACGTGACTTTACCGAAAAGACCAAAGAGTATGGACCCTTGCAGTCACGAAAACTTCAAATCTAGAAATAAAACGTACACAAGAACGCGCCGCGCGCATTGCCACGCGCGTTGCGTGCAAAGAAAAACGGTGGCGCAAGATAAAAGAGCTTCGAAAAAAGTAAGGAAGGAAAATTTAACAACGATATTTAACACCAACACCTTGGGCTGGGACGGCTGTACGTGGCGTAACGACGGCGCGCCGCACCGTTAATCCGAACGTTTCCAATGAGAACCTCCCGCTGCAACGTTCCAACTTCAAAAGTGATTGGCAGTCGTGCGGATACAATCTTGTGACGGGCCCGGGCAGGGGACTGGTTTTTCCTCAACTCCCAGCTGCGCGCCCGCCAAGGATCGTGGCACTGCACGCCGACGCCGATGACGGAAATTCTTATACGCAACAAAAACGTTCCGGCACTATTTTCCGTTTTTTTATGCCGTTGTAAATTCTACGATTACGTCCGTGAAGCCACCGCTGCAAGCAAACCGGAGGCGCAGAGATGCAGATCCCGGGCCGACGCGCGAGTGAAAGCTTGTCGCTTGTCGCTTGTGACAGGTGAATTCACGGAACCGAAAGAGCGTTAACTGTCAATCATCCGTGGGGAGGATTTACCCGGGTTGCGGATTAACCGTGCCTGCAGAAAAGAAATGTCTTTAAGCGAGCGCCGGTTTAATTATCATCCCGCACTTCCGATGAGCACGGTCGGCTCCGTACATTGCCGAAAGAAGTTCAACACGCTGGACATAGGAGTCTGCTCCTCACTGATCGTGGGGGGGGGGGCAGCGATGCGGTGCCCAACACGAACCGCGGACGCGTCGCTCAGCGAGCCGCTTGCCAAGAGAAGCGATGAGCGCAAACGTTGCGCGTTCCACATCTTCACCCCCCCCCCACTCCGCGTATGGAAAACCATCCAAAGTATTTTTGTTGTTGTAATCGAAAGTGTTTTATGAAACCGAAGAGTAAAAGCATTATATTCTTGGTTCTTTCGGTAAAGTCACGTAGAAGGGAAATAATAAAAATGTTAAACAATTTAAAAGTCTCACGATGTTTCGACTGCAACACAAGCAATCATCATCAGGTGTGAAATCCACACATTTTCTTGCTGTGGATTTCACACCTGATGATGATTGCTTGTGTTGCAGTCTGAACGTCGTGAAATTTGTTATTGTTTTATATTTTATTATTTTTTTAATTTCCCTTCTACGTGACTTTACCGAAAGAACCAAGAGTATGAATCCCTGCAGTCACGAAAGCTTTAAATCAAAAAGTAAAAGCATTGTTTCGATGCGTAAGATGATAAAAGGCTGCAAGAACGCGGACGAAATTAAAACGAGTTAAAAGGGTGTAGTAAAATATATTTTTTATCACAATTTTTCTTTAATATCGTCATATTTGTATTTCTTCACATTTATTGCCGGACTAATAATGCACCAAGAGGCGATGATACAACTGTCCACAGGTTTGACGCGCAACACCTAGGGAGCGAAACACGCCTCTCATCGCAAATTGTGCGTTTTACACGCGTGAGTGCACGTCCGACGAGAACGCAAATACAAAATAAAACAACTGGCGTCGTCGATTTAGAACTCCCCGAATGCGAGGTCGCGTCTGCTCTCCTTATCGTACGTGCACACGAAATTAATTTCTAACGAAGGGCCGAAAAAACGCAACAAAAAATCTTGCCGATCTTAGCAACAACAAAAAAAAGTGAGCAAACCCTGGCAAAAACAATGAACTCGGTAACGACGATCACTCTGGCGACTCCGCGCTCCCGCCGTTCCTGCCGACACCGAGCATATGCACATCAGCCCCCTTTGTGCTGTTGTCACTCACGGCGGCGGCGACGGCAACCCCCCCACTACCCCCCCCACACACCCACCGCCCACCCCCCCACCTCAATCGCGAAATCAGCGTGGGTCCGTATAACAACGGTCTCTTTGCAAACGCGACGTCAGGCTGTGAACGGCGCGTTCGGTCACCCGCTGCGCTCCACCGTTTTCTCCTTTAAGAGAAATTAACGGTTCCATGTAAATGACTCGCACACCTGGTTAGGCTCCAAATGCAATTGCGACCGACTATGCTCTGCTGGATTCTGCGTGCGTGTCTCTGTGTGTGTGCGCGCGCGCGTAGTGGTTAGCGCGCTGCGCTACAAACCCGGCGACCCGAGCTCGAATCCCGCTCAACGCCAACACCGGTGATCATTATCTGAACCGGTCCTGAGACTCCCCGAGGTCGACTCAGCCTCAAATGAGTACCTAGTGCCGTGTGTACATTAGGGAGACAAAGGCAGTCAGGCGTGGTGCTGGCCACCCACCCCCTCGTGTGGCGTGCCAGCCTTCATAGGTGCTCGCCAACAGCACATGCCCTAAAAGTATGTGAAGGTTATACGGAGGATCTTTGTCTTTTGTATGTACACTTAGCACGATAAACATTCCTACATCTCAAGGGGCTGCTCAGCCTGGCGCTGGATGGATGGACGAATGGACAGTTGTGTTTGTGGTGATGTGAGTGCCATGGTGGCGAGGGCTGCCACGGTGGCTAGGAGATGTTAACTACCTTGCCTGCTAAGCAGGAGGTCGTGGGTTCGATCCCGACCCTGACGCCTGCTGTATATTTGGAGTTTTCATGTTCTCCCCGTGGTCGCGTTGATTTTTCTCCAGGGTCATTTGAGAGCCAGGTCGCTGCTGAAAAAGAGCCATATAGCTCAGTGGGCCTTACCTGGTAAAAAAATATATTTACTTTATAGTTTCAATTAGCGATGAGGGCGGCGGGGTGTAACAAACGTAGTTGCTCCGTGCTCGACGTGCTGGGAGCCTCTTGAGAATCTCAACTGGGTTCGGTGGGGCGAAACGTCGGACACCGTGCCGAACGACGCGCGGTACAACCCAACAACGCGCCGAACAGCTGAGCGGCCCAACCTCCAGAACCTGCGCAAATCAATTAAAAGTCCCAACAAAGCTCCCGGTGACATGGAGCGAAACGTCAGATATCGTGCTGAACGAGCCGAAGAAATCCAAGGAGAGCGAAGGCCGGAACGCTCGACTTTTCGAATCATGCCCACTTGCTGGCTGGTGTGGCATTCACCCTGAGCCTCGCAAAGACTCTGCAACAAGGGCAGGGCGCCTCGAGATGGAACTGTACCGCCACTTCTATCGATGCCTCGAAACTCGCTTGGCCCACCATTTGGCTTTCGAGGCAAACGCAAACGGTCGGACAGGCGGAGCACGAAGCGGTCTCTAATCAACGTTTCCCCAAACGCGATGGGTGTTGTTGTTTCGTGTACCCCAAGGCACACGGGGGGGGAAATCAATTTCCCGGCGATTAATTTCTGAACTTCAAAGTGAGACAACTAAATTACAATGGGGCTACGCGCGGCGGCGGCGGCGGTGACAGCAGCAGCGCGCGTGAGCGCACGCGATCATCGCGGTGCAAACGCAGTTTGATTTGCAAGCTGGGAGTGCGGCGGGCGTGTGGGAGGGTGGGGTTGGGTGGGGTGGCGTGGGGTGCGTTCCACTGCTACATTTTATGGTCTACGACGGTGTTGGGGGGGGGGGGCCGGGGGTGGAGATATTCGTTGGGGGAGGCAAGCGGAAGGCAAGAGGGAGGACGGGGGAGGACGGGAGGGAGGCGTTAAATTTCCGTGGACATTTACGATGGTCGATGGACGCGTCCGGAGCCGTTGTGGCGGCAACGATGCCGGTTACACGGCTCGCGCCATGAAATGCCCCCACCCCCCCGTATGGATAGTTACGAAGTCGAACCTTGACCGAATAAGCGCCGGCAGACATGCCACGTCCGTCCTGGCAAGCGGACTCGCGCAAACGCTGCTCGTTAAGTCGAGAAGCGGACGTTTTGCCCCCGCTTGTTTGCCGGAGGGCGCCGTCGTATTTTTAGCAACGCTCAAGAGCTCACGACGTGTGACGGTCGACGGAGACCGGGCCCACGGGCACACGCTGGACCACGATGTTTGCGGCCCTTTACCATTTCCACTGCGGGACCAAGGGCATGCAGCGTCAGTCATGAGTATAACCTGATCATACCACGTTCAGTGTGGATTGGTGAAAGCTGGGGGGGGGGGGGGGGTAGGCGAGGTTTGGGGGGGGGGGGGACAGGTTCAGACAGAGATATCACTCCCCGCTGACGTGAGAGATGGCCAGGAATCGAACTCCGATCGCCGGGTTCATAGCGCAGTGTGCGAACCCACTGCACCACTGCTACCCCGACCCCCAATGACCTGGTCATAAACTAAGGTCGTCCATCTCTATCTGTCTCGCTGGTGAGACTGATGATGCCACAGGATCATTGTTAGCCACTTAGCGGCATATGGTGCTTCCTTTTCAGAGCAACGCCCCGCAGCGATGCAGGGCGGCCATGCAAATGGGACGTTTACCAGCAGCACAGGTTTGCTAAAAGTGTTACCGTTGACGCTTTCCAGCTCAACGTGCTGAAGCGTTAGCTCCGTCCCTCTGTCTGTAACACGGGTGTCACAACAACTCTCGTGCAGGTGATCCAAGAAATCTCCATATGTATGAAAGGCAAATTTTTGAATATGTGTGTATGTTCACAATGTTTAGCGTACTTCCCGACATGCAACAAACTGCAAATTGTTTTTTTGGGGGGGTGGGAAGCTCAATAATGCATATATTTTTTGCACGGCAAGGGAGCTGTGACGTCAAATCTGTCACGTGACCCCCGCATGTGGAAGCGTAACGCATTGTAGTGTAGCGGTTAGTGCGCTGCGCTACGAACCCGGCGACCCGAGTTCGATTCTCGCTCACGGCCAACACCGGTGACGATTATTTCAACCAGTCATGGGCCTCCACTAGGTCGGCTCAAGTCTCAAACGAGTAACTGCTGTGGTGTGTGAACATCGCCACTGGGGAGACAAAGGCGGCCGGACGTGGTGGATCCAAGTCCCGGGCAAAGCCGGGTAGTACAGCTAGTAAAATATAAAGTTGTGTTGCTCCTTTAGGGACTTGTAACGGAGAAAACACATCGATCATCGACGGATTCGCCCAACAATTGCGACTGAAGGCTGCGTGTCCACACCACGAATAAACGCCTATGACGGCAAACTCGCATTGGAAAGCGTTGCAGAAGGCCATGCATATGCATGATTTTTCTTCCTTTGCCATTCACTTATTCATGAGATCCCAGGTGCGCTTTCAAGCAGTTCGGGTAGCCGGTTCTAACCCTCGGGTCTCTCCCACACCGCCCCCCCCCCCCACCGCCCCGGTGGCTTTGGCAGTAGCAGTGCAAGGAGCGGCTACATCGTTTTACTATTTCATGAGGAGCCCATCTGTGTCGCTTCGAATCCAGCTCACTCTGTGCGCGATGCCCTGTACGTACAAGGAGAGATTAATAATCGAGAGAACGGCGCCGAGTGTCACCCAAACATGTTCACGGGTGGATGTGTTCCCTCCATCTTCGACTCATAAACAGTTTTAGAAGTAGATATGTTTTTTGCCTTCACGTGGTGGTAAAATGATCTACTTGCGATTGTGCGCGTGCGTGCGTTCGTGTCTATGCGAGTGCACGAACGTGTGCGTCTCGCGACGGGTGCGCGTGCGTTCGTGGTCTCTGTGTTCGAGTACTTGCGCGCATCCATGTACGTGCGCGCATGTGTATATGTGCGTACACGTATGCGCATGTGCGTATATGTGTGTGTGCGGTAGAACTTGCCCCAACAGTCTGTTAAGGCTATACGGGGGATGTTTGTCTTTGTTTTTGTGTGCGGTAGCGTGGTGTTTAGCGCACTGTGCTACTCATCTGCGCCTCCCCGAGATCGACTTAGCCTTAAATGAGCACCTGGTGCAGTGTGTAGACATCAACACTGGGGAGAAAAAAATGGTGCTGACCGCCCACCCCCCTAGTGTGCCGTGTCAGACTTTAGAGGCGGCTCGCTAACAGCACTTGCCCCAACAGTCTGTCAAAGGCTACACGGGGGATCTTCGTCTTCATGTGGGTCAAAAGGGGATGTTCGTCTTTGTGCGTGCACGTGCGTATACACGTGTGCGTGCACATGCGCGCGAGTGCGCGCGTGCACAGGCGCGCACACGTGTGCGAACATGTAAGCGCGCGGATCACGTCGCACCCATCCACGGTACGCTGGGACACGCGTGGCGACGGGTGAGACAAACGCGCCGACACGGATGCCCAAAAAAAATCTCCCCCCCCCCCACGACCACCACAAAAAGCGAGCGAGACAAATGCGCACAAACACACAGAGCACGCTCACGCGGCGGCACCAGCATCTGCTGCCGTGCCCTTGGCTATTTCGGATCGCGCAGCTGTCCGTCTCCCGAAAAGAAGGCAAAACAAATAACAAACAACAACAACGACGACGACGAAAATAACAAAAAAAAGAATGCGCCGAAAATAAAAAGCAAAGCCGCGGAGAGACTGCAAGGCAAGGGTCGGACGCCGCAGATAACAATCGTGGGTAATTTGAGGTTCGGGGCCCGATCGCTGATTGCGACGGGGCTCCCGGCGCAAACAAGCTGTCAACCATCCTGTTGTGAAAGACGTTTCCCCCTTTTTTCTGAGGCCGGCGAAGGAACGGCGAAGCGAGATGCGGCCAGCGCACGCCGCTAATTTCGTGCCCCTTAATTTTAGAGTGCTTTTCGTAAAATAAATAAATAAAAACCCTATCCCTCCCGTACCACGACAATTACGTACTTTAATATTTTAGCTGCCGGTTGTGGGATCTTTTTTTTTCTTTGGGGGGGGGGGACGGGGGGGGGGGGCAGGGAAGTATTGTAGACACTTCCTCGGCATCGTGGCCTGTCAAGCAGATGGCCGCCGCTATTTGATTAATTATGTACAAATTCACGCTTTTTTGTAATCCGTCAGAGCACTCAGCGCAAATTGCTGATGGACCGACCTGGTCAGGGGCTGTTGACGGACAAAGATTGCCCCCTACAGGCATCCGCGGCCCACACTTGGGATCGACGTGCTGACAAGCCAGGAAAGCCTCGAGTTTCCCCCCCCCCCCCCCCAACATCTTAGTGTTATTTTCACTCCAGGAGACCTTATTTCGAACAGCATGCAGATAACTCGGCGACATCGCGCGTTAATCCCCTAATTTCAACTAATAAAACGTCGACGTAAAGCGATAATATGCCCGCGCGGACAATTTTCCATTCCGACAGCAGCACACCGAGAAGCCGGGCTTAACTCCCAGGTTTACCAGCCACCCTCGATGGACCCGCGTTCTCAAGTGTGGCCAGTGGATGTTTTGAGCCCAGCCGCCAATGACTGATGTGAGAATTAAACGTTATCGGTTTTGACCGCCACGCGACAAACGCTGCTCCATCGCGGGGTGCATGGAAAATTCCCGGCACCCCAACGTGCGGCTATTCGACGCCGCGATCCCCTCCGGCGGGCCCGTTCCATAAACGTGGGGAAGGAGCGGGGGGGACGGTGCTTCCAAGTGGAAGCTTCATCTCTCGTTGGCTTGACATCGGGAGCACAAACGGAACGACGTTTATAAAAAAAGTCAACGCAAAACGGGCACCGCCTTCGTCGGCAGAAACGTAAGCCAGATATTTATATCTTCGTGGACGAGATTTATACCACAGCAGATGATTTATTAAACTGCTTAGCCAGGGTGCTCCACTGCAGTTGTTCCACCACGTGAGAAAAATGCGCGCGTTACGCAAGACATTTTAATTTCATGGGTAATAACACGCGCGGTAATTTTGCTGCACAGCTTGAGTTAACACGACAGCTAAATACTGACGCGCGCATGGTGCAGGAGTGATCACGTGATCCTTCAGGGCCCATGAGGGGCCGCTCGGCATTGTGACCGCGTAATTCGTCGTGGTTGCGCTCCCGCGTGGCTCTCCAGATGTGTTTACAGGGGTTGTGCTGCGTGCTGTTCGGGGCGACGTCCGACGTTTCGCTCCGAGTGTGGGCAGCTGTTTCTTCGTCTTCATTTCCTGTAGAAACTCCCAGGCGTGCGGAGAGCAGACCGTCGGACGCCACGCAGAAGAGCGTGTGGTACGACCCAAAAAAACACGTCGGAGAGCCGCTGGGTAATGTGTAAACTATATGTACTTTTAATTTATTTTGGAATTTGTAAGACCAAGTGAGCCATAGTTCAAAGTAATCTTGCAGTTACAACGTAAAGACTAGTAAATTTATACACCGTAGCTTTGCTTAAGGTTCATATGGTCTCGATTTAAAGCTTTCGTGGCTGCAGGGATTCATCTTCTCGGTTCTTTCGGTAAAGTCACGTAGAAGGGAAATAATAAAATAATAAAAATTAAACATAATAAAATACAATTCTCACGACGATTCGGCCACAACGCAAGCAGCCGTCCTCAGGTGAAGAGCAGGTCTGTCGGAAAGACAGCGTCGGTCTGTCGGAAAGACAGCGACGGCTGCTTGCGTTGTGGCCGAAACGTCGTGAGAATTGTATTTTATTGTTTTATTTTTATTATTTTATTATTTCCCTTCTACGTGACGTTACCGAAAGAACCAAGAAGATGGTTTGTATGGTCATCGCCATCATCATGATCATCCATGATCAATCCACTGCTGGATTAAGGCCTCCGCCAGGATATCACCATCTCTCACGTTTCTGCGACGTAACAACCGGATAACGTTGCGTTTTATTGACCCCCTTTAAAAATACTATTTCACTCACACGGCGCTCAAATGCTAGAGGGGACAAGTTGCTGGAACCACACAAAACCTTATCCGGAGACAGCGTTGAGAGCCCCGTTTGATTTTTTTTTTTCAATTCCGCGGTGGCGGACACGTGTCGCCCGCGGTTTGAGCCCAGCAAGTCGATTTGTCCGCGGGCTGTGCCGACAAGCCGCGGGGTTTAGCTGCACTTATACTTTCCGACAAGGCCGTGAAATATGCAGGGGCTGCAGCGTCTACATAATTGATGGTAATGGGCCGCGCACTCCGAGAAGGCTCCCTCCAGCCTCCTCGCCCGCAACTGATTTCGCGGCGCGCATTCCCTCGTACGGGAGCCGTGGGTCCGCGCGTGTACGGAGGATTGCGCGCATAGAAGTTTGAATACGTACATGCACACGCACAGACGGACACACGCGCGTACACGTGAAGACACACACGTTCGCCTCGAGGGACGAGCGCACACGCGGAGGGGCACACACGCATGTACGCACGTACAGACATTCAAATGCTCACGCGCACACACAGTTTCAAAAACACTCACGTGCATACACGCTTCCACACGCACGCACACATCTACACATACATTCATGTTGACAAAGACCCATACCCACCTACAGATGCTCACGTGCCCACGCGCACACACACACAGATTTTAACATGCTGACACACACAAACTGCTAAAACAAATAAGTATGTACGAGGGATTTGCCTTAATCTCAGAAAGGAAATAACAATAACCCATCGGCCTGTGGGCCTTCTCGTCGCTTCCCAGGAGTTGTGTTTAAAACATGGCGAACTTCAACTGGCCTCGGCTAAACTGGGATTCATCAGCTAAATGTGTCCCGTTCAGAGTGTAATTCGGTAAACGTGTCAACATTCGCTTGAAAAAGGTAATTTCTAACAATTAATAATGTCCAGCACTTTTGATTCACACTCGTCTAGAAGGCCAATCAGCCAATGGCCTAAATTAATATTTCACCGAATGCTTAAGCAGGGCCCCACTCTACGACCTTTTTGCGCATTACCATTTAGAATCGTCCGGCACACCCTGAAGGTGCACTAAATGTACACGAGCGGCTGGTTATGGCGGGTGGTAAAAAAAAAAATCTAGCAGCGGACGAGACGCGCCATGCTCTCGCGTGTGAAGCCGCGCACCCATCCTGGCTCTCCTGTGCAGGAGCGCCGCTAAGACGGCACGTTCCGGGCGGTGCTGACGCAGCCAGCGTTCCTCATGTCAGCAACAGCCACGGCGTCGTGCGGATTTCATTTAGTCATTCTCCCTCCAAGTCGAGTCGACCACAACAGCCCGACGTTTAGTCAAACTCTCCAAAGTTATTCAATGTTGGTGCGAGAGGGGCGACATTTTGAAACCTCTCCCTAAATATTGTCAATTCAACCAATCGGTTAACTCAGGATATATTTCCGTCACGAGCACGGCGACGTCGGCGGTGGTGGTGGGGGGGTACGCACGCGTCAAGGTGCGCGCGCCACTCAATCAGCAGAGAGCGAAACAAACACATCAAAGCGCTTCCTCCGCTAGCCATAACATAGCCCACTTACTCACAGCCCTGCTGGAATATTCGGCGAAGACCAAAAAAAAAAACCCCAAAACACCCCGGGAACCTGACCACGACATTAAACCGGCGTCGACGCCGAAAGAATTCGAGTCGACGGACGCCGAATGCCAAAGCGTCGCGACGTCTCCTGACGGCGACCAGGCGGCCGACGGCGACGCAGAAATGGCGGCGGGGAAGAATGGCCAATGGATTCAACGCAGCTGCCCCCCCCCCCCCGCCGCCACCCCAGCTTGCCGGACGAGCAAAACATTCAGAGGAGGTGGGTGGGGGGCCATTACCCCCCTACCCACGAGCAAGCGGGCGTGCGGGAAGGAAGTCGGAGGGCAGGATATTTTACTGGCGAGGTCGCCGATTATAACCCGGTCGGAACGGCGCGACAAAGGCGCTCGTTATCACGGGCGAACACGCCGGAGTTAATCAGGGCTTCTCGCCGTGACCCGACGAGGGCTATTGAAGCGGCCCTTTCCTGCGATTGTGCATCACTCGTCGCGCTACGACGGCTACGCTGGGCTGCGTGGGGCTACGGGCAGGAGTGCAGGGGGCCGGGCGAGGCCGAGAGGGCCGTACGGGAGCGAGGGAGGAGTGGGCAAACGTGAAGGAGGGGGTTGCGAACGTGTCAGCGCGCGTGTACGTGGGCGCGCGCGGGCGTTCAGCGACGAGCGCGATCACTCATGCGTTCACGTTCACGACCACTCGTAAGCTCACTCACCTCCGAGTCCACATTCACTCGTGAGTCAATTGTGTTCATATCTGTACCCGCATTCACTCGTGTTCAAATTCACTCGTGCAGTTACATTTAATCGTGCCTTCACGTGAACCCGGTACTGTCATTCCCTGAAGTGCGCACATCCACACGTGTAAACCCTGCATTCACCCGTGAGTACACATTCACTAGTATTTACAACTGTGTGATCACGTTCACCAGTGCGTTCCACAATCACGCGTTCACTAAATTGTTCGTGTTCGTCGATGAACATCCATCTTCACTGGCGCGATCACGTTTGTCCGCGCGTTCACGGTCAGCCACGTGTTCGGTCACTCGCAGTTCACTTGTGCGTTCACAAGTCACCAAGGTGCGCCTTTAGGTTCACGCGGGGGACTCGCGCGTTCACATTTCAATCGCAACGACCCACACGATCGCAACGACCCACGCGATCGCGTTCACCCTGGAAAAACCCGTGCGGCGCGCTCACATGTTCAGGCTCGCTCGCTCGCTCGCATGCTCTCCTTCCTTCAACAACACGCTCATCAACAGCGCTGCCTGGAAAGTAAAATGACACGGCGCACAAGAGGCGGCGCGTCGGGCATCGGCCCCTGCTGCATCGCGGCCATCTCTTGCTGCATCGCGGCCATCTCTTGCAACGGGCCTCAAAGATGGCCGCATCTGCCGCGTGACATTCCGATGTAACTCGGTTACCGACCGGTCTCTTGACACTCGCAAGAATGCGTAGATCTCGTTCGTTAATTGCCGTTCATAACCCATCTTTCAGTGAAACTAAAAATTTGTGAGTAAGAAAAATTGTAAAAACTAAAAAAAAATTCGGAATTTCAGTAGATTTGTACGTATATGTGTGCCCTACATTTTCAGAAAGACAAATCTGTACCGTATACACTTAATTTTGAGATTATCTCTGTGTGTTATAGCCTCTCACTTGGTTCTCAATAAAAGCTGGCTCCCCTTGGGTGGCCAACACCACCTCCCGACCACCTTTGTCTCCCCTGTGCTGATAATTTTACAGAAAGCAGCCACGTACTCATTTAAGGATGAGTCGACCAGGACCAGTTCAAATATTCACCACTGTTCTTAGTTGTGAGCAGGAATCGAACTCGGGTCTGGGGGTTATTAGCGCAGTGTGCTAACCACTACATTACCGCTCCCCCACACAGACAAAAAAAAAGATCCCCCTCATAGCCTGAACAGACTGTTGGGGCAAGTGCTGTTAACGAGCACCTATGAAGGCCGGCACGACACACGAGGAGGTGGGTGGCCAACATCACGGCCGACTGCCTTTGTCTCCCCAGTGGCGATGTTTTACACACCGCACCAGGTACTCATGTGAGGCTGCGCGCGTGCACACGCGCACGCACGCACGCACTTACGCGCGTGCGCACGTGCACACCGTAGCAAGACCCTCTCAAAACAACGCAAAACAACGCGGGGCAAAGAGAGAGAGGGGGAAAAAAACAACTGCGAGTTAAAGCAATGACTCAGGCGGCAAAACCGCTGCCCCGAGTGGGCCGCGATGCCCACTCTAAGCCACTCCTGGCGCTATTCCGACTCCCCTTCACAGGATCGTTGATCCAACCTGAAGCCACTTCAGCAGCGTGCGTGCGTGCGCGCGCGCACACGTGTGTACCAACCCACGCCGCACCGAACCGCACCACCCCCTGCTACGGATATTCGAGTGGACGGGGGAGGCGGGAGAGTGGGGAACACTGGGTGGCCGAAGAGCCTGAGAGCGGACTATGTGGGGGTTGGATGACTGGCCAGGCGGGTGGACGGTGTTTTTTTGCCGCGCTCTTCGCTTTTCTCGGCCAGAGTCAAAATATGCCCAAGACAAATCTTCCAGCTTAAGTGGCTGGCTTCTCGGAGGAGGTGACAGTGCAGCTCTCTTGCACCAAGCCAGCGTCAATTTTGTTTTCGCGATTTTAAAGTTGCTCAGCGTCACTCGAGAAAGAGATCAAAATATGAAAACTGTCCGTCGTGATGAAGGCTGATCTTCTGACAATGATAAGGGGTTCATCTTCTTGGTTCTTTCGGTAAAGTCACGTAGAAGGGAAGTAATAAAATAATAAAAATAAAACATAATAAAATAAAATATTTTATTTTATTATGTTTTATTAATAATAAAAATAAAACATAATAAAATAAAATAAAATATTTTATTTTATTATGTTTTATTTTTATTATTTTATTACTTCCCTTCTACGTGACTTTACCGAAAGAACCAAGAAGATGAATCCCTGCAGTCACGAAAGCTTTAAATCGAAATGATAAGGGGTTTAAAGCAGTGGTTCTCAAACTGGCGGCCTGCCCCAATCAAAACCGACTGGTCTCCGCGCACACGCCCAGGCTACCGAGGACACAATACCCAGCGATCATACGTCAACACCTCGAGTCAACGTCGTGTAAGGCATCTGCTCCACGTTGTGTACAAGTGTTGTTTGGTGTCAGCAAGGCAACGTTTTGACGTTGTGCGTTAGTGTGTGTTTTGCATTAGTAAGGCAACATTTTCACGTCGTGTGTTGGTGTATTTTGTATTAGCAAGGCAATGTTTTCACGATGCGTGTTAGTGTGCGTTTTGTGTTCGTAAGGCAATGTTTTTATGTTGTGTATTCGTGTTTGTCTTGTGTTAGCAGGGCAATATTTTCACGTTGTGTGTTGGTGTGTTTTGCGTTAGCAAGGCAATGTTTTGATGTTGCGTGTTCGTGCGTTTTCTCGCCGCACCGACGTTCCCCGCGCAAATGTAAATATTTCTCCTGCACAGTATTCATGCCGCAGCCTGCCCCCCCCCCACTCTGAAAGGCTTCGGGGGTGGGGGGCACGACCCCTGGGTTGAGAACTGCTGGCTTAACCGGTGCGTTGATCGTAAGTAAAAAAAAATCTGGTTTAGATGTGCCAGCGGTAAAGGGGGAGCCAAAACGTACAACGCGCCATGATGGTTTCGCCGTTCGCTGTGCTCACCCGTTTGCCGGGCTTCGAAGGGCTCCCCGCGAGCTGCTGATGAGCGCTGTTGGCGCTTTTCGCCCGGCGGGACTGCGCCGACAGATGCTTCAGTTTTCCTACAAGGAGAAGAAAATATGAATTTAGATCGCTGTGCTAAATCGAGAAGGGTAACATCCGTGATTCAAGCATCAAGTTATTTTGTTTAACCAGCTGAGAACTCATCTGCAAGTGACCCAGTCACCAAAATGAGAAGAGCAAAAAAACCATTAAAACAAGTACAACAATAATCCAAATGTACCGTCATTTATCAATCTACTGCTGAATAATAATAAATAAAAACTCCCCACAGTGTTGGACATGGTAGTTGCTTGACCATACTTCACCACGATCAGCAGCGCTATTCAGGACTGTTTCAGATATCACTCACCTCTGATTTTAGCCGTGTGCGGGAATCTAACTCACGTCACCAGGTTCACAGCGTGCTAACCACTGCACCATCAGTGCCACCACTCTCACATCCTCCCCCCCTCCCCAACAGATAAATAAAAGTTAAATTCCCTCTATTTAAGCAGCAAAGCTTCGCTGAGTCTCAAGACTTTTCAGGTGGGTCCTGATTTTGGCATGTTTGGTCAATTCCATGAGTGTTTGGCTTCATGTGGGACAAAACTGGAGCACTCCAAGAACACCCACACAACGAGTGTTTAGCTGCCCTTACTTGCACAGAATTTGGGGGGGAGGGGAGCAGTGGTGCAGCGGTTAGTGTGCTGCGTCCTGAGCGATGAACCCTGCGACTTGAGTTTGATTCCCAGTCAAGGCTGACATCAGTGGGGGTGGGGTGGGGGGAGTGAAATCTGAACTGCTATTGGGTGCCTCACTTGATGGCGCGGCACTGCCTAGCGTGGTGAAGTTCTGTTGTGACTCGGTACCAACAGTTGCTCTCCGTCAACAACGCGTTCATCAACCGCACTGCCTTGAAAGTGAGACGGCGCACAAGAGGCGACGCGTCGGGCATCGGCCCCTGCTGCACCGCGGCCACCTCTTGCGACGGGGCCTCAGAGATGGCCGCATTTGCCACGCGACTATCCGTTGAAACTCGGTACCGACCGTTCTCTTGACACTCGCAGACGTGCTTAGACCTCGTCCGTCAATTGCTGTTCGTAACCCACCTTTTGGTGAAACTGAACGTTGAGAATAATTTATTTATTTATTAATTATATGAATTTCAGTAGGTCAGAATTTTACTCCCGTGTTCTGTATATACGTACCCTACATTTGTGTGAAAGACAAATCTGTACCATGTACACTTTATTGTGAGATCCTCTCATTTCACTTGCTTCTCAATAAAAGCTGCCTCCCTTGGGTGGCCAACACCACCTCCCGGCCACATTTGTCTCCTTAGTGCTGATATGTTTACACAACGCAACCACATATAATTCACCCAACATGACCGGTACGGTGTGGGAAGGCCTTCATCAAACAAGTGGAAGAACGGCTGTAAATTATTATCACTATTATATGCATCGTCACACCGGTTAATATCAGGGGGTTTTTTTTCTCAGAATAACAGCAACATTATTGACCAGATTTATTGCGCTAACAAAAACAGCACAACGGACACTTTGACAAGTGCAGCAGCACATTTGTAGGGCAATATCGCCCTCTGCTGGCCACGAAAGCACACTGCAGTGATGCCATGAACTGTGCCAATAAACTCGATACATTCATCAATAGCAGCGTGGCTCTAAAAAGGAAAAATATATAATCAGCGACGTTTTTAGTAATGGCCCTTCTTCATGATACACATGTCAACTCGGCGACAGTGTTCTGAAATTGAGGCACGAGACAAAAAACCACTGGCAATGAGACGAATCGTCACATTTTGGGGGTGACGATTTGTTCTAGATTTGAAGCTTTCGTGACTGCAAGGATTCATATTCTTAGGTTTTTTCGGTAAAGTCACGTAGGTAAAACATTAAAATTAATAAAAGTAAAATAAAATAAAAATCACGACGTTTCGGAGGCAACACAAGCTTCCGTCTTTATTTTACTTTTATTAATTTTAATGTTTTACCTACGTGACTTTACCGAAAAAACCTAAGAATAAGAAGGTGACGATTTGATGTAAAAATCAGACATTTTTCGTCAATTTTTTTACCGTCTCAAATGTATAGTTTATTGGATTTGTTTTTATCAACCTCATTTGTCGAGTTCCACCTGCTCCATTCACGTAAATGCCACGCGAACGTTACGTTACGAGCCTATATTGGTTAACTCTCAAAGTAGCGTTGGGGAGGTTTTATGGGTTGCGGATCAAGGATGATGAACAACAACACGCGGCACGACCCATCCCGTTCCCCCCCGCCCCCACCTCGAGTCGTCCAGCGATACTGAACATTTGTCGGACAATATCGTCCTCTGCTGGCCAAGAAAGAAGCGCTCTGCTGGAGTAATTGTATGAACTATGCCAAGACAGGGCATCCAGAAACCTAGACATGAGCAAATCACCGCCTCCAGCAAAATATTATTAATTGTAATTTTTTTTCGTGGGGGGGGGGGGGTCGTAATTTGAATCAAGAATCGATTATCTTTCATTCTGCCAGCGAAAACTGAATTCAGTATGGATCCTTGCAGTCACGAAAACTTCCAAGTCTAGAATGAATTCAGTTGCCAACGAAGGTCCCTGGACGTGGAACGAAAACGTCGAGACGTCGTGCCCGCACGACAACAGCAACAACAACAAACAACACACGCTGCGACCCGAATGCGCATCACTGGCAAGGAGGAGGAAGAATAAGTAGGGGGGGGGGGGTGTGGGGGTTCATGTCTACTACAGCACCCCCTGGTGGATGCACTAAACAAGGGGACAGCTTCACACGTGGGTGGTAAGAGTCGCGCAGCAGGTTAATGTGGTCACGCGTGACGATCCGTGAGAATTGGACGTGCGAACACACATCACTCTGTGGGCGATAATGGTAACACGTGCGGCACTCACACGGACGCAGGGGTGGTGGTGGGGGTGGTCGGGGTGGTGGGGGGGGGTGGCGGGGGGGGTGGGGGTGGTAGGCCAAGCCACCACTGTCGCCCCCACCACAAGCAACCAGCCCGGTCGACTGTGGTGAACCCATTAACACCACAGGGTGTTATGTTAGCACGTGAAGCGCCCTGTGACAATTGTATTGTGAAGGGCACTACGTTAAACAAAGTTCGATTGATTACGTTGGACAGAGAGAACCTTGTTATTTCAACCTCTGGATCACATGTCTGACCATGGCAGCATTCATTTTAGAAATCATCTTTAATTTCTAAATGTATTTTTTTTTTACTTTAGGGATGTAACTTTTTATATTATCTTTGTTGCTTATAAGGCACTCCGGAAAAGAAAGATGCACCCCAATTTGTGGGGTCTTTTTGAAAGTAAAAATAAATGGCTGTGGGGTGACGACAGAATTGTTCACTTTTTTTGCTTGCAGATAATAGGGGCGAAAAGTGCGTCTTGTGATCTGGAGAACGGGGGCACAGATGACGATGTGGGGCAACGAACCCTCCTCGTCGCGGCTCTCCAGCGGGACGCTCCATGCGATGAGGTTCCGTGCCGTTCTCCCCTCCTCGGCGACGATGCGGCGCACCTTGTCGTGGCTGTTGGAGCGCTGGAACGACGCCTGCTGCCATCGCGGCAAAACACAACGGCACGCACACGCGGGTCAGCGCTGCGTACACTGCCAGCGACGCTGCCCGCATCGCACTCGTCGCCGCCGCCGCCATTCTAAATAGCACCCATGGCCATCATCATTGTTCTACATCACAACCATCATCATCATTGCTCTACATCACAACCATCATCATCATTGTTCTACATCACAACCATCATCATCTCATCGTTCAACATCACAACGATCATCATCATCGTTCTACATCACAACACTCATCATCATCATCATGGCCCAGCGGTACGACATTTGCCGTTTGTTGCAAACGCCCAGATGTTCAAACACATTTATGCAATGTAAAATAGGGTACTAGATAATTAATTGTTCAATTCTGGCAGGCAGCCCTGGTTAATGCTGAGTGTGAATTAACCACAGTATACAAACCGTCCGCTTCACAGGAAACGGTAAATATTCCGCAGCTTTCGTTCTTTCGAAGAGTAGGGCATTGAGTACAACTTTACCAAATTAGAAAAATCACTAGTCATTAATGACTCCACAAGACATTCATATGCTCATTCTTTAAGCCATGCGTCTTAGTGTGATTCCAAGTATTCAACCCTTCATGGTTCATTGCAAACATTTGAACCACAAACTATGTATTATTATTGTGTGGTTAATGCAGACTTGATGTCTTGCAATAGGTGTTTGTACATCTAAACACATGTTCATGCCAGAAAGAATAAAGCCGTTTTTAAATCCTTTATATTAAGTTCGCTTGCTTGCTTAGGACCGTGCAAATCTTTCGGTCGTTTTTTAACCCACTTCCCGTGACCCAATCGAGCTGACATTTTCCACACAGACTCGTTGTGCGTGACAATTAATGTTCGTGAAAAAATATTCCAAAATTTTACACTTTTTAGGACAAAAATATTATATTTAATTACCAATTGCTTAATGGTGCAATGCAATCATCTGACCCATAGGTGGCAGCCATCTCAAGCCAGAGGACGAGAGGACTAGCCGCCACGCATATAAAGGATTTATAGTGAAAAACTTTGTTTTTACGGGTTATACTTATTCAGAATCTTGATGTCGTACTGCCAAAAGGGGTCCCATAGGGATAAGAGTGGAAGACAATTGAGCAAGGTTATGAGAATGTAGGAATAAGAGACCACGGTAGGGTATGCCATGTGAGGAAAGAAGCAAACAGAAACAAGTATAACCCGTAAAAACAAAGTTTTTCACTATAAATCCTTTATATGCGTGGCGGCTAGAGTCCTCTCGTCCTCTGGCTGGAGATGGCTGCCACCTATGGGTCAGATGATTGCTTTGCACCATTAAGCAATTGGTAATTAAATATTATATTTTTGTCCTAAAAAGTGTAAAATTTTGGAAAAAAAAATGTCACGAACATTGTCACGCACAATGAGTCTGTGTAGAAAATGTCAGCTCGATTGGATCACGGGAAGTGGGTTAAAAAACGACCGAAAGATTTGCACGGTCGTAAGCAAGCAAGCGAACTTAATATAAAGGATTTAAAAAGTGTTTTGACCTGCAGTCTGGTGGTTCAACAGTCAGGAAGAGACAACAAGTATAACCCGTAAAAACAAAGTTTTTCACTATAAATCCTTTATATGTGTGGCGGCTAGAGTCCTCTCGTCCTCTGGCTTGAGATGGCTGCCACCTATGGGTCAGATGATTGT
Source organism: Lampetra fluviatilis (assembly GCF_964198595.1). Classification (NCBI taxonomy): domain Eukaryota; kingdom Metazoa; phylum Chordata; class Hyperoartia; order Petromyzontiformes; family Petromyzontidae; genus Lampetra; species Lampetra fluviatilis. The sequence goes on along the minus strand of NC_136327.1, from coordinate 7,236,970 downwards.
CTGCCACCATTAAGCAATTGGTAATTAAATATTTAATTTGTTTTCCCTAAACAGTGTAAAATTTTGGAGACGTCGTGCCCGCACGACAACAGCAACAACAACAAACAACACACGCTGCGACCCGAATGCGCATCACTGGCAAGGAGGAGGAAGAATAAGTAGGGGGGGGGTGTGGGGGTTGGTGTCTACTACAGCACCCCCTGGTGGATGCACTAAACAAGGGGACAGCTTCACACGTGGGTGGCAAGAGTCGCGCAGCAGCTGCCACCATTAAGCAATTGGTAATTAAATATTTAATTTGTTTTCCCTAAACAGTGTAAAATTTTGGATTTTTTTTCACGAAAATTAATCGTCACACACAACGAGTCTGTGTGGAAAATGTCAGCTCGATTGGATCACGGGAAGTGGGTTAAAACACGAGCGAAAGATTTGCATGGTCCTAAGCAAGCGAACTTAATATAAAGGATTTAAAAATATATTCGCCTGTGGAGGACGCGGGGATCGATCCCGCGACCTTTGGCATGGGAAGCGAGGGCGCTACCAACTGCGCTACTCCGCCACGGCCTGTGGAGGGGTTACGCTCTGGGCTCTTACACTCTGACGTTCAGCCAAAGCCATGAATAAGTTCTATTTGAATATATGTAAAATATTTTTTTTTTGCCTAAAAAGTGTAAAATTTTGGGAATTTTTTTTCACGAACAATAATTGTCTGGCACAACGAGTCTGTGTGGAAAATGTCAGCTCGATTGGATCACGGGAAGTGGGTTAAAAAACGACCGAAAGATTTGCACGGTCCTAAGCAAGCAAGCAAGCACGCAAGCAAGCAAGCAAGCACGCAAGCAAGCAAGCATGCAAGCAAGCGAAATTAATTTAAAGGATTTAAAAAGTCCGTGTCTGATAGACCGAATCCTCAACATGAGTGTACGAATCAATGAGTGAAGTTTACGGTAACAATAACCATGGTAGTAGAATTAGAAGAGTGATATAAGGGGGTGACTTGACCAATGATGAAGTGACGGGAGACAAACATCCGAATAAAGTTCCCTCCAGATAACACTGGTCAACACACTTTTTCTGGCATAAGGTATTCCAACGGCTTTAAGGTAATTTTGGGGTGCTGATTCCAAATCTGGCATCAGTATTTGTCTATCACATCAGGTTTTTGAGATATAAAATATTGCATTTTCAATAAAAACTGCTGAATAAAAATATAAAATAAATGTGGATATCTACATAAATTATATTATAAACACACTATCCTAAAAATACAGCACCATATTTTAACACTAAAGCAGTCACTGACTCGCAACAACTTGCAATCATAAGTGACAGAGTTAATTTCGGGTAAAATCAATGAAAATGGAGTATGCCGATAGCATAAAAATGAGATGTGATAGAGCAAATCTGAGATCAGATTTGGAATCAGCACCCTGAAATTAGTCTAAAATAGCTGCAAAAGTCCAGGCCAGAAAAAAATGTTTTTTTTGTTGACCAGTGTAATCAGTCTTGAGACTCAGTAATGTTCTCCTGAATTCATAAATAAATCACGTTATTGTAATTTTGCTAATCCCTCGGTGTTGGGGTTCAGGGGCTTCATAAATAAATGGTTTGTGCTGAATTCAACATCTTTCACATTACCAAGCGAAGAAAACATTTGGCAAAAATCCTTTAGTAACATTTTGCCTGTGTGCTGATACACGCCGACGGGCAGCCTGCCAAAGGCCCTTTGTGAATTCTTCCGCAGACAGTTTTGCCGCACATTGTACCAATGACAAGGCAAAATACGGAAAGCCATGGCAACCTGAGGACATCCCCGACACAAATCTCACTTAATGTAACCAAAACAATCACAGTATTCTCTGGATTACAGGATGCTCTGGAAAGTAAAACGCGCCGAATATGTGCCGGGTGTCTCTAGTTACGTAAATCTGGTGACGCACATCGACCAAATTATACAGGAACACACACACACACTCCAAATTGTGCTTCAAAACACTTTTTGCCGTGAAATTAAAATTACCGTAATATTTGAAAGCCCCACATTCTATGTTTCTTCATTCCCCTCCACCTGTGTCCACCCTCAAGTAGAAATGTGCACAGCACAGCTAGTCTATCGGCAGGTTGCGTGTGGTGCATTAAGCATGGCAGAGCAGGCCAAATTCCCTCTAGAGGGGCTCTCCAGAGCTCTCTCTAGTGGAGGGCCTTCCGTCAGCAGCCACGTAAGCAATTGCAGGGCTGCAGTTTTTTGCAGGGCTGCAAGATACTACGCATCGATCGGTTCAAAAACACAACCATGACATCACTGTTAGCGACGACGCAAGCATAGCATATTAACTCCGATCGCACTCTTCGAGCTACTCAAGCCAAGAAAAAACTTTGCCCCTGGAAATACCTACAGAGAAAAAGTAAAGCCTCTGGGGAAGGTCCTCTTCTGCATCTTCTGACATGACCGAAGCCCGCAATACCGCCGAGCCCTGGCAAGTCCAGCCGGGCAACATTCGGCGAACATCGCCCCTCGCTTTAAGCGTCAATTACGAAGTGGCTTGGTGAAAACAAGTCCCACTGAGCGACAATTAAAGAGTGAATGACAAGCAGGCAATTTAACGCTGGGCCCAACGTGGATTTCCAAAGACTCACGTCAGCTGCGATAAAAGACGTTCTTAATAACGAAGCGCAACCTTGGGAGAAGGCGGAGGATGAGGAGTACGCACTGGCACAGCGGAACACCGATGGACAGCGAGCGAGCGCGACTATGAACGCCGCAAGCAACTCCATAACAAGATGCGGATTAAGGCAGAATGCCGGTCAGGACGGCGCTGCATCGCTGCCCCGACTCTGCGTGGTCCCTCTGATATTATTTAAGTGCGTCTAAGCGTACGTTACGCTTAAGGATTCAAGGCACGCGGCGTTGTCTGGCAAGCTCACAAACCCCGTGGCCAAAGCACCACACATCAGCAGATCTGTCGTTGGGAGGCGACAGAGATTAACCTAAGATGAAAGTGTATGCGTGCTCAGTTGTATGTTAAGTGGAACAGTCAACTGTCGGTCATCTCATCTGTGCTCGTGGATTAACTGCCGTCATGCAAACACGTAGTCAGTATATTTATGCACGTGTACTGATTCTTGTATAAGCTGCTCCTCAATCATAGAGGGGCCAGTAACTCGGTGCCCATGCATGGGACCACCAATGTTAGCGAGTCAACCGATTAACGTTATGATACAAAACACCGCAACTCTAGAGCAAAACAATAAATGTTTTAACCACCCGAGCTACGTATTTTTTGCATCATCCACGTGTTTTATTTTACCGGGCTGCTCCAGATGACTGTTAACAGTAATTACCAATGTGATTTATCAGCTGTGGACACGCATGATATCCGCCAACTTAACATGTTGGTAAAAGTGTTACTGAAGACCCTGGATGTACAATTTAGGTGAACGTGAATGACGCCCTGAACACGAATTAAATAATTGCTGATAGGTTTCTGTGTGTTTAAAAATGAATGAATCCACAAGTTATTCATTCAAAAAAATTGGCAAAAGTTGCAGGCAATGGTCTACTATTCTTTAAATCTAAAGCCGCGAGGTGTTTAACGTTCTGTTTGAAGCGGACGGTGTGTATACTGTGGTTAATTCACACTCAGCATTAACCAGGGCTGCCTGCCGGATTTGAACAATGAACAAATTAACTAGTACTATACTCGTTGGTTCTTTCGGTGCACCCGAAACGTCGTAATTTATTTTATTTTCTACCTACGTGACTTTACCGACAGAACAAATAAGTATGGATTCCTGCTGTCACGAAAGCTTCAAATTAACTAGTACTATATTTTACGTTGCATAAATGTGTCTAATCCAATCGTGTTAGGTCATCCTTTACAAAAAAAGCCAAACTCTTCAAGTGCTATGCAAATTTGAATCCATAAATAACAATAACAAGATACTAGGAAAACCTCGCCTAACGCAGTGGAACAAAATTGAGTTGCGTCCGACATAATCACCCCTTCCCTCTTTGTTTAACTAATTCTACCTGATTACAGCCCTTGTTATTGTAATAAAGAACGCAGAGTCGCTCTGCATTTCTTTTGTATGTGTGGACACTTTTAATGTCACCTCGAACCCGCACCCCGACACTTTAACACTGTCACTAGAACCCTAATGATCCACCACCATCTAGGCGTCTGCATGACGGACGTCCCGAACGAATATAAGATACAAGTTGCAAATGCATGTATGTTGAACTTCTACGTAGGCAAACCGTGCTTATAGGAGGCGTAAAGAATTTGCGTTGTTGCTGTTGTTCTCGTGAGCATGTTGCTCATTCATGAGACCTGTTAGGTTTTTTTCGGTAAAGTCACGTAGGTAAAAAAATAATACAAATAAAATTATAATCAATGAAAATAAATCAATTGAAACCTAACAGTATGAATCCTTGCAGTCAAGAAATCTTCAATTCTAGCATTTACTCTTACTGGCAATAAAACAGACATTAATATGTTCAAACAGCAAATAAGATGCCTTTTGTAAGGAATCAAGTCTGCATAAACCACACGTACTTTTGGTGAACATGCAAAAAAACATGTTCTGATAATATATGCATGATATATATAATGAAAAAATGCATTATATATTATGCATAGTCTGTGACCTAAAACGGTTGGATGAAACACATTTATGATGTAGGCCAATCCATTTCAAAGACAATGCATCAATGATCGGAGCATGTTAACCACAAGTACTCTGTACGGTTAATGCAGTACTTGATTTCCTCGCAAAAGGTCATCTATTTTGGTGTTTCAACATCATAACACAACTCCTGTTTTATTGCCAGAAAGGGTCTTGTTTCGTGTTGCCGATTTTCCGTCCAAGCGTCTGCATGACAGACGTCCTCAACGATTAGAGAGAAAGAAACAGACACGTGTGGAAATGATTGCATTTTTGCAATTGTGCGTCGGCGTGATGTGTGTCACATTTTATCGCACGGACTCAAACGGAGTAAATCCATCGCTCTCGCCTGTCTAACAAGAGTACAGTATCATCATCATTAGACCTCCCCTTTGCCAGTACCAAAGTATAATAATTGGGTTTTTCCCCTTTTTTCTGGCAACAAAACTGAAACCTTTTTACGAGGAATCATGTGTGCATGAACCACAATACTTGTGGTCAAAATGCAACCAAAAACACACACTCTCATAATATATGAATTGTCCTTGAAACTGATTGGTCCACACCAAGGGACGGCTTTCTTTTGAGCCTCGTCTCAAACGGTGCTAGACCAGATGAGTACAGCTCAAAGACAATTCACCATCAAAGTAATGAAGGCTCGGGGTATAAGCATCTACATCATTAGATCTCCTTTGCCAGTACTAAGCCTACCCGTGCTAGCAACGTCAAAGGGCACGTGAAGTCAACCCGCGTTCGGCTGGGTTTTCACTTAATTCATAACTCAGTTTAACACAGAAAGGTCTGGGTGATGATCTATAATTTTTTGGAGGGCCCTGCTACATTTGGGCTGTTAGGCTAAGTCCATGGTCAATTCACTGCTGGATGAAGGCCTCCCCCCCCCCCCTAAGATGCCACCACCTCTCACAATCCTGCGACGGCTTTCTTTTGAGCCTCGTCTCAAACGGTGCTAGACCAGAGGTCGCCAAAAGGCGTACAGCTCAAAGACAATTCACCATCAAAGTAATGAGGGCTCTGGGTATAAGCATCTACATCATTAGATCTCCTTTGCCAGTACTAAGCAGACCCCGTGCTAGCAACGTCAAAGGGCACGTGAAGTCAAACCGCGTTCGGCTGGGTTTTCACTTAATTCGTAACTCAGTTTCACACGGAAAAAAGTCTGGCTGATGATATATAATTTTTTGGAGGGCCCTACTGCATTTGGGCTGTTAGGCTAAGTAAGTCCATGGTTTTACAATCGTCGGCCATGGTTCATCCACTACTGGATGAAAGCCTCCCCCCAAGATTCCACCACACGCAGCAAACGCGAATAATGCCTCGCGTAGTGTGTTAAAGCACAGTTATATCACACAATTAACATTACTGCGAATTAGAACTAAGATTCACTCAAAAGATAAAAGATTATTAATGAACAACCACTGTGACCACAAAACCACAAAGATCTCTTGCATCTGTAACGTGAACAGACAGACACCATCTCGATGCCAGTGTTGTTCTAATTGCGTTGACCCCATGAACGACAACTATGACTAAATAACATTAATATCAATCATATATACTCTGCAAATCCTCGTCCAGTCCCAATACTTGTTTTGCAAAAAGGTGCTACTGCTGCTGCTACACATTTTAATGCTAGCCTTAATTCTAATGAATGTTTTACCGGATGATTGGACGTGCAATAACGATTAAGGCAACGCGCACACCTTTACGATTTAAACACAAATGTATTCGCATTTAGATGTTAAGATTATTCACCGAATCCGCGGATGAGATTTTAATCTCATAACCACCGATACGGCTACGCAACCTCCAACACCATAGCGCCACTTACACACGATGCCTGTGTAAACTCTAAAACACCGCATAGCTACCAAAAGAAACACATTTAAATCACACACGTTTCAGAGGTGAACGTTTCAACATATTTGTTTATATGACCACGGTCATCATTATCTGCCAAATATTTTTTCAAGGCCTCGAGACACCGTCTCCCCGTTCCTGTCCTGGCCGGCAAACCCGTTGCCTCTCCCGGCCGCCGTTTCAGGCGAGGCCGTAGGCTTCGGCCCGTGTCTCCGCGGGGATCGGCTTACCATCACTTTGGCGGCAGTCATTGCTTCTCTTCTTGTTATTCTCAGTTTCTCTCGCACTCGCGGCTCTCCTGAAATGTTCCCGGCACGGCTGCCATTGTTATCCTACGTTTTAGAATGATTGCAACGTTGCCTGTCGCGATATTATTGGTGGTGGTGAATATTCCGTGAGTGAACGATAGCCCCCCCACTGTCTTGACAGTAAAATGACAATACCCGCTTTACCTATAAATTAACATATCACCTTACCCCGCTATCAAATTGCACTTTTTAAAAACATACATGTAAATTATATTTTTTTCAACATTCAAAGAACATTCTAGAATATTTTCCAATATGTAAAGGTGCAGCCCTGCAATTCCCTACTCATGCCACTGCTGGCAGAAGAACCAACCCAATAGAGGAAGCTCCAGAGAGCCGCTGTCAATGGAATTTGGCCTACTCTTCCACGATGGTCAGAAATCTTGGAAGAGGTGTGGGTACTCACACTTTACCCCACACCGCACGGGCCCTGCCGATCGCGTAGCCATGTACATTGCTGAGTGGACAGAAACGGGAGGGGATGTAAGAAACGTCACGTGCCGCGCCGGGAGATCGGATTGAAACGATGAGCCTTTCATTGCAAGTTTCGGTGTGCTGATCTCTACAATTGACACTACGGACACATCCCAATAAATGCTTGGTCATTATCCATACATTAAAAACCCGTGAGCCTGTGGTCGAAATTCCAAATTGCCATGGTAAACCACACGGTGATTAACGTTATCTTATACCACTTAGCAAAGTCATCTTTTGCCCGTGGTGGAAATTCTAAATTGCCATGGTAAACCACACGGTAATGAACGTTATCTCCTCCCACTTGGAAAAGTAATCTCCAGCCCGTGGTGGAAATTCTAAATTGCCACGGTAAACTACACGGTGATTAACATTAGCTTTATTTTTGTGATTTCGAAAACGTTATGGTTTAGCCATATTTGCTTGTTGTAGTCTAGAGTTAGACTGATAACTTTAATCTAAATTGTCTTATGGTTATTTTTTTACTTGCATCCCACTGGGATTTTTGCACACAGTGTTGATCTACGGTACTTTTTCTGTAAGACTTTTCTGTTTTTTCCTGGATTTATCTGTTGCGCGTAGTCACTTTAAGATGTTTCTTGTTCATATTTTAGTTTGTTGCGGTTGCACCCAATTCACGAGCCGCATGGCTCACAGGGCTATACCTAATACATGAACTGAACTGATCTCCTCCCACTTGGCAAAGTCATCTCCAGCTTCGGAGTGAACAGTCACTGCTATGCTGGTCTAGGGACAGGGACACATCGCCAGAAGTTGATGATGGAGTATTGGTCGAGATTAACGGTGAACGTGCAAGGCAACGTAGGGAAAACATTGCCTGCGAGGACGTCCAACAGAGATAGAGCGGTGAGATTATTTATACGCGTCCCGTTGCCGTGAGAAATGGCAATGAGTGTGGGGAGGGCCTTGCTCTAGGAATGGATCGATCGTGGCCGATGATTATTGGGTGCATGTCACCTAGCCCTCAACAACAACAAAAAACTTTCATTCATGAACATTACAAATTTACCGTCGTTATAAAACTGCACACACAAACGTGATTTTAGGTCCAAATTCATTTAAATATGTATTATTACCAGACCGTAAACAATACAATCTCAACCGTTTGAAATGACACGCGGGACTCAGGATGCTTTCTAACCTACAGTGAATTGTATCACAGAGCATGGCAGGGATCCGTCGACTGACGATAGACTGAAAGTTGAAATCACCTACAGTACACTTTTGACGTCAATTATTCTGGCCCCTTTAAAAAAATTACAGCTGTCCCCACATCCTGCCTACTGAAGGCAGGAAACCCCCGACAAGCCACGCCCGCCCAGAGTCACAAATCTGTAAACGTCACAAAGCCCCGCGAATCAGAATATAAAATTTTCTGTGGGAAACCGATGTCCAAAAACCTCTTTTTCACAGATGTCCGATTAGTCAATGGCACCGATAATACTGGTAGGAACCTCCTGGTTACACCAGCCCACAGGGGATTATTGTGTCCGTCGTGCAGGGAGGGGCTGGGTGGGGAGGGGAGGGTGGGGAGGGGCTGGATGGGGAGGGTGGGGATGGGTGGAGAGGGGCTGGGTGGGGAGGGTGGGTAGGGGCTGGGTGGGGAGGGTGGGGCTGGGTGGGGGGTGGGGCTGGGTGGGGAGGGGCTGGTCACCCCGTGGTGCCCTTATAAAACTCAACGTTTAACCTACTCACGCCGGATTGTGCCCGCCCTCACAGTCGGGCATATTTGCGGAATACACCACGCCCCCGTTGACCCTGGCCATTGACCGAGCAACCCGACGTTCCTACCAGCTCCCTCCGCAGGAATGTGTTCGGCTGCGTAATCGATTACTTAATAATCGGATATCTCGACTCTTAACAAGCCAGCCAGAGCTGCACTGCGCCCTGCTAGCCAGCAGGGGGCAGTGCAGCCACGTGTTTACACAGGTCAGGAGTACAAATTAACTGGGATGTGGGTTTTCAAGAAGAAAGAAAACCCACGTGTAGATTTACCATAATTGACAGCAACCTTTATCAACCCACTGCTGGATCAGAATCAGAGTATTTATTTATACTGGAGGAATCCCATTAGCTATTTTTCACAGGCGTCCCATGCCGTGTTGGTCACGGCGTTTGCTTGACCATATTTCACCACGCCGAACAGGGCTGGTTAAGTCAGTGAAGGGGGGAGGGCTGGTTACCGTTCAAAAAAACAATCGCCACTAATTGTTAGCCATGGCTGGGAATCGAACCCTGATGACCGGGTTAATATCACATACCTGTCAAAAAACCCTTATCAGTGCCCACCTTATTACAGACCAATTCAGACCTTATTGGTCACCCCGTGCCCTTATACATCTCAACGTTCATCCTGCAAAGTCCCATCACAAGGGAGATGCACAAACAAAAATACAAAATTGTTTTTTTTCTCCCCCGTATTGAAACGGCTGTACGCCGTATGGACGTGAAAAGTGAATTTCCCTCTATAAGAATACGGGGTAAACCGTATGGGTTGACAGGTATGATATCACAGTGCGTGACCCGCTGTCACCGCTCCACGCCACTCATGAATTCGCGTCCTTTATTGAATAAAGGTGACAATTGAGACCACGGTGACGAAGAGACACCACTCATGAACATACAAAGAGCCCATTTGTCACTCCACTACTGGATGAGTGCCTTCTCTCGATAACGCGTGCGTGGTTTCTTGCAATCACTCAACATTGCACCCCAAAGCTCAACAAAATGAATATTTTTACGAATAAATTGTCTTAACTGTCAGAATTTCCTGGATATTGATATATGTGGCTGATGCTATGTTTGTTTTGTAATTGCAAGATCGTTCCTGCTGACACCACTCTTGCTGCAGTACTCCTCAATCTGTCTTGCACGTTCCAAGTTCTCGTGAGTGGCTACGAGAGGGCATTTGGCCTACTCTTCCACGCCAGTCAGAAAGTCTCGAAAGAGGCGTTGAGTAACCCACCACAATCAACTTGGCGACCGACTGTGCTTGCAACGCCATTCACATTCATGATCAATTTGGTCGACACAAATTAAAAATTATCCATAATCTCTATGCCACCAACTTCATAACATCTCCATTATTGTTTAGTCGTTACCAATCAACATCACTTGCACCAAAGGCAAAGATCCCCCCCCCCCTTTTATAGCCTTTAACACCTTTTAGGACAAGTGCTGTTTAGCGAGTAGCACCTACAAAGGCCGGCACGACAACACGAACAAAAGTGGCAAACGCCACGCCGGATTTGTCTCTCCCCAGCGCTTAATGCTGTCCACACCACCACACCAAGTACTCGTTTCAAGTCTGAGCCGACCTAGGGGAGGCCCGGGATCGTCTCGAATATTCGCCGGTGACCGATCGCGAGCGGGAAATCCAACTCGGTTCGCCCGGTTCGGCGATTTGTGCCAACGCACTGCTGGATGAAGGGGGGACGGCTTTATCCACGACATGTGGGTAGTATGGGGGGGTTCTGACCATACTTCACCACGCTGGTCAGTGCGGGGTTGAACACGTGCCAGCATGACCCTTGCTGTGCTTTCAACCCCGCTCTGAACCCATCGTGGTGCCCTACGTAGCCACTGCGGTACATTACAACAGTGTCATTGACTGCCCTGTCACACACACACCAGTGCCTATAACACCTGTTATTCATTCAAGTTGTCAGTAACACCACGACTACAGCAGCACGGTACTGTGATGCTCAACAGCTTTCACCACCGCTCTGAACCCAGCGTGGTCCTTCACGTGGGGAGTGGGGGGGGGGGGATGAGGCCTTCATCCAGCAGTGGATTGAACTTGACCAGAATCTCAGAAAGAGATGTGGGGGGGGTGACATGGAACGCACGTGTGTGTGTGTTTAATACTCGGGCAATAAACGACTCCGCGTTTTATTAATGGAAGGGTAAAATTAAGAGAGAAACTCACAAGCATGCGACGTCTCCTTCCGTCCAAACGCATTTCCCGACTAATCATCGTTTAACGCAACTCACAACAAAAGGGCGCCCACCACCAAATTAATAAAAAATATTTCCACCGTCTTGGAATTTTCACGCGCCCGTCCGCCTCGCCATTGTTGTCACTGTGAGTTGACGAGAGGGACAATCGCCGCCCCCCTCTCTCTCCTCCTCCTCCTCAACAACAACAACTCAACAACTCTCTCCCTAGCCACAGCTCCCTCCCCAACACCACGACCGCTCTCTCTCCCCGCGACCACGGCAACGAGAACCACGCGGGTCACTCAAACAATGCCCCGTCAATGTTCGCCCGGAACGAGCGTCGCCATTGGGCACGCGGCGGGGAACCCCTCCCACCCACCACGTGACGTGGCGACTGCTGAGTGGCCAAGGAGCCAAGAAGGCGCGCGCCTTCTTGGCCACACCCCCTCGGCCCCCCCCCCAGCCTCCCCAGCCCCCCAGCCCCCCAGCCTCCCCAGCCCCCCAGCCTCCCCTCCCAGCCCCCCCCCCCTCAGCCTCCCCCACCAGCCTCCCCCGCCAGCCCCCCAGCACCCCCCCAGCCTCCCCCAGCCCCCCCCCAGCCTCCCCCAGCCCCCCCCCAGCCCCCCCCCAACCTCCCCCCCAGCTTCCCCCCCCCCCCAGCCTTCCCCAGCCCCCCCCAGCCCCCCCCCAGCCCCCCCCAGCCTCCCCCAGCTTCCCCCCCTGCTTCCCCAGCCTCCCCCCAACCCCCCCCCCCCAGCCTCCCCCAGCCCCCCCCCCAGCCTCCCCCAGCCCCCCCCCAGCCCCCCCCCCAACCTCCCCCCCAGCTTCCCCCCCCCCCAGCCTTCCCCAGCCCCCCCCAGCCCCCCCCAGCCCCCCCCAGCCTCCCCCAGCTTCCCCCCCTGCTTCCCCAGCCTCCCCCCAACCCCCCCAGCCTCCCCCAGCCCCCCCCCCAGCCTCCCCCAGCCCCCCCCCCAGCCCCCCCCCCCAACCTCCCCCCCAGCTTCCCCCCCCCCCAGCCTTCCCCAGCCTCCCCCCAACCCCCCCCCAGCCTCCCCCAGTACTGGAGTATAAGACGCACCTTTGTGAAAGTAACGACTCACGCGTACCGGAGTATAAGACGCACCTTTGTGAAAGTTAAGACGAACTCTTCCAACACAAAATTACTGGAGCCAAGTTACGCAAAAATGTGGTCTCATGCATATCTACCGGATAACAAGACGCACCCTGGAAAGTAAGACGGACATCAGACTGCAGCACAGCGTCATAAATACATGCACATTTTGGTCTGCCACATATACCGGCTAATAAGCTGCACTCCCCGATTTTATTTTTATATTGCACAGGGAAAAGGTGCGTCTTATAACCCGGAGAATATGGTCGCGGTTAGGAAGGTCACCTTGAAGATGGAGCGATGAAATTAGCCGGCGTGCAGGGTGACAGATTAATCATAATCAGAACACGGCATTGCGAGAATTATCACTGGAGCCTGAGAAGGAAATGGAGTATGCACATATCGTGCGGAGGCTACATTTTTTGGCTTCAGATTCACGAATCGAATCGTGAGAGGCGAATGTAAAAATATATCGATCGTGTCAACATTCTCGCAAATGTTCTGCCTTTGATTCACCGTCTGAACGACGACGAGACGTAGTACGGTGAACGTGGAACGTTTGTCCGACGGTTCCAACCACGTGCCAACATTGGCACGTTACCTGTTCATCCAGGATATCCCCCATGTCCAAACCCGAATGAGTATTTTTATTTACTTATTTATTTTTCGATTTAAAGCTTTCGTGACTGCAGGGATTCATCTTCTTGGTTCTTTCGGTAAAGTCACGTAGAAGGGAAGTAATAAAATAATAAAAACAAAACATAATAAAATCATTCTCACGACGTTTCGGCCACAACGCAAGCAGCCGTCCTCATGTGAAGGGCGGCTGCTTGCGTTGTGGCCGAAACGTCGTGAGAATTATTTTATTATGTCTTGTGTTTATTATTTTATTACTTATTTATTAGTAAATTTAGACAACTGCCGTCGGCACACGATGGCCGACTCTTGCAAATTGACCGTGGCGGCCGCTGGATTCGAACCGTAAATCTCGCGACCGCTGGTACCACGTCAACACCCCATTGGAATGCGGTGCAGATGAGATGAACAATCACACGCGGCGCTGCAGACGAGACGGACAATACCAACACAGCGTGTCCTCGTTCTTCAACCGATCCAGGAGGGCACGCGTGCAAGACACAGGCACATGTCTAACCAATCACCGTAAATTATTTGTTTCTTTCGGTAAAGTCACGTAAATAGATACAAATTAAGTAAATAAAATTAAAATGAAAAAACTAGACGTTTCGATCACAACACAATCGATCGTTATCCTCCTGATGACGATCGATTGTGTTGTGATCGAAACGTCTATTTTTTTTTACTTTAAATTTTTCTATCTACGTGACTTCAATGAAAGACCCAAAGAAAATGCGTTCATGCAGTCACAAAAGTTTTAAGTAAAAAAAGAATGCCGTTTATTTTTATATAGTTTATTTTTTATATTTTATACGTGCACACGCAAAGCCAATACATTTTATGACGGTATAGGAGTCAGTGTTCGCACGGTCACCAGCACAACAGGCACATCCATTGAAATACTTGGGAACATGAACTCTTTTCTATTTTAATTAATCCACGTTACAGAGAACTTTAGAGGGCAACTTCTATTCTATTTAGGATCCATCGAGCGCCGTTTCCCAGGGCACTTTACCAACGCAAGCCGACGGTGGCACACAGGTTGTTGTTGTTGTTTGACTTGCATCCCACTGGGATTGTTGCACACAGCGTTGGTGTACGGTGTTTTTTCTGCAATATTTTGCTGTCTTTTATTGGATTTTCTGTTTGCACTTAGTCACATATTCACTTTAAGATGTTTTTTGTTCATGTTTTTGTTTTTTGTTTGTTGCGGTTGCACCCGATTCAAGAGCCGAATGGCTCACAGGGCTATACCTAATAAATGAACTTGAACTTGAACAAGGAAGGGGTTGAGTGGAGCGGCTGTCAGTGAGGGCGGTGACGAAAGGGATGGAGACACAGGGGGCCTGGGAACGGATCCGCTGATGTCGCAGTGGCAGGGAAGGAGGAACACGGCGGAGTGTGGCGGTGAATGAGGGCGAAAGATGGGTGCGACGTGGGTGAGAGGCGGCGGGGTATGGGGGGCACACGCGTGAGATGGGTTATCATGGCTGGGCATGGATGAGGGTAGGTGGACGGGGTGGTAGGAGCAGAGGTCTGGTGGCCGGATAGTTGAGCTGATTGAGGAGCACAGCGGATGGCTGGAGGAGAGATGTGCACACGTAACAAAAACAACACTCGTCAAAAACACTATGACCTTTAAAATAAAAAAAATATATAACGTGACGTTTCGGGCAATGACCCTTCTTAATTACACATCGAGAGGCTTATCACTCTCTACGTGCTACCCATATGGACGTGCACACACGGTACATTCAAAGTCACACACACACAGCCATGTTCAAACACACAGACGCGTACACTGCGCTATGAGGATGACACGAACACAGCTGGCTACGTACGGTGCTAAAGAAGTTCAACATCGTACAACACGCAACATAACGTCACTACGATTTCGCGCCTCGTCTGGCTAGATTCCGGCATCTGTTGCTATTCCGGCCCTGGTCGCAAACCAAGCGAACGCATTCGAATCCGCGACGCCTGCAGATCTCCTCTTCATTCGCGAGCCCGTTTCGCTTCCGTCATTTGCACGACCACCCCAGCCTCCTGCAACACAAGTCACGCGCACCGTCACGCCGGTCCCAGACTGCGACGTAAGTTCGACTCCCGGACCAAGGCGCAAGCGCACGGCCACGGGTCGTGGTTGTCAACTGCCGTCCTAAATCCGTGGGGTCTCCCCTAGATTGGCTTAGCCTAAATTGTGTTACCTGGTCGCGTGCGTGTCGCGTGCGTGTGTGTGTGTGTCGCTGTGCAGTGGTTAGCCAACACCAGTGACGAATGTCTGAACCGGTCCCGTAGGTCGACTCAGCCTTAAAATGAGTTCCTGGTGCCGTGTGTAAAACATCAGCGTTAGTGAGACAAAGGCGGCCGCGGGCGTGGTGCTGGTCACACCCCCCCCCCGTCCTTCCTTAACAGGTGCTCCCTAACAGCGCTTGCCCCACAGTCCATTAAAGGCTATACGGGGTATCTTTGTCTTTGTATGAGAAGCGGTGTCGCGCAGAGTTCGATTTCCGCTCACGACCAATAGCGGTGGGAAAATCCAAAAGTCCTGGGCCTCTCCTAGGTCGACTCAGCATTTAAACGAGTAGCCGGTGTTGTGTGTAAGACATCGAGCACTGCCCAACACGCGTTACACGGCAACGCAAGTTCGAATCCCGGCCGCGGCGCACAATCCAACATCGTTGTTGTATTCATAATGCAGGAGTTGAACTCGAAAACTTCCCATCGCTGAGTCGCCTGGCCGGTTGTCATTTTCTTCCTAACCCTGGAGATATGCTGATGATGAAGATGAAGATAATAACGAGGAAGCTTATCATGACAATTATGGTGAGAATGATGACGATGATGATATCGATAATTATGACAACGACGATGATGACGACGATGATACTTACTCTTAGTTCTTTCGGTAAAGTCACGTAGGTAAAATATTAAATAAAAATTAATAAAAAAAAAAAAAAAAAAAAAAATCACGACGTTTCGGAGGCAACACAAGTCTCCGTCATCAGGTGGGACCGTCACAGCCAGAAGGCTAACAGCCTGGCTGTGACGGTCCCACCTGATGACGAAGACTTGTGTTGCCTCCGAAACGTCGTGATTTTTATTTTATTTTTATTAATTTTAATTTCATTTTTTACCTACGTGACTTTACCGAAAAAACTAAGAGTATGAATCCTTGCAGTCACGAAAGCTTCAAATCTAGACGATGATACTGATGGTAATGCGAGTGTGCGTGTGCGTGAGCTCGAACCCGCTTGGTCGAGAGGCGACGAGCCGGCGTTCCGACTGCGCGACTCGCTGCCGAGAGCCCCGGCTGCGTCGCGTCTCCGGAGCGGCTCAACCGTCGCAGGGAACTCTCCACCCTCGCCCCGAGACTCTCAGCAACTCCCCGCTCCGCGGCCATCTTTGCGTACAGGGCTGAGCCCTCGGAGCTCTTTTTCCCCATCAGGTGACCTGGCGAGACACGGACACGCAGCGTGACTTTGTTTAACGATGATGTGTTCATGTGCTATGAAGAAGGGCCATTGCTCGAAACGTCACCTGTTATATATTTTGACCCTTTTAAGGGGACACAGTGTTACTGACATCGAACACGCGCGTCTCACGCCGAAGATCACGTACCTCACGCCAAACATCACGGACCTCACGCCGAACATCACGGACCCCACGCCAAACATCACGGATCTCACGACAAACATCACGGATCCCACGCCAAACATCACGGACCTCACGCCAAACATCACGGACCTCACGCCAAACATCACGGATCCCACGCCAAACATCACGGATCCCACGCCAAACATCACGGATCCCACGCCGAACCATCACGGATCCCACGCCGAACCATCTCGGATCCCACGCCAAACATCACGGATCCCACGCCAAACCATCACGGATCCCACGTCAAACATCACGGATCTCACTCCAAACATCACGGATCCCACTCCAAACATCACGGATCTCACTCCAAACATCATGGATTCCACGCCAAACATCACGGATCTCACGCCAAACATCACGGATCCCACGCCAAACATCACGGATCCCACGCCAAACATCACGGATCCCACGCCGAACATCACGGACCTCACGCCAAACATCACGGATCTCACGCCGAACCATCACGGATCTCACGCCAAACATCACGGACCTCACGACAAACATCACGGATCCCACGCCGAACCATCACGGATCCCACGCCAAACATCACGGATCTCACTCCAAACATCACGGATCCCACTCCAAACATCACGGATCTCACTCCAAACATCACGGATCTCACGCCGAACCATCACGGATCTCACGCCAAACATCACGGATCTCACTCCAAACATCACGGATCCCACTCCAAACATCACGGATCTCACTCCAAACATCACGGATCTCACGCCGAACCATCACGGATCTCACGCCAAACATCACGGACCTCACGACAAACATCACGGATCCCACGCCGAACCATCACATACCTCACGCCGAACCATCACGCACGCTACCTGTGACCATCCACTGACTGTGCGGGCGAACGCGGGGCAGGCTGCCCGCTTTGCGCTCGCAAGGGCAGGCCCGGGCAGCAGAGGGCAGCCCCAAGCCCAGCAGCAGCAGCAGCAGCGTCATCATCATCAGCAGCATGATCACCAGGCGCTGCAGCGGAGTTTGGTGATGGTGGCGGCGCGCCGGTCTCTGGACTGCCGCGCACATGGCTGGGCTGCAGACGAGGCAAGGGGCTGGCTGCGTCATCGACGATTACACCACCGACTTATATACACCAGCCCCCCCCCCACCCCCACCTATATACCAGCCCCCCCCCACACCTATATACCAGCCCCCCCCCACCCCCACCTACATACCAGCCCCCCCCCCCCCACACCTATATACCAGCCCCCCTACCTTTATACCAGGGCCCCCCCCCCCCCCACATACTTATATACCAGCCCAACTAACTCGTTAATTGCCTGCCCACCTAACTCCTTGTATGTGTCCACCTACCTGCATGTGTGCCTCGTTACCTCCACACCTGTATATCTACCCACTTACCTGTACCTACCTGCGTGCCTGCCTGCCTACCTGCCTACCTGTAAACCCGCCCGGCAGTGTACCTGTCCAACCACCTGTGTTACACACACGGCAGTCGGTTTGCCGACCTGCGTGTGCGAACGCACGCGATATTTTGCCGTGTGAAGTGTCACATCAACGTGCAGCTGTCTGGCTTGTCCCGGCTGTCTTTGGCTGACGGTGTGTAGTAAGGCCGTAATTATATAATTATATATTGGGGGGGGGGGCACATGCTCAAAATGCCACCCCCCCCCCCCCCCCCCAATATATTGCTATAAAATAGATTTCTGTTAATATTATTGTGGTTATGGTTGTACTTTATGAATACCTAATCTCTGCCATTGCATACAATGAAACAAAAATGGTATAAAAAAAACAGAGCAATGTAATACAATACACTATTAGACATTACTGTAAAAAATAAATTAAAAAGTCCATCCTGTGTGTTAGTGATTTTTTATATTTTAGGCAAGAAAATCGTTTTCAAATGTAGATTTTTTTTTCTCTGGGGGGGGACCCCCAGACCCCCTGGAAGATTTGCTCCCCCCCAATGTTGACTCCATGGCTACGGCCTTCTGTGATGTCGTCCCGCCCGGTGTCCACCTCTGTGTGTGTGTCTATCTACCTGTGTGTCTGTGTGTCTTCTCGTTCGTCCAGACCGCGTTCGTCTGCTCTCTCGCTCCAGCTAAACACGGCTCATATATTTATACCCATTCACACGCAACAGAGACACACACACACACACGCCCGTTACGCACACAAAGGCAAAGGTCCCCCGTATTTTATATATAGGTATGCTGGGGCAAGTGCCTATGAAGGTCATCACAGCACCACGCCCCACCGCATTTGCCCGCTGACGTTTTCACACCTCATCGGAGGTGCAGTGCTCGTTTATGGCCGAGTAGACCTAGGGGAGGCCCACGACCTGTTCCGACGTTCGTGACTGTTATTGCTCGTGAGCGGGATTAGAGCCCGGGTCGTCGGGATCATAGCGCAGTGCGCTCCCCACACACAAAGACAAAGATCCCCCGTATAGACATAATAGACTTTTGGGGCAAGTGCTGTTTGCGAGCGCCTATGAAGGCCGGCACGGCACACGAGGGGAGGGGGTGGCCAGCACCCCGCCCGGCCGCCTTTGTCTCCCGACTAGCGATGTTTACACACCGCACCAGGTACTAATTTGATGCTGAGTCGACCTAGGGGAAGGCCCAGGACCGCATCCCATAATGGTCACCACCCTGTTGGTGCTGTGAGCGGGAATCGAACTCGGGCCGCCAGGTTCTGTAGCGCAGGGCGCTTAACGCAACACACGCACACGCGGACGCACACACGCGGACGCACACACGCACAGCAGTCGTCAGCTGCAATCGCATTCCACCTCCTGCGTTAGATCGCTTAAACTCTCCACGACAAAAATATCTGTCACCCGCGTGACATCACCATCACCCCCGCAGCAGCAGCAGCAGCAGCCACCAGCGGACTCCATCTGACCGCGTCCGCCACGCCGAGCTCCAAGTCCCCAGGCACCGGCGACACGCGGCGTCTTTATTAATGCAGCAGCGGCGACAATATCGGCCGACGTCCCTTGTGCCCTGGTCGCTTCAATATGTACACACACACACGCGCGAGCACATGGTGTGTTTGTGTCGGGGAGCGGTGGCGCTGCGGTTCGCGGCGCTGCGCTGCCAATCCGGTGACCCCCAGAGTTCGATTCCCGCTCACGGCCAACACCGGTGACGATTATTTCAATCGGTCCTGGGCCTCCCGTAGGTCGACTCAGCCTCAAACGAGTACCCGGTGCGGTGTGTAAACATCGCCACTGGGGAGACAAAGGCGGTCGGGAGTGGTGCTGGCAGTTCACCCCCTCGTGTGCCGTGCCGGCCTTCATAGGTGCACTTGCCCCAACAATCTGTGCAGGCTATATGGGGGATCTTTGTCTTTGTTTGTGTGGGGAGCGGTGGCGGAGCGGTTCGTGGCGCTGTGCTGCCAATCCGGTGACCCCGGAGTTCGTTTCCCGCTCAGGGCGAACATCGGTGACGAAAATCTGAACCGGTCGTGGGCCTCCCCTAGGTCGACTCGGCCTCAAGTGAGCGATGTGTAAACATGGCCGCTCGGGAAACAAAGGCGGTCGAGGGTGGTGCTGACCTTCATAGGTGCTCGCTAACAGCACTTGCCCCTACAGTCTGTACAAGGCTATATGGGTGATCTTTGTCTTTGTATGGGAAGCGGTGGCTCACAACACAGTGGCAAAATCCGGCTTCTCCTAGGTCGACTCAGCATTTAAATGAGTCGCCGGTGTTGTGTGTGTAAGACATCGAGCACTGCCCAACACGCGAACACGGCAACGCAAGTTCGAATCCCGTCCACGGCGCACATCCAACATCG
The DNA here is from genome assembly GCF_964198595.1 of Lampetra fluviatilis. Taxonomy (NCBI): domain Eukaryota; kingdom Metazoa; phylum Chordata; class Hyperoartia; order Petromyzontiformes; family Petromyzontidae; genus Lampetra; species Lampetra fluviatilis. The sequence continues at coordinate 7,216,498 of NC_136327.1, read as the reverse complement.
TTGTTGTATTTATCGTGCAGGAGTTGAACTCGCAAACTTACCACTGCTTGCTGCTCGCTTTACCGTCATCTTCTTCCTAACCTGGAGATATGATGATGATGATAACGACGAAGCTGATGATGACAATTATGGTGAGAATGATGATGATGATATCGATTATGACAACGAAGAAGATGACGACGACGATGATAACGATGGTAATGCCACCGCTGATGATGACATAATGACGATTCGACCTGCAGGTCAGTAATTGAACCCACGGGCTCACGACTGGGCGGCCAATTGCTCGTTCACCGGAGGAAAAACTGAACCCCACCAGCCTTTAAATAGACACGGCGACCTGCATCGCAGCAGATACATACAGATCAGCTGTTTATTCTGAAGAACACGGCCAAGCTATAGATGTGGAGGCGAGATGGGAAGACGATGTTCCCACGTTTCATTTTGTTTCTGGTACAGATAAAATAATCGATTTTTTTTGTTGTTGTTGTTTTTGCGGTCGTCATTTAAATGTTGATTCGTTTGAATATTTGAGCCGCTCCTGGGCCTCCCCTAGGTCAACTCGGCCTCCAATGATTACCTGGTGCAATGTGTGATAATCGCCGCTCGGGAGACAAAGGCGACCCAGGCCTTCATCGGTGCTTTTCGCTAACAGCCCTTGCCCCAACAGTCTGTTAGAGGCTATACGGGGGATCTTTGCCTTTTGCGTGTAGGTATATGTGCGTGCGTAGATACATGTGGCTGTGTGTAGGTGTGTGAATGATGAATTGTGAGTGCTCGCGGCGAGGATTGGCGAGTGCTGAAATGGAAGCGATGTAAACGCTTGTCAAGGTGGGCTGCCACGTATCGTCCCAGAGGGCAGCGGGGGCTGGAGCGGTGGCGCAGTGGTTAGCGCACTCCCCCCCCCACCCACATGAGCTGGAACCACGGCTAACATCAGACCCGCAGCGGTTACCGACCCGCTGCGACCAGGCGCGACGCGATACGTGAGCGGAATCTCTGTCTCTCCACGTGATGAAATGATACACGCACACACGGAACAGTGTCCTGGAAGTGCATCGTTTAAGCGGCATCGTTTCGAGACGAGCAAAAACTCTGGGGCTGCTTCGATGTTGCAGTGTCTCATCAGCAGCCAGGCTTGCTTGAAGCCATGTATGTGTGTATGGACGTTGCATCTCTTTCGCGCCGTACGTTGCCAACCCGGCTTCTATCTACATGATGAAAAACATTGCCGCCTTATCATTATCTTGGCCAGTCGTGAATTGATAAGGCAACGATACACATTGCATTACACAAGGGATAACAAAGACAAAATGTCCCCGTGTAGTCCAACAGACTGTTGGGGCAAGTGTTGTTCGCGAGCACCGATTAAGGGCTGCGCGGCGCACGAGGGAGTGGGTGGTCATCTTCACTGCTGATGTTTGTCCACACGCACACAACAACACGCACACAACACACACACAACACACACACAACACACACAACACGCACAACACAGACACACAACACACACAACACACACACAACACACACACAACACGCACAACACACACAACACACACATCAACCACGTCAGGACATCCTCGACAACAGCGCGGGGTGGCCCCGATGCGCACGCCTCCTCCGCAGCTGAACTCTTCAAGGCAAGAAGCCAACATCGGTGCCCAGCGTGGTGGTCTTGCAACCCAAACAACGGGCCAAGCGGTGACCCACTGCAGTCAACGCGCCTCCTTCAACGGACGAGGAGGAGGAGAGGGAACAGCCAAAACAACATGAACTTTGATAATTGTTTTCTTACCCTCTTATCTGGCAACAAAACTGACACCTTTTTTTTTACAAGGAGTCATGTTTGCATAGACCACAACAACAACCGCCATTCGCCACTAAGTGGCGGTGACGTCACCACGACGCTTGTGCCAGGCCAAGTGCACCTTGAGGCCACGTGAAGTGTCGAACGCCCGCTGGCAGGAGGTCACGGGGCAGGCCCAGGTGCCACGGGTCGACTGCATAGACCACAATACCTGCAGTCATAATGCAAACAAAAAACATAACTCTGATAATGTATGCACTGTCCTTGAAGTTGATTGGTCCACACCCGAGACAGCTTTCCTTAAAGCCTAGTCTCACATGGTGTTTTGTTGCCAGATAGAAGGGTAAAACATTCAATTATCATATTTTTTACTGCCAAATGAGGTTCCAATGGTGGAAATGCTTACCCCGAGCTCTCATACTCTGATGGTGCATTGTCTTTGAGTTGTGCGCCTTTTGGCGTCATCTGGTCCAACACTATATGAGACTAGGCTCTAAGAAAAGCTGTCATTATCATACATTATCAGAGTTGTGTTTTTTGTTTGCATTGTGACTGCAGGTATTGTAGTCTATGCAAACATGACTCCTTGTAAAAAAAAATGTCCGTTGTTGCCAGATAGAAGGATAAAAAACCAATTATCATATTTTTTACTGGCAAATGAGGTTCCAATGGTGTAAATAACAGGAACTTTCTCCTTTCTCTTTTGTTTTATTAACGATGCAGAGAAAACAAGAAGATGCTCGGTGTGTCGGCACTTTGCTTCATTCATCATTTCGGTGTTTTTAATGCTTTGCATGATGTGCCCCCCCCCGCCCCCTTTTTAAATGAAATATTTTACAAAAGATGTCACGCTCTGCTCTCCTCCTTCTTACCCCTTCCCTCTCTCTCTACCCCCAGCGGCAGGAGCTCGACATTAAACACCGAGCTCCTGGACAGATTTGCCGGCTGCTATCAAAACGCAAGAACGGAATTGGCCAGGGAATGGATGAGTGGCGACACGGGCTTCTACGTTGAATTCTCGCGACCGCCCAGAGGCGCTGGGAGATTTACTCGTTAATACTGGTAGGAACCTCCTGGTCACACCAGCCCACAAGGGATTATTGTGTCCGTCCGTCCGTCGTGAAGGGAGGGGCTGGGTGGGGAGGAAGGGGCTGGGTGGGGAGGGGAGGGTGGGGAGGGGCTGGGTGGGGAAGATGGGGCTGGGTGGGGAGGGGAGGGTGGGGAGGGGCTGGGTGGGGAGGGGCTGGGTGGGGAGGGTGGGGCTGAGTGGGGGGTGGGAGGGGCGGGGCTGGGTGGGGAGGGGCTGGTCACCCCGTGGTGCCCTTATAAAACTCAACGTTTAACCTACTCACGCCGGCTTGTGCCCGCCCCCACAGTCGGGCATATTTGCGGAATACACCACGCCGCCGTTGACCCTGGCCATTGACCGAGCAACCCAACGTTCCTACCAGCTCCCTCCGCAGGAATGTGTTACAGACGCGAGCAGGGCTGCCCTATATACAGGGCGCTTAAAAAAATGTTAACACTTGCACGGGACTATCGTTTTTAATGGGGAAAGAACGGACAATACACTTTAACACGATAACAAAGTGTAATGTTAATTGCTTCGAAAAGTCAAAGAGTCTCTACTTGTTCGGCATCGTTGTCAACACGTGCCTGGATCTTCTCCTGGTGGTCTCCAGAGCACGGACACACTGAAGTGTTAACATCTTTTTGACGCACCAACAACAACAACAACAACCGTTATTCGCCACTAAGTGGGGGTGACGTCACCACAACGCTTGTGCCAGGCCATGTGCACCTTGAGGCCACGTGACGTGTCGAACGCCCGCTGGCAGGAGGTCACGGGGCAGACCCAGCAGGTGCTACGGGTCGACTGACTGAGATGAGTGGCTGATGCACCACCTGTGCCCCCTACTGTGCCAACTTGCTTTGCTTTAGCCACCCGGCGCTCGGCTCGTTGTTGTGAGCGTCGCTGCTCCACCATCCGTTGTTGTTGGAGGGCGACTGCCTCCCACTGCCCAGTAGCGTCCTTCACGAGCCTCCTCCACAGAGGCCGATCTTGACACCGCTGGTACCAGTCATCGGCAAGTCCACTCAGCTCCACGTCCTCCTGTACCACATCACTCCATCTCTTCTCTAGCCCGTGCCGCGCCCGTTTAGCCCTCTCGATCCGGCCGAACAAAAGCTGTTTAGGCATGCGGTGGCTGGGCATGCGGGCTACATGGCCCAGCCAACGCAGCCTTGCCTGCCGTAGAAGCTCACGCACCCTGTATACACACACACATAATATATCATGAATCCAAAAATATTGCATCTCCCCTTCGGCCTTATAGACCGGAGGACAAGCTCTGCTAGCGAGCACTTCATTAAGGCCGAGTATAGTTCATGTGTGAGTTCAGTATCTTTCCCCTTCCCATCATCACCACCACCACCATCGTCATCGTCGTCAATAAATCATTCTTGTCAAGCAGGATCCGCGTTAGGGGCCGTCTATGAATGACGTCACGCGATTTTGGACGATTTTTAGCCCCCCCCCCCTAGTCACACGGCGTCACGAAAAGTCAGACCCCTCCCCCTCAAATATGACGTCACAAAGCTCTGCCCCCCCCCCCTCCCAAAAAATAAAACATGCTTCAAATATCTTTAAACTATTGTCATTGTAGTGCGTGTTTAATGTGGCGCTGCACTTTGATGTTGTAGAAGAAAGCATTTATTAAAAAGTATATTTAATTAAGTAGAACGTGTTGTCTATATTTATTTAAAGTTGCGCATTTTGATGTGACGTCACATTTCTCACCCTCCCCACCCCTCGTCACACATCGTCACAAATGTCTGACCCCCCCCCCCACGCCTAGGTGCGTGACGTCATTTATGGACGGCCCCTCATCATCATCACCAAACATCATCATCATTATCATGAAACAAAACGCTACCGAAATTATACACTCCCGGTTGGCCGATTGGGACGTGTAAAATTAGCATTTTGTATCGTTCAGACACATATGTGATGGAGCCGATGGAACGTGTCAAAATAGTGTTTAATTTTTTATTTTATTTTGCAGAGAGAGATGTGTGATGGAGATGATGGGATGCATGGCGTTACGAACCACTCCACGCCACTACTCCCCATTAATCCCGATGTCGACTCAAATATATCTACATCATTAGACCTCCTTTGAAGATGCTCACCCCGAGCCCTCATTGCTTTGATAGTGCCGCTGTCTTTGAGCTGTACGCCTTTTGGCGTCCTCTGGTCGAGCACCAATTGGGTCGAGGCTCAAAAGAAAGTCGTCCCTTGGTGTGGACCAATCAGTTTCAAGGACAATGCATATATTACACTGGTCAAAAAAAAAAAATTTCTGGCCTGGACTTTTGCAGCTGTTTTAGACTAATTTCAGGGTGCCGATTCCAAATCTGATCTCAGATTTGCTCTATCACATCATTTGTATTCTATCGGCATACCCCATTTTCATTTATTTTACCGAAAATTAACTCTGTCACTTATGATTGCAAGTTGTTGCGAGTCAGTGACTGCTTTAGTGTTAAAATATGGTGCTGCATTTTTAGGAAAGTGTGTTTATAATATAATTTTATGTAGATATCAACATTTATTTAATATTTTTCTTCTGCAGTTTTTATTGAAAATGCAATATTTAATATCTCAAAAAAACTGATGCTAGATTTGGAATCAGCACCCCAAAATTACATTAAAACCGTTGGAATACCTTATGCCAGAAAAAGTGTGTTAACCAGTGTTATCAGAGTGTGTTTTTGTGTGCATTTTGACTGCAAGTATTGTGGTTAATGCAGATGTAGAGGAGTAGAGGAGAGTGGTGGCGTCGCGTGCGCTGTCCGGTGCTGTGACATCACGGGACGTGGGGTCGCACGCGCCGGGCAGTGCACGTGACGTCTCGCCTCAGAGGGTATTTAAGGGAGACCCCGTGACGTAAGCGGGGTCACTGGAGGAACGGGGATAGTGGAAGGGGTGAAGAGGGAACCCTTATAGTGATACCTGTTAATAAACCCTGGCGGAAGCCCCTAACTCACCTCCGTCTCCGAGTACCTCCGTCTACAACAGCAACAACTACTTAACACAGACATGAATCCTTGTAAAAAAAAACAATTTTGTTGCCAGAAAAAAGGGGAAAAACCCTATTATTATCAAATATATCTATTCACATTTAACATCAAAACTCAACGCATTCGCCGATAGAACTCTGTGTGGCCTTATAATAAATACACTGGCTTATAATAGACGACGTTTCGGGCAATTGACAATTCTTCATAGCACATTGACAATGGCTGAGTCGATAAAGTTGACTGCGGGGGCACCAGCAAACCCCAGTCGCCAGGAGGCACTGATTCGGCTAATTGGGTTCGGGTGGTCACGCCCATCCCATTGTGTGCTCGTTTGGCTGAGTGCATGGAGTGTGGCTCCACACAGAGGTCCCACATTCACTCAGCACCAGCAGTGCCATCATCACTGCATCATCAGCACTATCATCACAAACATCATCATCATCATCACCATCATCATCACTGCAACATCATCATCACCATCATCATCACTGCAACATCATCATCACCATCATCAGCACTATCATCACCAACATTATCATTATCACCACATCATTACTGCAACATCATCATCACCATCATCATCACTGCAACATCATCATCACCATCATCAGCACTGCACCATCATCACCAACATCATCATCACCATCATCATCACCATCATCATCATTGCAACATCATCATCATCACCATCATTATCACTACATCATCAGCACCATCATCACTAACATCATCATCACCGCATCATCAGCACCATCATCACCATCATCACCGCATCATCATTATCACTTCATCATTAGCACCATCATCACCAACATCATCATCATCACCATCATTATCACTACATCATCAGCACCATCATTACCATCATCACCATCATCATCAGCACCATCATTATCATTGCATCATCATCAGCACATCATCAGCAGCACCATCATCATCGTCACAATCAGTTAAGGCAAAACAACATGCACTAAAACACAACAGCATCATGACAACAACGTAGGTCATGCGACTATAGTCAACTCAAAGAATGGAACATCTAAAGGTAATGTTTGTTGTTATATTCATGCTACTTTTAACAATTTCAGACGAAGGGTGCAAGAGTTTACGCATCCGCTCTGTCGTCTCTCTGTGTGTCTCTCCGTCTGTCTGTATGACCGTTTGCATGTCTCTGTCCGTTCGTCTGGCTGTCTGCCTGCCCGTCAATGTCTCTCTCCGTCTGTCTGTCTATCTATCTGTCTGTCGGTCAATGTCTCTCTCCGTCTGTCTGTCTATCTATCTGTCTGTCGGTCAATGTCTCTCTGTCTATGTGTCTATCTGTCCATCCGTCTGTCTGCCCGTCCGTCCGTCTGTAACTGGCGGCGTGGGCCACGAAATGAACAAAACCCACCCCGTGCTCGTGTTCGTCATGGCCGAGAGAGCGAGCGAACGAGTGAGTGAGAGAGACACGGAGAGAGCGAGAGACAGAGAGAGAGATAGCGAGCGACAGTGAGCGAGAGAGTGAGCTAGAGGGGGGGGGGGTTTACATAAAGCCAAGTTTTAAAATTTTAAATAAAAAAAAATCCGAAATGATGAACGAAGCAAAGTGCCGAATACACCGAGCATCTTCTTGTTTCCACTGATCGTAAAGAGAGGGAGAGGGGGGGATCACCAAGTGTTGCTACTCTCCCTGCAGAGTCTTCTTAGTGAGTCTCGTTGAACACGCGCAGGCGATGTGGCTTTTAAACGCCATCGTGGTGGGCACCAGCGTGGTGTTTCGAATCGGGCGCTTCTTCTGCCCAGAGACTGTGGCCGCGACACGAACGTTTTCTTGTACAGGGACATTGAGTTATGGGGTCCATATGGGCAAACATTTTTTTGTAATCTATTTGTTTGTGTTTCTCCCTTGTGATGGGAATTTGTAGGGTGAACGTTGAGATGTATAAAGTGCACGGGGTGACCGATAAGGTCTGAATTGGTCTGTAATAAGGTAGGGCACTGATTAAGGGGTTGACAAGTTTGTACTATACACTGCACACTAATATACACTGCTATACCCTATTATACACTACACTAATATACACTACACTATACACTACTATACCTTACACTATACGCTACACTATCATACATGTGAACCCATACGGTTTGCTCCGTATTCTTGTACATGGACATTGAGTTTTCTGGTCCATACGGGCAAACATTTTTTTGTAATCTATTTGTTTGTGTTTCTCCCTTGTGATGGGAATTTGTAGGATGAACGTTGAGATTTATAAGGAGCACGGGGTGACCAATAAGGTCTGAATTTGTCTGTAATGAGGTAGGGCACTGATAAGGGGTTGACATCTATGCAGTGATTCGACACCGACTATGGAATCATTCTAGATTTGAAGCTTTCGTGACTGCAAGGATTCATACCCTTAGGTCTTTCGATAAAGTCACGTAGGTAAAAAATGAAATTAAAATAAAACAATAAAAATCACGACGTTTCGGAGGCAACACAAGTCTCCGTCGAATCTGGCTGTGACGGTCCCACCTGATGACGGAGACTTGTGTTGCCTCCGAAACGTCGTGATTTTAATTGTTTTATTTTAATTTTAATTTAATTTTGTACCTACGTGACTTTACCGAAAGAACTAAGAGTATGGAATCATTGTTTCTTATTTCACATTGGACGAGTGGACGTCAACAGCAAACGTCGCTGCTGTAATTATTGTTGTTGTTATTGTTAATATGTGTACAGCGTGGTCGTTTATCGATGCTATATACTACGCACGGGGAAGTGGAGCTTCGATATGATTCAGGTTAAATGTCCTTTTGTGAATCTTTTCAGTGCGGTATATTTTATTTTCGATGTTTAAAATTAAAAAAGTATATTCCACGTAACAAGCAAAAAGACAGTTCATTTAAAGATAAAACACATTTTGCAAGTGCACGTTTGTCCTAGTGAGAAAACAAATCTCCCCCGTGTAGCCTGTTGGGGCAAGTGCTGTAAGCAAGTAGCACCGGTGAAGGCCGGTATAGGCACACAATGGGGTGGTGTGACACTCACCACGCCCGGCCGTCTTTGTCTCTCCAGAGCTGTATGCTTACGCACCGCACCAGGTATTCCTTTGAGGTTGAGTAGAACTAGAGGAGGCCCAGGACGGGCTCGAATAGTGGGAGGAAGAAAAAAAATACACACAAAGACAAAGATCCCCAGTATAGCCTTAACAGACTGTAGGGGCAAGTGCTGTTAGCGAGCACCTATGAAGGCCGGCACGGGCACACGAGGGGTTGGCTGGCCAGCACCGCGCCCGGCCGCCTTTGTCTCCCCAGTGGCGATGTTTACACACCGCGCCAGGTACTCATTGGAGGCTGAGTCGACCTAGGGGAGGCCCAGAACCGGTTCAGACAATAGTCACCGGTGTTGGGCGAGAAATCGAACTCGGCACGGCGTACGTGTGGTCACAACAGCAATGGATTTGCAATGCAATCTTCAACACTCACGATCTCTCTCTTCACCATCTCTCTATTCAACGATGGCAATGAGACGCTTGTATGGTGATGATGACGAGTTGAATATTAATAACACCGTGGTGTAAAAAAAAAAACCCAACTGTGTTATTATAAATTTCGATTTAAAGCTTTCGTGACTGCAGGGATTCATCTTCTTGGTTCTTTCGGTAAGGTCACGTAGAAGGGAAGTAATAAAATAATAAAAATAAAACATAATAAAAGAATATTATATTATTATATTATTATTTTTATGTTTATTATATATAATATTATTTTATTATTTATTATGTTTTATTATTATTTTATTACTTCCCTTCTACGTGACTTTACCGAAAGAACCAAGAAGTATTATTATAGGCGACGTTTCAGGCAATGGTCCTTCACAGAACATTGCCCGAAACGACGGTTACTATTCACATATATATATTTTTAAGGCCGGAGTGTTTAATATTAAATCATTTTTTTACCAACTCCCATTGCGGCAGATATGAGGAGCTCCTATGCTGAGCGCCCTGCTGTAAATTCTGCCATCACAATCGCCTCCATATTCTTCAAAACGTCAAACTAATAGAACGTTACGATTATTATTATTACGACTACGTCGGTATCATGGTGAGCAGCCAGCCACTTCAACTCGACATTATTTGTGCCCCTGACGGCAATTACGTTGCGAGTTTCGGGAGGTCTGAGACACATATATATTCCGCATAGCAGATGGACGGAAGCAGATGTCGCGAGGAAATGTGATATCATCGCGTGCGATGTGATACGTGTGTCTTCCCAGCACGAGGAACGAGCAAATGCCCCGGTGTATAAAGGAGGGTTAAGCTGACGATGTCTTAATATTCTTTTTAAAAAAAGAACCACGCGCACAAAAGGCACAGACGACCGGTATAGCCTTCGGCAGACTGTTGGGGCAAGTGCTGTTAGCGAGCACCTATGAAGGCCAGAACGGCACACGAGGGGGTGGGTGGCCAGCACCACGCCCGGCCGCCTTTGTCTCCCTAGTGGCAATGTTTACACACCGCGCTAGGTACTCATTTGAGGCTGAGTCGACCTAGGGGAGGCCCTGCACCGGTTCAGATAATCGTCACCGGTGTTGGCCGTGAGCGAGAAACGAACCCGGGTCGCCAGGTTCGTAGCGCAGCGTAGCGCTAACCGCCACACACACAGACACACACGCAGACACACACAGACACACGCAGACACACAGACACACACAGACATATACGCAGACACACACAGACACACGCAGACACACACAGACACACACGCACACACACAGACACACGCAGACACACAGACACACACAGACATATACGCAGACACACACACAGATACGCAGACGCACACACAGACACACAGACGCACGTTCGCGCGCGTGTACACGTATGGCGGTAGGCGGGTGGCGATATTTGACTGTGCACACCAAGGCCGTAATTCTAAAATATATTGGGGGGGACACATCCCTTCCGATATTCAAATATTCTCAAAATGTCCAACCCAATATATTGCTATAAAATATAAAAAAAGTAATGATAATTGCTATGCTGTGTAAATAAAAAGAACAATTTGCTAAACCTTGACCACAATATCTGGACTTGTTTACATATAAATCAATGCATAGATTTCTGTTAATATGATTGTGGTTATGGTTGTACTTTATTAATCCCTAATCTCAAACATTACATACAATGAAACAAGAAATGTAAAAAAAGTAAAAACAGAGCAATGTAATACGTTATTGTAAAAAATAAATAAAAAGTCCATCCCATGTGTTAGTGCATTTTTTTTAATATTTTAGGCAGGAAATTCGTTTTTTTTTTTTGGGTTGGGACCCCCAGACCCCCTGAAAGATTTGGTCACCCCCAATGTTGACTCCATGGCCACGGCCTTGGTGCACACCCAGACAGCCCGTCCGTCAATCCACTGCTGGATGAAGGTCGTGGGGGGTTATCAAACCGCACTGCAGCCGACTGGGCAACGCGGGTCCGTGACTCCGCGTGAGTGCGCTGATGCAGCACTGGAGAGACAAAGGCGGCCGGGCGTGATGCTGGACTCCCCCCCCCCCCCTCGTGTGCCGCGTTGGGCTTGGGGAGCGGTGGCGCAGTGGTCAGCGCGCTGCGCTCGGAACCCAGAGGACCCGAGTTCGATTCCCGCTCACGGTCAACGCCGGTGACGTTTATCCGAAGCGGGCTTGGGCCTCCCCTTAGGTCGACTCAGCCTCAAATGAGTACCCTGTTGCAATGTGTGAAAGAGATTGCCACGAGCGAGACAAAGGCGGCCGGGTGTGGTACTGAACGCACACCGGTTTGTGTGCCACCGTGCCGGCCTTCGCAGGTGCTGCTATTCAGTTTCATTTCATTTTCAGTTTCATTTATTTGGTATAGCCCTGTGAGCCATTCGGCTCTTGAATAGCTCACAGCACTTGCCCCCAGCAGCCGGCGAAGGCTATACGTGGTGGGGATCATTGCCTTAATTCTAGATTTGAAGCTTTCGTGACTGCAAGGATTCCTACTCTTAGTTCTTTCGGTAAAGTCACGTAGGTGATTTTTATTTTTATTTTATAAATTTTTATTTCATTTTTTACCTACGTGACTTTACCGAAAGAACTAAGAGCATGATCATTGCCTTCTTTGTGTTTGTGCGACGCAGGTCGAGGTTCGATCTCTGGCCGAGACGCTCGTGTCGAAAAATGACGACATCTCCAACTTCGTGTCGTCACTGCGGGATTCCCAGCAGGGCCTCGAGGTGGTGACATCATCATCATCAGCAGCAGCTCTTCCCTCTTAGCTAAGCGTCTCCAGTAGCTCCGTGAGCTCCTGACCCCAGCTCCCCTTCCCGTCGCATGATCGCCCACTACGATCCTTGTTGGCCTACACCAGAGACAGTGGTCTTCTTCATGGCCTAGTCTCACCACCCGTTTAACACGTGTAGGCATTTCGCGACCAATATTGTTCATAATCAACGTTTTTGGGTTTAGATCGCGTTATTTATAAATGTGTCGTAACCCTCCACCACCCGACACGGCCAATCAGTAAAAAAGTTGTCACGTTGACAAAAGACAAATTAGTTCACTGTTTTAGCCCACCGGTGTGTTGAAGCGCGAAACCACAACATTTACAATTTGAGTACAATTTGAGTACAAATTGTACATGTTGTGTTTTAACGCTTCAACACACCGGTGGGCTAAAGCAGTGAACTATTTGTCTTTTGTCAACGTGACACCTTTTTACTGATTGGCCGTGTCGGGTGGTGGAGGGTTACGACACATTTATAAATAACGCGATCTAAACCCAAAAACGTTGATTATGGACTCACCACCCGTGTCAGTACAAGGGCAATGCCACACGTATCAGAGAACATTCATAGCTCTGTGTGAGCAGCTGTATCATGGGATGCATTTTTTTGCCAGTATCAAAGTTGTGAAAAATAAGAAGAGGTTTTACCCTCTCTGGCAATAAAGCAGGAGATGCTAAGATGTTCAAACACCAAATAGAAATCTTTTGCAAGGAATCACGTCTGCATTAACCACACATTACTTGTGATGAACACACATGCTCTGATAATGATACAGCCGCTAACCACGAGCTATGAATGATCTGACACGTGTGGGGTTGTCTTTGTGCCGTTCGCCTTTTGGTGGTCTCTGGTCTGACACGGGTGGTGAGACTAGGCCATGAAGAAGGTTGTCTCTGGTGTAGGTCAATCAGTTTAAAAAAACAATGATCTAATAATCATTATTAGAGCCATGTTATGTTTGCATGCTCACCGCATGTACTGTGTGTGGTTAATGCAGCGCTTGATTCCTCGCAAAAGGTAAAATCTATTTGGTGTTTGAACATCTTAACACAACCCACGTTTTATTGCCAGTAAGGGTAAAACAAATATGAGAATAGTTTTTGCACTTTTTTTCTGGCAACAACACAGCTGTGTTAAGATGTTAAAACACCAAACTGAAACCTTCTTACAAGGAATCATGTGTGCATTAAACACAATACTTGTGGTCAGAATGCAAACAAAAAACACATTCTAATAATATTTGCATTGGCTTTGAAACTGATTAGTCAACACCGTTTTGAGACGAGGCTAAAAAGAAAGCTGTCTCTGGCGTGGACCAATCAGTTTCAAAGTCAATGCAAATATTATCAGTGTGTTTTTTGTTTGCATTCTGACCACAAGCATTGTGGTTAATGCAGACATGATTCCTTGTAAGAATGTTTCAGTTTGGTGTTCTAACAGGGGAACACCTAATCTCATATGTTGGTACTGGCAAAGGAGGTCCCATGATGTAATATATTTGTTATTTTTCACTTCGTTTTGCTTGAAGCCATCGCTCCCCCGGGGGGTTGCGCAGAATCCGACTCGAGCCAGGCAATTAAATCCGACTCGTTGCGGACTTACCGGCGCATCGTTGAGAATTGTTCACGTCGTCCTTTGTATCACCAGCCGTATTCCAGTCGTGCTCGTTACCAGGCAAAACATAAAACAACCGCGATGATAGCGCGCATGCACCTCTCCCCGTGTCGCGTGTGTGTGTCGCTACCTGCCACGTGTCTGTGTGAGTGTCACTGACCTGCCACGTGTCTGTGTGTCTCACTGACCTGCCACGTGTCTGTGTGTCACTGACCTGCCACGTGTCTGTGTGTGTCACTAACCTGCCACGTGTCTGTGTGTGTTACTAACCTGCCACGTGTCTGTGTGTGTGTCACTGACCTGCCACGTGTGTGTGTGTGTCACTGACCTGCCACGTGTCTGTGTGTGTCACTGACCTGCCACGTGTCTGTATGTGTCACTGACCTGCCACGTGTCTGTGTGTGTCACTGACCTGCCACGTGCCTGTGTGTGTCACTGACCTGCTACGTGTGTGTGTGTGTGTGTCACTGACCTGCCACGTGTCTGTATGTGTCACTGACCTGCCACGTGTCTGTGTGTGTGTGCAGGTGAACTCGGCGGCCGCCCTCGCGGCTCTGAGAACCGAGTTCGACTCCCTGCGCTGCACTTTGGCGCGTGTCCAGGAGCGCCTCGAGTCGCGCATCCGCCGGGAGCAGTCGGTGCGCATGCACGAGCTGCAGGTGATGCCCCCCCCCTCCTCGCGTCAATCTACCCTGCCACGTGTGTGTCTGTATGTGCCTGCCACGTGTGTGTCTGTATGTGCCTGCCACGTGTGTGTCTGTATGTGCCTGCCACGTGTGTGATTGTGTTGCTGCTTGCCACGTGTCTCTCCCTGCCACGTGAGTCTCTACCTGCCACGTGTGTCTCTACCTGCCACGTGTGTCTCTACCTACCACGTGTCTCTGTTGCCACCTGCCACGTATGTCTCTCCCTGCCACGTGTGTCTCTACCTGCCACGTGTGTCTCGACCTGCCACGTGTGTCTCTGCCTGCCACGTGCACAGACCCAGGTGTCCGTGTGCACAGCGGCCACGCAGGGAACCCGCGCCCTGCTCGCCGCCACGTCCCAGGCCCTCGGCTCCAGCGACTGCGCCCAGCTCGCAGAGGTGACGCGGGCAAAAAAAGACAAAGATCCCCCGTGTAGCCTTAGCAGACTGTAGGGGCAAGTGCGGTTAGCGAGCACCTATGAAGGCCGGCACACGAGGGGGGTGGGTGGCCAACACCACGCCCGGCCGCCTTTGTCTCCTTAGTGACGATGTTTACACATCGCACCAGGTACTCATTTGAGGCTGAGTCGACCTAGGGGAGGCCCGGTACCGATTCAAATAATCGTCACTGGTGTTGGCCGTGAGCGGGAATCGAACCTGGGTCGCCAGGTTCGTAGCGCAGTGCGCTAACCACTGCGCCACCGCTCCCCCACACACAAACCCACTGGCTCACCACAGTGCTGTCTAAATCTGGAATATGTCTCGTGATGAAATGTCAAATAAAAAAAAAATATTTTTAACAATGTACCGGTGAGTTTGTAACAAGTTAATTATTTGCCTATTGTTGTTTTGAACCAAACTGTCAAATGTCAAATCATGACGATGATAATATCCCTTTTTTTCTTCCTATTGCACGCTTCACTAAGGCCGCCAAATATATAAGAGACGGGTAGGTTCCAGCTTTACGTATCTGCCGTGTGTGTGTGCGTGTGTGTGCGTGCGTGTGTGTGCGTGTGTGTGTGCGTGCGTGTGTGCATGTGCGCGTGTGTGCGTGTGTGCGTGTGTGTGCGTGTGTGCGTGTGTGTGTGCGCGTGCGTGTGTGTGTGCATGTGCGCGTGCGCGTGTGTGTGTGCGCGTGTGTGTGCATGTGTGCGCGTGTGTGTGCGTGTGTGCGTGTGTGTGCATGTGTGCGTGTGTGTGTGCGTGTGTGCGTGTGTCATTTCATCTCGGTCAGTGAACCGGTGGCACCTGCTGGGTCTGTCCCGTGACCTCCTGCCAGCGAGCCTTCAACACTTCACGTGGCCTCCACGTGCACCTAGTCTGGCACAAGCGCCGTGGTGACGTCACCGCCACTTAGTGGCGAATGGCGGTTCTGTAGTTGTACGTCTGCATATGCATGTGTTTGCGTGTATGTGTGTGTGTGTATGTGTGTGTATGTGTGTGTATGTGTGTGTATGTGTGTGTGTGTATGTGTGTGGGGAGCGGTGGTGTAGCGATTAGCGCGCTGCGCTACGATCTCGGCAAACCGGGTTCGATTCCCGCTCACGGCCAACACCAGTGACGATTATCTGAACAGGTCATGGGCCTCCCCTAGGTCGACTCAGCCTCAAATTAGTACCTAGTGCAGTGTGTAAAAACATTGCCACTAGGGAGACAAAAGCGACCGGGCGTGGTGCTGGCCACCCACCCCATCGTGTGCCTTGCCGGCCTTCATAGGGCCTCGCTAATAGCACTCGCCCCAACAGCCTGCTAAGGCTGCACGTTCAATACCTACATGAATACTATCCTTTCATAATAATACAACATCTAAAGTCAATCTAGCTTTGAAGTTTTCGTGACTGCAGGGATTGGTTCTTTCGGTAAAGTCACGTAGGTATAAAATAAAATTAAATCACGACGTTTCGGGCGCAACACAAGCGTCCATCATCAGGTGGGACAACCACAGCTAAGAAACAATTGCTGAAGTTGTTGAATTGCCGAGATTCTGGGTCAATTGTCGAGCCGGTCTTCACGGCGTATCGTCTTGTCCGCGCTGTCTCGCCCATCGGTAAAACGCATGTCTCGTTCTGTCTTTGGTCGACGTGTCTCTCTTGCACGCTCGTCCGCATCGCCCGTCTCGTCTCTTTTTTTCTTTCAGTTCTCGCAAAGGGGACATTTAGTTCACACAATCTGCAACAGAATCGTGAACGAACCGTCGATGCGTGCATCTCGAACGTAAACATTATACATACAGGGACTTCTCTACTTACGAACGAGTTAGGTTCCCGAGGTCTGTTCGTAAGTCGAATTGTTCGTAAGTCAAACTTTACTCCTGTCGATTACCCAACATGTTGTAAGGCGTGTACACTGAACACGGGGAATGGCTTTAAACGTCGTGTAGATGCCACCGGTTTTCTGCCACCACCGCCATCTGTTGTGCGGCGGTTGAACTTACGACTCTCGATCCGTATCTCTAAAAGTTTGTAAGTCGAATGATCGTAAATAGAGGAGTCCCTGTATATATATACCTGTGTATATTCCCCCCCCCCCCACTCTCTCCGTCTCGTCGCGCGGGTCGCCCCACCGTGACCCCAGCGTGCAGGCGAGTGCGGCGTTCCGCGTGCCGCTGGTGCGCACAGTGGCGCAAGACCTGCGCCACTTCGTGGTGGACCTCTCCCAAGAGAAGGCCTTGCTGGAGCAGCTCACCTTCCTGCCAGGTGAGGGGCGATCAAGCCGAGCAGCTCACCTTCCTGCCAGGTGAGGGGCGATCAAGCCGAGCAGCTCACCTTGCTGCCAGGTGAGGGGCGATCAAGTCGAGCAGCTCACCTTCCTGCCGGTTAAGGGGCGATCAAGCCAAGCAGCTCACCTTGCTGCCAGGTGAGGGGCGACCGAGCCGAGCAGCTCACCTTGCTGCCAGGTGAGGGGCGATCAAGTCGAGCAGCTCACCTTCCTGCCGGTTAAGGGGCGATCAAGCCAAGCAGCTCACCTTGCTGCCAGGTGAGGGGCGACCGAGCCGAGCAGCTCACCTTGCTGCCAGGTGAGGGGCAATCAAGCCGAGCAGCTCACCTTCCTGCCAGGTGAGGGGCAATCAAACCGAGCAGCTCACCTCCCTGCCAGGTGAGGGGCGATCAAACCGAGCGGCTCACCTTGCTTCCAGGTGAGGGGCGATCAAACCGAGCAGCTCACCTCCCTGCCAGGTGAGGGGCGATCAAACTGAGCAGCTCACCTCCCTGCCAGGTGAGGGGCAATCAAACCGAGCAGCTCACCTTGCTTCCAGGTGAGGGGCGATCAAACCGAGCAGCTCACCTCCCTGCCAGGTGAGGGGCGATCAAACCGAGCAGCTCACCTCCCCGACAGGTGAGGGGTGATCAAGCCGAGCAGCTCACCTCCCTGCCAGGTGAGGGGCGATCAACCCAAGCAGCTCACCTTCCCGACAGGTGAGGGGCGATCAAGCCGAGCAGCTCACCTTCCTGCCAGGTGAGGGGCGATCAAGCCGAGCAGCTCACCTCCCTGCCAGATGAGGGGCGATCAAACCGAGCAGCTCACCTCCCTGACAGGTGAGGGGCGATCAAACCGAGCAGCTCACCTCCCTGCCAGGTGAGGGGCGATCAAACCGAGCAGCTCACCTCCCTGCCAGGTGAGGGGAGATCAAGCCGAGAAGCTCACCTCCCTGCCAGGTGAGCGCCACCCCCTTGCTCGAACAGCTGACTTTCCTGCCAGGTGAAGGATCGCTGCCCAAACCTATTTCACCAGGTGAGGCCCACTGAGCTATGGAGCTGTTTTTCAGAAGCGACCTGGTCATCACAAATGATAGCTCAACAAAAGTGGCTCATCATCGTGTGGAAATTTAGAGCAAGCAGCCAAAAATACTGTGAACGCGTGACGTTGATTCTAAATGTGTCTGGAGGGGGGGGGGGGAACCGGAGGATCCGGATCAAGGATACTTGAATCGAGGGTCATGCTGCGTTGTGTTTGCGGTTGTGACGTTTGTCGTCGTGACGTTTGTCGTTGTGAAAAACGTCGCCTGACGAAGCTGGTTGTAATTACTTGCGAAACGTCGTACTCAGATTGTAAATGCTGTGGCTTGGCTCTCCAACACACCGGTTAGTGCTGTACTAGTGACGAATTGGCCACTTTCGGTTGACGTGACAACCCTCACTAATTGGCTGTGTCGGGTGGTGGCGGGTTTAACGACACATATATTAAGTCCGTGACGTCTGTCTGCAGTTCCGCGCGCGCCGGAGTTCGTGTCGTCGCGATGCCGCCTCGCCGACAACGCCGCGGCCCTCTGCTGGGCCATGCCCCCCGCGCCGGGCACGTGGCCACCATCGTCAACGTCCTCGTCGACGTCGTCATGGACGTCACCGACGTCCTCGTCGTCGTCATCGTCGTCGTCATGGACATCAGCGCCGTCGCCATGGTCACCGGAGAAGGTGAGTCACTACGAGGTGGAGTACTGCCGGTCGGACTCCGCCGTGCCGCCGCCAGCCGAGACTCAGCGCTGGACCCCAACGCCGCCCGTCAGCGACACTCAGCACCGCCTCGCAGGTGAGAGCCCCCCCACCCCCCCACCCCCACCACCCCCCCCACCACCACCACCACCCCCCCGCCACCCCCACCCCCACTACCCCCACCCACCCCCACTACCCCCACCACCCCCCCCCACCACCACCACCACCCCCCCCACCCCCACCACCCCCACCCCCACCACCCCCACCCACCCCCACCCCCACCACCACCCCCACCACCCCCACCCCCACCACCCCCCCCCACCACCACCACCACCCCCACCACCCCCACCCACCCCCACCCCCACCACCACCCCCACTCCCCCCACCGCCACCCCCACCCCCCCCACCCCCCCCCCCACCGCCACCCCCACCCCCCCGCCACTGCCTTACCTGAGCACAGGTCAGAGGTCGCAAACGGGTTTTGATTCCTTACCCGTACCCGTACCCGGCCGCACCAGGGTCGCAAATGGCTACCCGTACCCGGCCGGGTACGGGTAGCCGGGTATCGGGTATGGTACGGGTATCGGGTACCCGGTTGCGACCTTTGGCACAGGTGCTGCGCGCGTGTCCGTGTAGGTGTATGCGCGTGTGTGTCGTATGCATGTGTGTGTACGTAGTGGTTAACGCGCTGCGCTACGAACCCGGTGAAACGAGTTCGATTCCCGCTCACGGCCCACACCAGTGACGATTATTTGAACCGGCCCTGGGCCTCCCCTAGGTCGACTCAGCCTCAAATGAGTACTTGATGTGATGTGTAAACATTGTTACTGGGGAGACAAAGGCGGTCCAGCCTTTATAGGTGCTCGCTAACAGCACTTGTCCCAATATTATGTTAAGGCTATACGGGGGATCTTTGTCTTTGTTTTGTATATCTATGAGACCTTTTTGCCAGGATCCAAAATGATTAAAAATAGGAATAGGTTTGACCCTTTTACCCTTTTCTGCCAGATAGGGTAAAACCCATTTTTTTACCCATCATATATATGTATGGAGAACTTTTGCGGCCCTGCACAAAGCCAACCGCGCTAATCACAGGTGGCTATCTGTCGTGGGGAGCGTTAGTGTAGCGGCCAACAACACCAGTGACGATAATTATCTGAACCGGTCCCGGGCCTCCCCTCGATCGATTCAGCCTCAATTGAGTAACTGACGCGGCGTATAGTAGACGTCGCCACTAGGGAGACAAAGGCGGTCGGGCGTGGTGCTGGCCACCTACCCCCTCGTGTGCCGGTATTCGTAGGTGCTCGCTAACAGCACTTGCCCTAAGAGTCACGCTATATGAGGGGGGGTCTTTGTTGTACCTATTAACCCTTAACACCTGGGACTGTCTCCTACCTATCCCGTCCCGTGAACCGCCTGACAGCGCTTCACGTCGCCCCAAAGTGCACCTAGCCTGGCACGATCTCCCCGTGGTGACGTCACCGCCACTCGGCGTCGTTTATTCCGTGCCCACAAAGCCCCCCCTTTGTTCTCCGGCGCCGTTCGTCCGGGGGGGGCGGGGCGGGGGGGCAGCTGTCATTAGGGAAAGTCGCCCCCCCCCCAACTCGCACCACCGTGAGTCGTGATGCACCCCCCCCCCCCCACGCGGGTCCAGCCCAGTTACCATTAGGAGCCCATCGCGAGATGTCCACAGCCTGGGGGCTTCACCCCCCCCCCCACCCCCCACCTCCACTCCACAACCCAGAACATCAGCGATTCTCTACTGGTGCCGTGACATGGCCATTATGGCTCTCTTGCCAGATGTCCATCCCCCGGGGGGGGGGGGGGGGCGGCTGGGGGGGGGGGTTTGACCGTGAATATCGGAGTTTTTTGGTGTCATTGGGGGCTTGCCGGGAAACGGCAACCACGAAGTGTGGTGACGCCGGCCGGAGCTCCGCGCGACGACGATGATGATGATGATGACGATGATGATGACGACGACGACGATGACGACGACGACGACGATGATGATGACGACGATGATGACGACGACGATGATGATGACGATGATGATGACGACGACGACGATGATGATGACGACGACGATGATGACGACGATGATGATGACAATGATGACGATGATGACGATGACGACGACGGCGATGACGATGATGATGACGACGACGATGATGATGATGATGATAATGATGACGACGATGATGACGACGATGATGACGACGATGATGATGACGATGATGATGACGATAATGACGATGAACCGCGTGCCGTCCGTGCCGTGGCAGGGCTCGAGCTGGAGGGCGCGTACGTAAGCTTCCGCGTGAGGGCCTGCAACAAGGCGCTGCGCGGGCCCTGCTCCCTGCCCCTCACCCTGGAGACCCACGGTGCGTGCCGCCCCCCCCCCCCCTCGTCGTTTCGCGAGCCACGCGCGTGCCGTACGCTGAACTTCTTTCGCGCCGTACGTGGGAGACGCAGGGGCAGGAGAACGAACCAAGCCAGCCAACTTATTCGCACCTTCCGAGCACGTTGTCTGCGCGATCTGATAATGAATCGACGATAAGGAACGTCCAGGGTCGGAGATGGCGCGGGTCAAATCATCACCTTGCGCGCCGCTGCGATGAAGCGGATCTTGACGATTACGACGACGCTGATGAGGACGACGCCGCCCTCGTACGTGCGCAGCGTTCGTCTTCGCGGTTGACGGGGCCTCGTCGCACCCCAACGTGCGCGTCGCGGGCCTCGCGCTCGAGTGGGACGCCCTGGGCGGCGCCGTGGCGCGCGCCGCCGGTGAGACCAGGACCGAGGCCGGGACCCCACGCGGTGCCTCCAGCCCTGGAGCGACGAGGAGAGCGAGGGCCCACTCCGCCTCCACGCCGCCGCCGTCGCCCAAGGGCTCGCCTGTGAGGTGGGGGTGGATCGCCGCGAGACTTCCCGTGGGCACCGTGGAGGTGCCGTGACCCCAGCGAGCAAACCGCGGGCTCGTCTCCATCGGCGTCGTCTGTGTGCGCCAGGGGTGGGGAACCCTGTTTCTTGCCGAAGGGCCGTTTGGATATTTACATGACACCATTCGCGGGCCATACAAAATTATCAACTTAAAAATTAGCATGTTATATTTGGTCAAACATTTAATTAACTCACCCTAATGCGATGGCTGGAACTGCTTCTCTTTGGCGAGGCGTGTGATGTTAGCTGGTGTTGACGATGTTGCTGCTACTCGCAACTGCTTTTCCAGGTTTTCTCCTAGATTTGTTGAATTTCCCGCCTGCGGTTGCCTTGGCAGGGCCACACCAAATGATTTCGCGGGCCTCGTCCAGCCCACGGGCCGGACGTTCCCCACCCCTGGTGTACGGGATGGAAGCGTTGCTCGCTCAGCACGCGAGGGGCTTTCTCCGGGCCCCTGCGGTTTCCTCCCACCTGTTAATTCGCTGAACACACCTTGACATGTCGAGGGCCGCAGAGCTTGGGCAATTGTTGGCATGTCGTGCGTGGCCCGCGCCGCCGTTGTCATCACTCCAGGGCGCCTCCCGGGTCCCCGGGGTGGAAGGCGGCGTCCGGATCGTGCCGCCCGCCGTCACCGCGCTCCGCACACCGGGGGCGGTTCACGGGAGAATCCTACACAGCCCTGGGTGAGACACCCTCCTCCTCCTCCACTCACCTCCTCCTCCATCCTCCTCCGCAATGGTGGAGGTGGGTGATACACCCACCTCCACCCTCCTCCACCTCCTCCTCCACCCTCCTCCTCCTCCTCCTCCACCCTCCTCCACCATCCTCCTCCACCCACCTCCTCTTCCTCCCACGTCCTCCACCCTCCTCTTCCACCATCCTCCTCCACCATTGTCCACCTCAATGCACGTGCTTAAACGCATGCATCGTGAGTGTATGGATCGTCTTTAAACCGCCAAGATCGGGCAAACCTCAGGAGCGGTGTGACAATGCAACATCGGACCCAAAGGTCCGCACGGACGCGTTCACGAGGGCCTCGCTCTCTGCAGCGCCATCTGCTCGCGTGATCCACCAACCCCTCCCGAACACGGCCACTGGCGGGCGGGGTCGGCGCTTACCGCCACGCGTCCCCGTTGAGCCGCCAAGATTACCGGCACCTTCCTTTTTGTCTCATCACCTCCAGGACAGTGTCCCCAGCTGCGCTCTCTCCGTGATCCGTCCACTCCCCCGTCCCCCCACCTCCGCTCCCGTCCCCGCGGACGCTGCAGGCAACGTGGCGATCGCGCGCGGCCAGGCGTACTGGGAGGCCACGGTCAGCGCCGGCTCTCGGGCCGTGGCGGTCGGCGTGGCCTACCGCTCGCTCGGCCGCTTCGAGGCGCTCGGCCGCACGGCGGCGTCGTGGTGCCTGCACTGGGCGGCCGGGCCCCGCGTCCACTCGCTGGCCGTCAAGCACGACAACCGCGCCAGGGCCATCGTCGTCGTCGCCCGGTCCGCCGGCCTCGCTGCCGGCGGGGAGGCCGGAGGAGCCACTCCGTCGTTACCCGCCCTCGCGCATCGGGGTGCACTGCGACTACGGCGCCGGTGACGATCGTTTGTCCCTCTTCGTCCGTTCGTTCCTTCGTTGGTTCCTTCGCCTTGCCCGCTCGCTCGGTGTTCTCTTTGTCGGAACGCTTCGGTTTTGTGTTGTTTCAGTCATGCTCTCACTCGCGTGCTTACTAACACTGTGTAACACGATTTTTATTCCTGGGTAGTAAGTGTTATTTTTTAGGTTTTCCTCTTTTTTCTGCCAACAAAACAGCTGTGTTAAGATGTTAAAACACCAAACTGAAACCTTTTATAAGGAATCATGTCTCCATTAACCACAATGCTTGTGGTCAGAATGCGAACAAAAAACATACTCTGATAATATTTGCATTGTCTTTGAAACTGATTGGTCCACACCAGAGACAGCTTTCTTTGGAGCCTAGTCTCAAACGGTGTTAGACCAGATTCCTTGTAAAAGGTTTCAGTTTGGTGTTTTAACATCTTAACACGTGTTTTGTTGCCAGAAAAAAGGGGAAAACCTATTTTCATATTTTGGTACTGGCAAAGGAGGTCCCATGATGTTATTTTCTAATTGCTTATGCTGCAAGTATAGACAATGGCTATTATTCCCCACAAACTTTGCTTTGTGGCCAGGACTTTACGTGAAGGAATGACACAAATGCACACCGCGTTCTCTCATCGAAAATAGGTACCTTTCAAAATATCACTGTCCTGGTCACAAAAGCAATGTTTGTGGGGAATGATAGCCATTGTATGTACTTTTGAGGCAGAAGCAATTGGAAAATAACACGTACTACCCAGAGGTATTGCTGATTGACGTCCCTCGCTCCAGTGTTCATAAACACCCGAGGATCCAATCATAAACACATTAACTCATTCACCTACCTACCCACCCACCTACCTACCCACCTACCTACCCACCCACCTACCTACCCACCTACCTACCCACCCACCTACCTACCCACCTACCTACCCACCCACCTACCTACCCACCTACCTACCCACCCACCTACCTACCCACCCACCTACCTACCCACCTACCTACCCACCTACCTACCCACCCACCTACCTGCCCACCCACCTACCTACCCACCTACCTACCCACCTACCTACCCACCCACCTACCTACCCACCTACCTACCCACCCACCTACCTACCCACCTACCCACCCACCTACCTACCCACCTACCTGCCCAACAACAACCGCCATTCGCCACTAAGTGGCGGTGACGTCACCACGGCGCTTGTGCCAGGCTATGTGCACGTTAAGGCCACGTGAAGTGTTGAACGCCCGCTTGCAGGAGGTTACGGGACAGACCCAGGTGCCACGGGTTGACTGAGATGACTGGCCGATGCACCTGTGCCCCCTACTCAACACACTCAGTCAGCCGCCCATCCACCTACTCACCCTCTCACTCACCTAACAATTCACCTAACCACTTACCTACCTACCGCTCGTCAAACTACCCAATAATTCCCCCAACCCCACACTCACTTATACAGTTATTTATAGGACTTCATCTTCTTGGTTCTTTTGGTAAAGTCACGTAGAATGGAAATAATAAAATAATAAAAATAAAACATAATAAAATAATTCTCACGACGTTTCGGCCACAACGCAAGCAGCCGTCCTCCGGTGAAGAATAGGTCTGTCGAGAAGACAATCGTGAGAATTATTTTATTATGTTTAATTTTTATTATTTCCATTCTACGTGACTTTACCGAAAGAACCAAGAAGATGAATCCCTGCAGTCACGAAAGCTTTAAATCGAAATTTATAGGACTTGTTAACAAACCCTCACTGTGGGTGTGTGTGTGTCTCCGTACTCCAATTAACGACTGCCCCTTCGGTAATCCACTGCAAGATGAAGGCCTCCCTAAGCCGCGTCATTCATGGGGGCTCCTTGACCATACTTCACCACGCCGGTTGGGGGGGATGGCCGTGTACCCAATCAGAAATCACAAACTCAGGTCGCCGAATTGATCGTGTGTTGCGCTAACCGCTGCGCCACCACTCACTCCCCTGCATCTCGAGACCGCGTGGATGGTCCTTGTGTGTTTGGCGTCTCGACAGGGACGCTGTCCTTCTACGACCCGGAAGCGATGCAGACCCTCTACACGTTCCGGACCAAGTTCTCGCAGCCGCTTCACCCCGCGTTCTCGGTGAGCAGCGGCGGTTCGGTTCGGTTCGGGAAAGTTGTCGCCGGGAAACGTGGGAACGTCCGTCGCCCATCCAATAACACTGGTCAGCAAACAAAATAAAAACATTTTTTTCTGGCCTGGACTTTTGCAGCTGTTTTAGACTAAGTTCAGGGTGCTGATTCCAAATCTGATCTCAGATTTGCTCTATCACATCTCATTTTTATGCTATCGGCATACCCCATTTTTATTGATTTTAACTCTGTCACTTATGATTGCAAGTTGTTGCGAGTCAGTGACTGCTTTAGTGTTAAAATATGGTGCTGTATTTTTAGGACAGTGTGTTTATAATATAATTTTATGTAGATATCCACATTTATTTAATATTTTTCTTCTGCAGTTTTTATTGAAAATGCAATATTTTATATCTCAAAAACCTGATGTGATAGACAAAAACTGATGCCAGATTTGGAATCAGCACCCCAAAATTACCTTAAAACCGTTGGAATACCTTATGCCAGAAAAAGTGTATTGACCAGTGTTATCAGTGCCGGCCCGAGCCTCTTGGGGGCCCTAAGCAGAATTTGATTTGGGGGCCCCCCTCCCACCACGCAGACTCATCTGTGCTAGAAGATTATTGACACAAATGTCACACTATAATGTTATAGCGAATATTATAAACGAATACAATTGCGCGCACCTGCCCGCGCCCGCGCCCGCGCCCACGCGAATTGTCAATGAGCCGTGACATCCGTGAGCCGTGACAAAGCAGCAGTTGTCGACAGAATTTTCTTGTCTTGAATCATTTATTCATTCATTCATTAATTCATTTATATCACTTGTTTAAGTTATTTAATTGTAAAAAAAAAAAACGATTCGGGGGCCCCCTGGTGGCCAGGGGGCCCCAAGCAGCCGCTTAGTTCGCTTATGCCTCGGGCCGGCCCTGAGTGTTATCAGAGTGTGTTTTTGTTTTCATTTTGACTGCAAGTATTGTGGTTAATGCAGACATGAATCCTTGTAAAAAGGTTTCAGTTTTGTTGCCAGAAAAAATGGGAAAAACCCCCTATTATCAAATATATCTATTCACGTTTAATATCAAAACTCAACGCATTCGCCGATAAAAATCCACCTTATGCGCCCCGTGCAAAAATCCACTTCGCGATGCGACTCACGACCGCCCCACACCATTCAATGCGTTTCGGAATGTGCGTCGCGAACCGTGGAACTGCCCAGAAACCAAATCCGAACACGGGACAGACGACACTCGATGACGGGGACAATTTGGTTCTGGAAGTGAATCACAATCCCCGGTTCGGAGACAAAGCCATTGGAACCCACGGAAAGTGGCTGGGGTGAAGGGGGGGGGGTCGTTGCCCCCCCCCCCCCCCCCCGTGGCTGACTGCCTCTCGCTACGAACTGCACCGTGCCCGTCGTGACGTCTGTGTGGGACGTCCCGAGATGCGATGGGTGTTGTTGGCACGCCGGCGTGCGAATCCGTACACACGTCGTGGTGCTAACCGTGGCGTTGTTCTCGCCTTCCCAGCACCCCTGATCACTGCGGTTGGCTACGTGCGGTGCGAAAGAAGTTCAGCGTACAGTAGAACCCCCTACCTCTTAACGGCGGTGATTGCTTCCACGAAACCGGTCGTGGAGTGATTCGGTCGTGAAGCGAGTGTATAGGAGGTGCACGTTAATGGCTTCACGTGTTCAGATAGCGTCGAAAGTTAGCCCTTTCTCACTCACAAAACGTACTTTATACTATTTAAACAGTGGACATGAATACATAAAGATACTAACAACATTATAAACACATAATACCTGCTATAATCACCCAGGAATGTCCTTAACGCTCGTGACGTCACTCCAAGTCGACCAGCCCCCCCTCATTAAGCTTCAGCAGTTTCCCTGCTGTGCTTGTCTCACCTGATGACGGCCGCTTGTGTTGCGATCGAAACGTCGTGATCTATAGTTTTCTACCCACGTGACTTTACCGACAGAACCGACGAGTATGGATTCCTGCAGTCACGAAAGCTTCAAATAAAGATTGAATCATGAACAGGTTACGTCCTCCACATAGACCCGCCCGTCATTAATAATCATGAGCAGATGACGTCACTCCATATCGAACAGGCCCCCTCATTAATAATCATGAGCAGATGACGTCACTCCATATCGAACAGGCCCCCTCATTAATAATCATGAGCAGATGACGTCACTCCATATCGAACAGGCCCCCTCATTAATAATCATGAGCAGATGACGTCACTCCATATCGAACAGGCCCCCTCATTAATAATCATGAGCAGATGACGTCACTCCATATCGAACAGGCCCCCTCATTAATAATCATGTGCAGGTGACGTCACTCCATATCGAACAGGCCCCCTCATTAATAATCATGAGCAGATGACGTCACTCCATATCGAACAGGCCCCCTCATTAATAATCATGAGCAGATGACGTCACTCCATATCGAACAGGCCCCCTCATTAATAATCATGAGCAGATGACGTCACTCCATATCGAACAGGCCCCCTCATTAATAATCATGAGCAGATGACGTCACTCCATATCGAACAGGCCCCCTCATTAATAATCATGTGCAGGTGACGTCACTCCACATGGGGGCGAGGCCCCTCCTCCCCCCCCCCTCGGCGTCAACTCACAACCCTCACTACAAAGGCAGAACCCTCACGTCACGTGGTCTCCGTAACGCTGTTGAGACATCGAAGTAAAAAGGACGTCGTGATGAACAAGGGATTATAACCTTTAAATGAAATAAGTCTGTGTCACCGCGCACTTACAAATTGCACACGAATGGATGCAATGAATATCACGTCGCGGACTGCGTTTCGCTTGCAAGTTTCAGTTTTACTGAAATACACCCGTCCCTGGACGGGCAAAAGGCGAGTATAAAAATAAACATGGTTAATCAATGCATGAATTAATATTTAGTGTATCTATAACTGCCCGCCACTAACAGGGGAACGGTCGGCAAGCGAACACATTGGACTCTATCGAGGCACTGCACTACTATACACTACACTATACACTACACTACTATACACTACACTATACACTACATTACTATACACTACACCACTATACATTACACTATACACGACACTACTATACACTACACTACTATACAATACACTACTATACACTACACTATACACTACACTACTATACACTACACCACTATACACTACACCACTATACACTACACTACTATACACTACATTAAACACTACACTACTATACACTGCACCAATATACACTACATTATACACTACACTACTATACTGCACCACTATACACTACTATACACTACTATACACTACACTACTATACACTACACTACTATACACTACACTACTAAACACTACACTACTATACACTACACTATACACTACACTACTATACACTGCACCACTATACACTACACTGTACACTACACTAAACACTACACTACTATACACTACACTATACACTACACCACTATACACTACCATACACTACACTATACACTACACATGGGCTCCATGGAGGCCCTTCGTTAAGCGATTAGTCGTTAACAGGAGTGGTCGTTAAGAGGGGCTTCTACTCTCCACGTCCAAAACATCCCTCTGAGCCCCCCTGCCTGCTCCCCCCCCTCTGCTGCATCCCCCGCCCACCAGGTGTGGTGTGGCGGCCTCACGGTGCGAGTGGGTCTGCAGGTGCCCAGCGCGCTCCGTGCCCGCCAGGGGGCGCCACACTCTGCGCGGAGCCACAGCGAGGGCGAGGGCTCCGTGAGCGGCGGCGGCAGTGGTGACCGCCTGCCCTCCCCATGACCCGTCGTGGCTGCGCTCCCCCAGCAAACACCCTCGACCCCGGCTCGACGCGATTCTGTTCTACAACAGCCGCAGGCGTTTCTGTAGACGACCTCGGTGGGGAGGTCGATCAATCTCATTCTGCTGTGCCAGAGGTCGCAAACGGGGTTTGATTCCTTACCCGTAGCCCGTACCGGGCCGCACCAGGGTCGTAAACGGGTGCGGGTATCGGGTACCCGATTGCGACCTCTGGGATGAAGCCATGTTGCAGGCGCGGGTGGGTTGATTCTAGGAACTTGAATTGTGAGAAGAGACAAGACGTTGGGAAATGAGTGACAAACGGTTACTCACCAGTGACTCACGGTCTACCCGTACCCGGCCGCACCAGGGTCGCAGCCAGGTATCGGGTAGGGTACGGGTATCGGGTACCCGGTTGCGACCTCTGTGCTGTGCCCCCCCACCACACCATTGCCTGGACACGAACCCCCCACCCCCACCCTCCTTGGGTCATCTTCGCGAGTTGGATCGATAATTGCGTGAGATGCCACAACCCGACTTGTCCACCCGAGGGCGCTCGTGACCGTCAAATGAAATGTGTTGCACGGCACGAAGAAGTGGTGTTTTTTTTTAACGGCAATGAACAGTTTATTATAGCATCGAATCTTGTTCAGCAGGCAATGTATCCAACGCTAAGTTTAATCAATTCCAGGTTGCAGGGTAAGCAGAAGTAAATCTAAATTATAAAATAAATTAACATAATTGGTGAATTCTAGATTTGAAGCTTTCGTGACTGCAAGGATTCGTACTCTTAGATTTTTTTTTCGGTTAAGTCACGTAGGTAATAAATAAATAAATAATATTGCTTTTTTTCCTTTTTTTATTTCTATTATTCCAATTATATTATTATTACTTATGTTTTACCTACGTGACTTTACCGAAAAAAAACCTAAAAGTATAATTGGTGGATCCGCGTGTCGACCTCGGAGGTGACACACCGACAGAGGTCAAAACGCGTCCATTTAAAGCAGAGAATTGTTGCGATGATTTCTAGTGCATTGCTAAGGTGGCGTGACTCTTGGGACAACCATCACGGGGGCGGGGGGAGTCGAGTCAAGGACGCAATGAATGGGGAAAGGAGAGGGAAGGGAACCCGAGATGGAAGTTCCCACCGCCAAAACGGACAGAGAGGAGGAGGAGTGCCGGGCAGGGAGGGGGAGGAGGAGGAGAATGAGTGGTGGGATGGGAGGGAAGAGAGGGTGGTGGTGGTGGTGGTGAGGGATGATAGGGTGGTTGTTGGTGGTCGAGGTGGTTAGTGGTGGTGGTGAGGGATGAGAGGTGGTGGTGGTGATGAGGGATGAGAGGAAGGAGCGAGCAGAAGTGAGCTGCACGTAGGAGGAGGAACGGCGTCTGTTTTCACAGTGGGCGGGGCGAGGGGAGGGGTTCAGATTGGGGGTGGCAGCACCCAAGTCACGTGACTTATGGGAAGCTCGAGCCGATTTAGAGACATAGATGGTCGCGACTGATGTGCATCCCACGATGTTCTAGAAGGGCTGGAGTGGCGAAATGTGGCAATAAAAACTGCCCACTCGATGCTCTTAAAGGGAACATTCTGAGAGCAAAGATTTAGCATTTAAAATCCCTCACCCGCGATTAGGGGGAAAGTGTCTAACTGTTTGTTGTTGGTGCCTGGGTCTAGTTCACAATGTGTGTCTGCACAACCCTGCAAATCCACGCACGCCATTTCCCCCCCCCCCCCCAAGTTGCTAGAACATGCTCCCTGTACAGTGGCTCTCTTCTTCACTCTGCTGTCCGGCTATGGAACTGCCTCCCAGAACACATTGCCGGCGAAATCACCGATTCTGGTCTTCCAGTCCTTAAAATTCCGAGCTCACACGTGGACATCTCTTAACTGCACCACCACACGCCTTGTAGGGGCCGGGTATTTGAGCTGCAGTGAACCAACGATGATGCCGACCGGATGTACTCATGTCGATGCTATTGTTCACAATTGCACCCAATTAAAAATTAACCCGTAAAAACAAAGTTTTTCACTATAAATCCTTTATATGCGTGGCATCGGTTTTATTTTATAATTCATTTCTGTTTTTCTTGAGTAAGAGTTTCATTTTTATCACATTGGTATTTTAAATTAAATATGAAATTATTTTTTTCCTAAAAAGTGGAAAATTTTGGAAACATTTTTTCACGAAAATAAATTGTCACGCACAACGAGTCTGTGTGCAAAATGTCAACTCAATTGGATCACGGGAAGTGGGTTAAAAAACGACCGAAAGATTTGCACGGTCGTAAGCGCGCAAGCAAGCAAGCAAGTGAACTTAATATAAAGGATTTTTAAAAAAAGGGTGGTAAAGGCTGCTGGCTAAGTTAAATTCTAACGTGACATTTTTAACATCAGGGAAATTACATTTTCAATTTGGGGGCCCCACGCTACAATATATATCAAACAAAAAATGTGTTTATGAACGAAGGCCCCTTCCAAACATGACCCCCGTACGGCTGATCGGTGGCGATGAACCAAACCACCAAAGAAATTACACGCTCGCTCACTCGGTGTCTGGGAAACTCTTTCGTTAAAGAGTGGACAAAGTTCACTACCAGTTTGACACCATGGAAGTGGAAGCTGACAGAACTCTACCATTTCTGGATATTCTGCTCGGACGGGGTCGAAATGGTAAAATCACACAAAGTCATCTTCTTGGTTCTTTCGGTAAAGTCAAGAAGATGAATCCCTGCAGTCACGAAAGCTTTAAATCGAAATCACACAGAGTGTTTACCAAAGGAAAACGCATACTGACGCCTATCTGAATGCAGAGTCACACCATCACCCCGCACAGAAATCTGCTCTTATCAAGACGCTCATTCATCGAGCTAAGAAAGTGTCACATGGTGACAGTCTGAGAAGTGAAATTCAACATGTTAAAGAAGCGCTGCAAATGAACGGTTACAGTGATGCACAAATCAACAGGGCACTGAATGCCAAAACCAAATCAAATAACACGAGGATTGAAACTGCCCAAGTAATTACAACGATCAAAATACCGTACATTGCAGGAGTAACTGATAAACTAGCCAGATGTTTGGAAAAACAAAACATTTGAGTCAGATTTGGCACGGTACATAAAACACAGAAATTAATATCTGGTACAAAATATGTTTTACCGAAGCTATCAACAGAAGGTGTGTACAGGATTAACTGCACGTGTGGAAAATGTTATGTTGGTCAAACAGGACGAATAATCAGCACGAGACTAAAAGAACATCAGAGAAATATTCTCCCAAATACAGCTGTCAGCAGTAGCAGAACACGTGTACCAACAAAGACACTCAATTGATGTTGATCATGTTGAAGTTCTGTGCAAAACTAGCTACTAATGGACAAGACCAATTAGATAATCTATCGTAATTGAAATATTTTTTTTACCGTTCGGATAGTGACCGCCTTCGTGCGGCGCGGAAGCGAATCATCAAATAGTACATTCATTACATGCATGCCTATGAAGGGCACCATACTTCAATAGGGATTATCGTTGGTACGGCTATTTAATACAAACAATAGACAGGAAGGACAAGATCAAAGGGCTCGCATAATGCACATGCATCATGTACGTTGACTCAGTAATCCCCCCCCCACCCAACTTTGCGCAAGAGCGCAGAAGCGTCGTCACCACATCTACGCCTCTATATAAGGAATTAAACAGGTGGACTTCTCCATAAATCTGGCTGTCGCCTGATGAAGCTAGGTGTAATTACTGGCGAAATGTCGTACTCAGATTGTAAATGTTGTGGCTTTGCTCTCCAACACACCGGTGTGCTGTACTAGTGACGAATTGGCCACGTTCTGTTTACGTGACAACCCTCACTAGTTGGCTATGTCGGGTGGTGGCGGGTTTTAACGACACATTTATATATTTACGCGATATAACCCAAGAAACCTCTATTATGGGTTCTCGGGCAGTTCGCCTGTACGTACGGCTTGCTGCTAGGGCTGAACGATTTAGGGAAAATATCTGATTTTTCTGACAGATATTGCGATTTGCATTTTTTTAAAGTCAAGCTTCAGTTCAATATTCACTGTGTAATAGATTTAAAATATGTGCTGGAGCATTAACACACGATACCATCAAAATATGAACTGCTCTATATACTCTAATGCAAGGATGAGAATTTAAAATATATTAATTGTTTCCAACATGTAATAATAAAAATGTTTTTTTATTGAAATAGAGCAATCAAGCATATAACAATTGTTAAGTTAAATAAAGTTATCATAATAAAAAATGTAACAATTCGAATAAGAAAGTAATAGGACTTTTCAAATCGCTAACAATCGCAGCCTTTGAGATTTGCTAATCGCATTGTTTCAAATTGCGATTTCGATTTGAAATCGATAAATCGTTCAGCCCTTTTTTCTGCTATATGACTCTTGGCAATAGGTAGCAATGTTGGGCCCCCTTCATCAATCCACTGCTGGATGAAGGCCTCCCCCCCCCCCCAACCACGCCGTGTACGTTATGAGGATCCCTTGAATAAACTTCACCGATCTGGTCAGTAGGGGGTGGTGAAGAGGAGGGGGGGGGGCGGTGAAGAAGAGGGGGGGGGGCGGTTTAGACCTCACTCGCCACTCATTGCTTTTTACTTTTTACCGTGGCCAGCAAAACATTGCACACCGTGTCGTCGACTTCACATCTTACGTCAGTGCGCTAACCGCTGCGCCACCGCTCCATCCCAGGCAATGTTCCAGGGTCTCGCACGCGTGTGTGTGTGAATTTCAGTTTCATGTATTAGGTATATAACCCTGTGAGCCATGCGGCTCTTGACTCGGGTGCAACCGCAACAAACCAAAAACATGAACAATAAACATCTTAAAGTGACTACACGCAACAGAAAAATCCTGGGAAAAAACAGCAAAGTCTTCCAGAAAAAAGCACCGTATTTCAACGATGTGTGCAAAAATCCCAGTGGGATGCAAGTCAAACAATAACAACCATAAGACAATGTAGATTAAAGTTATCAGGCTAACTCTGTACTACAACAAACAAACATGGCTAAACCAAAACGTTTTCAAAATCACCAAAATAAAGCTATAAAAACAATGTAACAGTGATCATAGAAACTGTGTATGTGTGTGTGTTGGCACAGTAGGGGGCACAGGTGGTGCATCAGCCAGTCATCCCAGTCAGTCGACCCGTGGCACCTGGGTCTGCCCCGTGACCTCCTGCCAGCGGGCGTTCGACACTTCACGTGGCCTCAATGTGCACATGGCCTGGCACACGCGTCGTGGTGACGTCACCGCCACTTAGTGGCGAATGGCGGTTGTTGTTGTTGTTGTGTGTGTCGCCCTCTGGCGGTGGACGAGTCCCGTGCACTCGACCGCGTGCGCGAGCCGTGGGCGAATACGAGCGAGCCAAACGGATCGGGCCATCCTCTTTGGTTCTTTTGGTGAAGCCAATAAGGCAGAGGTCGGTTGGTTTGTCTGCTCCTGCGCCTCCAATTAGCCACGGGGAAGAAGAAGGCACGGCCACGGCTATGCCAGCATACTTTGTCAAGCCACACGGCTTACCACGTGTTCTTTCCTGCACAGGGAAATTGAGTTTTCAGGTCCATACGTGTTTATTCCTTTTGATGGGGCTTTGTAGCAAGGCGGTAGCCATGGAGTCAACATTGGGGGGGACCAAATCTTTCAGGGGGTCTGGGGCCCCCCCCCTAGAAACAAATCTAAATTTGAAAACTCATTTCCTGCCTAAAATATTAAAAAATTCGCTAACACACGGGATGGACTTTTTATTTATTTTTTACAATAATGTCTAATAGTGTTTTGTATTACATTGCTCTGTTTTTTTCTTTTTTTACCTTTTCTTGTTTCATTGTATGCAATGGCAAAGATTAGGGATTAATAAAGTACAACCATAACCACAATCATGTAAACAGAAATCTATTTTATAGCAATATATTAGGGGGGACATTTTGAGCATATTTGAATATTGGGAAGGATGTGTCCCCCCAATATATTTTAATTACGGCCTTGCTTTGTAGGATGAACGTTGAGATTTATAGGGGCACGGGGTGACCAATAAGATCCGAATTTGTCTGTAGTAAGGTAGGGCACTGATAAGGGGTTGACAGGTATGCACTATACACTACTATACACTCTTATACAGTACTATACACTACGCTATACACTACTATACCTTACACTAGACACTACACTATCATATCTGTGAACCCATACGATTTACTACCGTATTTTTGTACAGGGACATTGAGTTTTTGGGTCCATACGGCGTACAGCCGTTTCAATACGAGCAATGACAACAACAACAACATTTGTTTGGCCAATTTGTTTGTGTTTCTCCCTTGCGATGGGCACGGGGTGACCAATACGGTCTGAATTGGTCTGTAGTACGGTGGGCACTGATAAGGGGTTGACGGGTTTGTGCCAAGTGGGGGGTCGGGCCACGTGCCAGCATGCGGCTCTTTAAGGACCCCCGTGACATTGTGGCTCTTGAAATATTGAGTTTTTTTCTTTCTTATGGACCGTCCATAAATGACGTCACGCACATAGGGTTGGGGGGGGGTCAGACATTTGTGACGATGTGTGACGAGGGGGGGAGGGGTTTGAGAAATGTGACGTCACATCAAAATGCGCAACTTTGGATAAATATAGACAACACGCTCTACTTAATTAAATATATTTTTAATAAATGTTTTCTCCTACAACATCAGAGTGCAGCGCCACATTAAATACGCACTACAATTACAATAGTTTAAAACGATTTGAAGCATGTTTTTTTTTTTTGGGGGGGGGGGGCACAGCTTTGTGACGTCATATTTGAGGGGGGGTCTGACTTTTTGTGACGCCGTGTGACTAGGGGGGGGGGTCAAAAATCGTACAAAATCGCGTGACGTCATTTATGGACGGCCCCTTATGAAAAATAAAAATACGTGTTACCCTCTTTGGCAATCAAGCAGGAGGTATAAAGATGCCTTTCGCAAGGAATCAAGTCTGCAGTCACCACACACAGTATCGTGGTGAACATGCAAACAGACATGCTCTGATAACACTGATCAACAAAAAAAAACATTTTTTTTTCTGGCCTGGACTTTTGCAGCTGTTTTAGACTAATTTCAGGGTGCTGATTCCAAATCTGATCTCAGATTTGCTCTATCACATCTCATTTTTATTCTATCGACATATACCCATTTTCATTGATTTTACCCGAAATTAACTCTCACTTATGATTGCAAGTTGTTGCGAGTCAGTGACTGCTTTAGTGTTAAAATATGGTGCTGCATTTTTGGGATAGTGTGTTTATAATCTCATTTTATGTAGATATCCACATTTATGAAATATTTTTCTTCTGCAGTTTATATTGAAAATGCAATATTTGATATCTCAAAAACCTGATGTGATAGACAAAAACTGATGCCAGATTTGGAATCAGCACTCCAAAAAATACATTTAAACGTGTGTTGACCAGTGTAATTAATATATGCTGCATTGTTTCTGAAACTGATTGGCCTGCACCAGAGACAGACTTCTTTAGGGCCTAGTCTCATCGATGTCGGAGCAGAGAACAACGCTAAAAGGCGAACAGTACAAAGACAACGCCACACGTATTTATAAGTCGGGGTGAGCAGCTATCTCATGGGACCGTTTTGCCAGTATCAAAGCATGAAAAATAAGAATAGGATTGATCCTTTTTAGCAATACCACAGGTGATCATTGGTTTTTTACCCTTTTATCTGGCAACAAAACTGACACCTTTTTTTTACAAGGAGTCATGTTTGCATTGACTACAATACCCGTGGTCGGAATGCAAAAAAAAACACAACTCTGATAATGTTATGCACTGTCCTTGAAATTGATTGGTCCACACCCGAGACAGCTTTTCTTAGAGCCTAGTCTCACATGGTATTGGACCAGATGACGCCAAAAGGCGCACAACTCAAAGACAATGCACCATCAGAGTATGAGAGCTCGGGATAAGCATTTACACCATTGAAAAAAAAAACTATCATATGTTGCTACTGGCAAAGGAGTTTCCAATGGAATACAACAGGTGTCAATATGTTTAAATACCACAGCAACCTTTTGTACTGCATCGTCTCAGAAACTGATTGGTCTACACAGGAGACAAATGACCTAGTTTCACTGCCATGGTCAGAGCAGAGAACACCGCCAAGAGGCGAACAGTCCAATTCGATAATTGAAAGAAAAAAAAAGTCATTTGTCACGCACGCCTGCAGTTCATGGTTGTTATTTGCGAACGCTTACTGCGGCCGGCCAGGAAGGCCCCGCAATGAGCACGGGGGGTGGTTGTGGTGTGTGGCACCGCTATGCGACGCATATAGGCCCCGATCGGCCACCAGGTAGAAATCCCGAATCAACAGATATACAAGGAGCTGAAATTTTAAGAAAAAAATATTGAGCAGAAACTGTACCAACAGTGAGCCATACATGGGCAAAAAAACCACCACGTTGTTGCAAACGGAGAGAAAAAATTGACACTTCCGAAAAAATACACGCAGCGTAAAATATCGTGGCGCTGCTGCTGGTGTTTGTTACTGAACACGGCTGGGATTTGTTAACTGAGATGCGCATGGAAGCAAGACGCGTGACAACTTAATTGTGATTGTTGTAACCTTTAAATCGTTGTATTAACACCGTCACTGCGAGACCGTCTTCCTCTAAACACAATACATGGTGCTACTAAAATAATATATAGTTATAGCCTACATATTATTCTATATATTATATTCTTAGGTTTTTTCGGTAAAGTCACGTAGGTAAAAAAATGTAATTTAAATTAATAAAAATAAAATAAAAATCACGTTTCGGAGGCAACACAAGCTTCCGTCTTCAGGTGGAACCTGTTAATTTAAATTTTTTACCTACATGACTTTACCGAAAAAACCTAAGAATATGAATCCTTGCAGTCACGAAAGCTTCAAATCTAGAATTATATATATTGGTTAACAATACATCCGTGGCTATGTCAGTCAAGGCCGTAGCCATGGAGTCAACATTGAGGGAGGGACCAAATCTTACAGGGGGTGTGGGGGTCCCCTCCCCCCCCCAGAGGAAAAAAAAAAATCTAAATTTGAAAACGAATTTCCTGCCATTTTCTGCCTAAAATATTTTAAAAATTCACTAACACACAGGATGGACTTTTTAATTTATTTTTTTACAATAATGTCTAATGGTGTATTGTATTACATTGCTCTGTTGTTTTTTTTTACCTTTTCTTGTTTCATTGTATGTAATGTCAGAGATTAGGGATTAATAAAGTACAACCATAACCACAATCAAATAAACAGAAATGTATTTTATAGCAATATATTTGGGGGGGCATTTTGAGAATATTTTAATATTGGGGTGGGATGTGTCCTCCCCAATATATATTATAATTATGGCTTTGATGTCAGTTAAAGGAAATCGGGAGGGCTGCATTTAGCGCTACGCTGCGCTACGAACCCGGCGACCCGAGTTCGATTCCCGCTCACGGCCAACACCAGTGACGATCATTTGAACCGCTCCTGGGCCTCCCCCTAGGTCGACTCAGCCTCAAATGAGTACCTGCTGCGATGTGTAAAAACATCGCCACCCACCCACTCGTGTTCCGTCCCGCGATTCATCGTGTGCTACTCGCTAACAGCACTTGCCCCAACAGGCTGCTGAGAATATACGGGGGGCCTTTGTGCGAGTGGGTGCTTTTTTTGTACGAGTGGATGCATGTGTCTTAGGCGCTCGCTGACAGCAATTGCCCCAACAAGCCAGTTGAGGGCTATAGGGGTGATCTTTGTCTTTGTGCGTGGCCACGAAAGGGAAATGTGTGGCATGGCTCCCGTTCCCGGTTCTGCTTTGCCTGCCATCGTTGAGTGCAGGAGTTCTCCTGGACCTGGGGTGCACGCATCACCCTGGGGTTAGAGATGCCCTCTCTGGGGATGCGAGACACGGCCAGATTATTTTTTTGGAAGGTAAATAATCGACAACGCAAATGAAGGCACGGCGGCACGTAAGGGGCCGTCCATAAATGACGTCACGCACCTATAGGGGGGAAGGGGAGTCAGACATTTGTAACGATGTGTGACGAGAGGGGGAGTTGAGAAATGTGACGTCACATAAATATGCGCACCTTTAAATAAATATAGACAACACGTTCTACTTTATTTAATAGACGTTTTAATTAATGTCAGACATTTGTGACGATGTGTGACGAGGGGGGTGGGGGGTTGAGAAATGTGACGTCACATCAAAGTGCGCAACATTAAATAAATATAGACAACACGTTCTACTTTATTAAATAGACTTTTTAATAAATGTTTTCTCCGACAACATCAGAGTGCAGCGTCACATTAAATACGCACTACAATGACAATAGTTTAAAGCGATTTGAAGCATGTTTTATTTTTTTGGGGGGGGGGGGCACAGCTTTGTGACGTCATATTTAAGGGGGGGGGGGTCTGACTTTTTGTGACGCCGTGTGACGAGGGGGGGGGGGTAAAAAATCTTCCAAAATCGCGTGACGTCATTTATGGACGGCCCCTGAAAGGAGCCCTAGGTACACGAGTGTGCATATGGGCTGGGTGAGATTATTGGGTTACCCGGGTTCAATTCCCGCTCACTACCCAATAACAGTGGCGAATGTTGTATTTGAACCGGTCCTCGGCCGTGCACTAGATCGACTCAGCCTTGAATGAGTTCCTCGTGCGATGTGTGAAATATCAGCACTGGGGAGACAAAGGTGGGCCTGGCAGTTGATGATGGCAACTCACTCCCTCGTACACTTCGCTAACAGCACTTGCCCCAAGAGACTGTCAAGGCCATACGGGGGATCTGTAGTTTGTCGTATGAGAGTGTGAGTGAGGTGGTGTGTAAGATAGTGTGTGTGTGAGTGAGGTGGTGTGTAAGAGTGTGTGTGAGTGAGGTGGTGTGTAAGTGTGTGAGTGAGGTGGTGTGTAAGAGTGTGTGTGAGTGAGGTGGCGTGTAAGAGTGTGTGTGTGTGAGGTGGTGTGTGAGAGTGTGTGTGTGAGTAGGTGGTGTGTGAGAGTGTGTGTGTGAGTGAGGTGGTGTGTAAGAGTGTGTGTGTGTGAGGTGGTGTGTAAGAGTGTGTGTGAGTGAGGTGGTGTGTGAGAGTGTGTGTGTGAGTGAGGTGGTGTGTGAGAGTGTGTGTGTGAGTAGGTGGTGTGTAAGTGTGTGTGTGCGAGTGAGGTGGTGTGTAAGTGTGTGAGTGAGGTGGTGTGTAAGAGTGTGTGTGAGTGAGGTGGTGTGTAAGAGTGTGTGTGTGAGTGAGGTGTTGTGTGAGAGTGTGTGTGTGAGTAGGTGGTGTGTAAGAGTGTGTGTGTGAGTACGTGGTGTGTAAGAGTGTGTGTGTGAGTGAGGTGGTGTGTGAGAGTGTGTGTGTGAGTAGGTGGTGTGTGAGAGTGTGTGTGTGAGTAGGTGGTGTGTAAGAGTGTGTGTGTGTGTGAGTGAGGTGGTGTGTGAGAGTGTGTGTGTGAATAGGCGGTGTGTAAGAGTGTGTGTGTGAGTGAGGTGGTGTGTAAGAGTGTGTGAGTGAGGTGGTGTGTAAGAGTGTGTGTGAGTGAGGTGGTGTGTAAGAGTGTGTGTGTGAGTAGGTGGTGTGTAAGAGTGTGTGTGTGAGTGAGGTGGAGTGTAAGAGTGTGTGTGTGAGTGAGGTGGTGTGTAAGAGTGTGTGTGTGTGTGAGGTGGTGTGTAAGTGTGTGTGTGTGTGAGTGAGGTGGTGTGTAAGTGTGTGTGTGTGAGTGAGGTGGTGTGTAAGTGTGTGTGTGTGTGTGTAGGGTGGTGTGTAAGAGTGTGTGTGTGTGTAAGGTGGTGTGTAAGAGTGTGTGTGTGTGAGTGAGGTGTGTAAGAGTGTGTGTGTGAGTGAGGTGGTGTGTAAGTGTGTGTGAGTGAGGTGGTGTGTAAGAGTGTGTTTGTGTGTGTGTGAGGTGGTGTGTAAGAGTGTGTGTGTGGGAGGTGGTGTGTAAGCGTGTGTGTGTGTTAGGTGGTGTGTAAGAGTGTGTGTGTGAGTGAAGTGGTGTGTAAGAGTGTGTGTGTGAGTGAGGTGGTGTGTAAGAGTGTGTGTGTGTGAGTGAGGTGGTGTGTAAGAGTGTGTGTGTGAGTGAGGTGGTGTGTAAGAGTGTGTGTGTGAGTGAGGTGGTGTGTAAGAGTGTGTGTGTGTGAGTGAGGTGGTGTGTAAGAGTGTGTGTGTGAGTGAGGTGGTGTGTAAGAGTGTGTGTGTGAGGTGGTGTGTAAGAGTGTGTGTGTGAGTGAAGTGGTGTGTAAGAGTGTGTGTGTGTGAGTGAGGTGGTGTGTAAGAGTGTGTGTGAGTGAGGTGGAGTGTAAGAGAGTGTGTGTGAGTGAGGTGGTGTGTAAGAGAGTGTGTTAGTGAGGTGGTGTGTAAGAGTGTGTGTGTGAGTGAGGTGGTGTGTAAGAGTGTGTGTGTGAGTGAGGTGGTGTGTAAGAGTGTTGGTGTGAGTGAGGTGTGTGTAAGAGTGTGTGAGTGAGTGAGGTGGTGTGTAAGAGTGTGTGTGCGTGTGAGGTGGTGTGTAAGAGTGTGTGTGTGTGAGTGAGGTGGTGTGTAAGAGTGTGTGTGTGAATGAGGTGGTGTGTAAGAGTGTGTGAGTGAGGTGGTGTGTAAGAGTGTGTGTGCGTGTGAGGTGGTGTGTAAGAGTGTGTGTGTGAGTGAGGTGGTGTGTAAGAGTGTGTGTGTGAATGAGG
The DNA here is from genome assembly GCF_964198595.1 of Lampetra fluviatilis. Lineage (NCBI taxonomy): Eukaryota > Metazoa > Chordata > Hyperoartia > Petromyzontiformes > Petromyzontidae > Lampetra > Lampetra fluviatilis. The sequence goes on along the minus strand of NC_136327.1, from coordinate 7,174,419 downwards.
TGGTGTGTAAGAGTGTGTGAGTGAGTGAGGTGGTGTGTAAGAGTGTGTGTGTGAGTTAGGTGGTGTGTAAGAGTGTGTGTGTGAGTGAGGTGGAGTGTAAGAGAGTGTGTGTGAGTGAGGTGGTGTGTAAGAGAGTGTGTTAGTGAGGTGGTGTGTAAGAGTGTGTGTGTGAGTGAGGTGGTGTGTAAGAGTGTGTGTGTGAGTGAGGTGGTGTGTAAGAGTATGTGAGGGAGTGAGGTTGGGTGTAAGAGTGTGTGAGTGAGTTAGGTGGTGTGTAAGAGTGTGTGTGTGTGAGTGAGGTGGAGTGTAAGAGAGTGTGTGTGAGTGAGGTGGTGTGTAAGAGGGTGTGTGAGTAAGGTGGAGTGTAAGAGTGTATGTGTGAGTGAGGTGGTGTGTAAGAGTGTGTGTGAGTGAGGTGGTGTGTAAGAGTGTGTGTGTGAGTGAGTTGGTGTGTAAGAGTGTGTGTGAGTGAGGTGGTGTGTAAGAATGTGTGTGTGTGAGGTGGTGTGTAAGAGTGTGTGAGTGAGGTGGTGTGTAAGAGTGTGTGTGTGTATGAGGTGGTGTGTAAGAGTGTGTGTGTGAGTGAGGTGGTGTGTAAGAGTGTGTGTGTGAGTGAGGTGGTGTGTAAGAGTGTGTGTGAGTGAGGTGGTGTGTAAGAGTGTATGTGTGAGGGAGGTGGTGTGTAAGAGTGTGTGTGTGTGTGTGTATGAGTGAGGTGTGTAAGAGTGTGTGTGTGAGTGAGGTGGTGTGTGAGAGTGTGTGTGTGAGTGAGGTGTGTAAGAGCGTGTGTGTGAGTGAGGTGGTGTGTGAGAGTGTGTGTATGAGTTAGCTGGTGTGTAAGAGTGTGAGTGTGTGAGTGAGGTGGTGTTTAAGAGTGTGTGTGAGTGAGGTATTGTGTAAGAGTGTGTGTATGAGTTAGCTGGTGTGTAAGAGTTTGTGTGTATGAGTAGGTGATGTGTAAGAGTGTGTGTGTGTGAGTGAGGTGGTTTATAAGAGTGTGTGTGTGTGAGGTGGTGTGTAAGAGTGTGTGTGTGAGTAGGTGGTGTGTAAGAGTGTGTGTGTGAGTGAGGTGGTGTGTAAGAGTGTGTGTATGAGTTAGCTGGTGTGTAAGAGTGTGTGTGTGTGTGAGGTGGTGTGTAAGTGTGTGAGTGAGTGAGGTGGTGTGTAAGAGTGTGTGTGTGTGAGTGAGGTGTGTAAAAGTGTGTGTGTGAGTGAGGTAGTGTGTAAGAGTGTGTGTGTGTGTGTGTGAGTGAGGTGTGTAAGAGTGTGTGTGTATGAGTTAGCTGGTGTGTAAGAGTGTGTGTGTGTGAGTGAGGTGTGTAAGAGTGTGTGTGTGAGTGAGGTAGTGTGTAAGAGTGTGTGTGTATGAGTTAGCTGGTGTATAAGAGCGGTAGTGTAGCAGTTAGCGAGGTTCGATTACCGCTCACGGCCAACACCGGTGACGATTATCTGAACCGGCCCTGGGCCTCCCCTAGGTCGACTCAGCCTCAAATAAGGTTCAACGCTATGTTTTAACATCGCCACCGTGGGAAGACAAAGGGGGCCGGGCGTGTTAGCGGCTCATCCACCGCCTCGCGTGCCGTGCCTTCCCTTCAAAAGGTGCAACTCGCGAACGGCACTTGCCCCCAAAAGTCCGTGAAGACTATCCGGGGGATCTTTGCCTTTCGTGTGTGTGTGTGTTTGGAGGGTGGGGTGTGCTAAGTACGTCGCTGATCCGTCGCGGTGACGTAACCACCCTTGGGGGTCTTCTTCATCCACACGACGCTTCGAAGCGCTCCCCGGCAGCCTCTCTCCTCTCTCTCTCTCTCCGCACTCCATCACCGCCCGCGCACCCGGACCTTCATCCCATGAGGACTCCTGCCAGGAGAACGACCTCCCCCCCCGCCGCCACCCACAACAACAACAACCACAACACACGCAGAGAAACGCTGCGCTCTCTCTCTCTCTCGCTCTGTCTCTCTCTCCCATCATCTCACCGCCCGCCAGCTCGTCTCTCCGATCGCCTGGGTCGTGGCGTCGGGTGAAGACGATGTGGATTTAAACCTGTGGACGGAGCAGGCACTACCCGGCGTCGCGCTGTTACCCGGGGTGAGGCTGAGGCTGTCTCTCTCTGTGTCTTCTCTACGTGCGCGCGTGTGTACGTACGTACGTACGGTATAGAGGAAGGGTATTTGTGTACTGTGTGTACACGTAAGTTGTGTTTGTGTGGTTATGTTTGTGTGCGCGCACACGTGTGCATGTGTGTGTCCATACGTGCTTGCGAAAGCAGCACTTGCCCCAAAAGTGGTGGCGTAGTGGTTAACGCTCCCACCCCCACTAGGTCAACTCAGCCTTAAATGAGTATCGGGTGCGGTGTGTATAAGCATCATCACTGCGGGGAAGACAAAGGCGGCCGTGGTTCTTGACCAGCTTCTCCCCCCAACCCCTCCTCGCGTGAATGTCAATAGGGGCTCGCAAACAGCGCGTGACGCCGCCAGTGTCTGTACAGGTGTTCTGTGCACAGGTGTACGTGCACAGGTGCACGGAGCGGTGGCATTGTGGTGAGGGACACGGGTTCCCATGCCCGGTCACCGTGTCGGTTACAACGTACGCACATGAGCGTCGTCACCTGCATTTGGCACGGGGCACTCCCCTAGGTGAACTCAGCCTTAAATGAATGTTGCCGTCTGTCGCTGGGGTAGATGACATCGTGTGTTGGGGGGGGGTGGGATGGGGAGACGAAGACGGCGAGGCAACATTCTTAGGGAGGTTTGCCCATGTCTAACATTGCGTTTGTACGCTTTGGCGACCAATATCATCCATAATGTAGGTTTGTGTTGGGTTAAATCGCGAAAATATAAATGCGTCGTGAAACCCGACACCACACAAATCTGGCAGTCGCCTGATGAAGCTGGTTGTAATTACTGGCGAAACGTCGTGCTCAGATTGTAAATGTTGTGGCTTGGCTCTCCAACACACAACCGGTTAGTGCTGTACTAGTATACTACACTATACACTACACTATACACTACACTACACACTAGTGCTGTACTAGTATACTACACTATACACTACTATACACTACACTAAACACTACTATACACTTCACTATACACTACACTATACACTACACTATACACTTCACTACACACTAGTGCTGTACTAGTGACGAATTGGCCACGTTCTGTTTACGTGACAGCCCTTACTAGTTGGCTGTGTCGGGTGGTGGCGGGTCTAACGACACATTTATCTTTTCACGCGATCTAACCCCAACAAACCTCATTCATGGATGCCTTAAAAACTCGAGCGCGTTCCCCTGCGGTGTGTGGTACATATCTGCGTGATACACATTTGTGCTCTTGCCAGCGTAGCAAACATTTACCGAACGCGTGTCAATGCCTAATCATCACGACCATCATCATACAGTGCTTATGTTTAGAGTACTGTGGGTTGGAGCGGGGAGCGGTGGAGTAGTGGTTAGCGTGCTACGCTATGAACCCAGCAACCCGGGTTCGATTCCCGCTCACGGCAAACACCAGTGACGATTATTTGAACCGGTTCCTGGGCCTCCCCTAAGTCGACTCAACCTGAAATGAGTACGTGGTGTATAAACATCGCCACTGGGGAGACAAAGGCGGCCGGGCGTGGTGCTGTCCACCCACCCTCTCGTGTACCGTTCTGGCCTTCATAGGTGCTCGCTAACAGCACTTGCCCCTACAGTCTTGAAGGTTATACGGGGGATCTTTGTGTTTTTTCATCTTTGTGGGTTGGAAGAGCGGGGGGGGGGAGTAGTGAAGCAGTGGTTGGCGCACTGCGAGCGATGAATGCCCAACGGCGACCTAAGTTGGATTCTCTTCCCAAGGTTTAAACAAAAAAATTCAATCAGTGGCGAAGCTATATCCGCACCAGGAGTACGAATGCAACATTTCGTCACCGCCGCAGCTGTTGGAACGTTTCGCTTCGCTGGAGCCGAGTCGTGTGATTTGAGCCGTCACGATCATGGCGATGAACTGCGCGATCCGAATTGCGCTGTAGGCAAATGTAATGCTGACTCTTGATTCAACGTTCGCTCCGTGTTTTGCGCACTATTTCCTATTCCAGGGACTCCTCTGTTTACGAACGAGTTAGGTTCCAGAGGTGTGTTCGTACGTCGATCATTTCGTTCTATTGCTGTCGATTCCAAACACGTTGTACGGCGTGTACACTAAACACGGGGGAATGGCTTTACAAGCTGTTTAATCTATTGGAACCTCATTTGGCAGTAAAAAATATGATAATTGTTTTTTTACCCTTTTATCTGGTAACAAAACTGACACCTTTCTTTTTTTTTCAAAACATGACTCCTTGTAAAAAAAGGTGTCAGTTTTGTTGCCAGATAAAGGGGTAAAAAAACAATTATCATATTTTTTACTGGAAAATGAGGTTCCAATGGTGTAAATTCTTACCCCGAGCTCTCATACTCTGATGGTGCATTGTCTTTGAGTTGTGCGCCTTTTGGCGTCATCTGGTCCAACACCATGTGAGACTAGGCTCTAAGGAAAGCTGTCTCGGGTGTGGACCAATCAACTTCAAGGACAGTGCATACATTATCAGAGTTATGTTTTTTGTTTGCATTATGACTGCAGGCATTGTGGTCTATGCAAACATGACTCCTTGTAAAAAAGGTGTCAGTTTTGTTGCCAGATAAAAGGGTAAAAAACCAATGATCAAGTTGTTTCATCTCCTGTAGATGCCACTGCGTTGTCGTCGTCAGCCACCCGCCATCAGTCAAACGCTGCGTCGTCTCCATCAGCCGCGCGAAAGAAGAAAGTTTGGTAACGGCAATGCCAAGCGGATGGGGGGGGGGGAGTCAGTTAACTGCGGATCCGTAGCCGCGCGTGGCCCTTTAAGGACTGTCCACGCGGCGTGATGTCTCAAGCACCCACCGTCTCACCGCGTGCAATGTGGCTCTTGAAATACTGAGCGGGGTTTTTTTTGGTTTGTTTGACGATTATATATATTTTTAAATACATCCTCTTGTCATCTCGGTTGCAGATGCCCCCGTGCGCTGTGCAGACCATCGTCACTGTTGTCGATTCGTATGCGATGGATGTAAAGTACCTGTGTTGTGTTCACGCTGCCAGCGATCCTTGCGGAAGCGAATCACTCCATGAAATGTATCGATGCGTTGTCGTCATCGGTCATCCATCATCAGCATTTCCAATCATCATCAATCATCATCAATCAAACACAATCGATCATCAAACCCTCGCCATCATCATTAAGCTGAGAGCTGTTCATGACGTTTACCCACAATGCAATGGACACCCAATTTCACTTTTAAACATGAATTTGTTAATTTGGCAGCAATACCTTTTTTCATTATTGAAGGGTTTGCCTGTTACCCACTCGCTACAATTAGTGTAACTTTATACGCCTATTTAAAAAAACTGATCGGGATGTTTATATTTTTTATGTGATTCTCATCAGGCCCCGTGCTTTGTTTAGGGCAGTCCCTAACTCTTAATAACTTTCTCTCTTTGGCCCTCTCTAAGTGCTATGAAGAAGGGCCATTACCCGAAACGTCGCCTATGACATATATTTACTTCATAGAGACCACGGTGTTTATTATTTTGACTAACGTGTTAAATAGTTTTTTTTTCGTGACGATAGCGTGCGTCAACATCCACACGCACACGCACAAGATCCCCCATATAGCCTTAACAGACTGTAGGGGCAAGTGCTGTTAGCGAGCACCTATGAAGGCCGCTAACGGTACACGAGGGGGTGTGTGACCAGCACCACGCCCGACCGCCTTTGTCTCCCTAGTGGCGATGTTTACGCACCGCACCAGCTACTCATTTGAGGTTGAGTCGACCTAGGTGGAGGCCCAGGACCGGTTCAGATAATCGTCACCGGTGTTGACCGTGAGCGGGAATCGAACCCGGGTCGCGGGGTTCATAGCGGTTCGCGCTAACCGCTACACTACCGCTCCCTAACACACACGCGCGCATACACACGCACACTCCATCAACATCACCATCAACAAAGTCGTCGTCAGTAAACAACATCGCTGGAAAACCTCGTCAAGGGCCAAGCATTGTGCTGCCCCTTTGTCAAGTACATAAACAGGACATAGGTGACGGTGAGTTCACCGCGCGGTGAGAACAATGGCGAGAGGCGTGAACAATGGCGCAGCGGGAACAATAGGCAGTGCCGCTAGGGGGCGGGGTCACGCGCCCGCGCGTGCAGTGTTCACGCGCGTGCCTATTTGTAGAACAATGGGGCCCGCGCTCAAACAATGCACAGAGGAAATAAGGACACCCCGGTCTCAGCTCTGTTGCGCACAAGACACAGACAAAGGTCCCCCGTATAGCCTGTTACAGACCGTTGGGGCAAGTGCTGTTCGCCAATACCTATGAAGGCCTGAACGGTACGCGAGAGGGTGGGTGGTCGAGCATCACGCCCGGCCGCCTTTGTCTCCCCAGTGACGATGTTTACGCACCGCACCAGGTACCCATTTGAGGCTGAGTCCACCTGGGGGAGACCCAGGAACCGGTTCAAATAATCGTCACTAGCGTTGGTGGCCGTGAACGGGAATCGAACTCGGGTGGGCGGGTTCGTGGCGTAGCGCGCTAACCGCTACACCACCGCTCCCCACATTGTGTACGTACACACACACACACGTGTGTGTGTGTGTACGTACACACGAGTGGGGAGCGGTAGTGTGGTGGTGAAGCGCACTGCGCTACGAATCCGGCGAACGAAATTAGATTTTAATCAGTCACTACCACACCAGTGACGGAGATATGAAGCGGTGTTTGGTCTCCCCTAGGTGGACTCAGCCTTAAGTGTCCATCTGGTGCGGTGCAGCACCGGGGGGGGGGGAGGTAAAGGTGGTCGGGAGTGGTATTATCCACTCCTCTCGCTCGCCCCCCTCGTGTGCTATGTTGGCCTTCATACGGAGTAACTATCGGCACTTGCCCCAATAGTCTGCCCGGCTCGATGGGGGACCTTTGTCTTTGCCACTGGAGGATCTGTCCAGCTCTATGGGGTGGTTCAGCAAACACTCGGAGTGTTTCTCCCTCTCGGCGCGAGCGTGCTCCGGGTTGTGGTTCAGCAAACACTCGGAGTGTTTCTCCCTCTCGGCGTGAGCGTGCTCCGGGTTGTGGTTCAGCAAACACTCGGAGTGTTTCTCCCTCTCGGCGTGAGCGTGCTCCGGGTTGTGGTTCAGCAAACACTCGGAGTGTCTCTCCCTCTCGGCGCGAGCGTGCTCCGGGTTGTGGTTCAGCAAACACTCGGAGTGTTTCTTCCTCTCGGCGCGATCGTGCTCCGTGCTGTGGTTCAGCAAACACTCGGAGTGTCTCTCCCTCTCGGCGCGAGCGTGCTCCGTGTTGTGGTTCAGCAAACACTCGGAGTGTTTCTCCCTCTCGGTGCGAGCGTGCTCCGGGTTGTGGTTCCGCAAACACTCGGAGTGTTTCTCCCTCTCGGTGCGAGCGTGCTCCGTGCTGTGGTTCAGCAAACACTCGGAGTGTTTCTCCCTCTCGGTGCGAGCGTGCTCCGTGTTGTGGTTCAGCAAACACTCGGAGTGTTTCTCCCTCTCGGTGCGAGCGTGCTCCGTGCTGTGGTTCAGCAAACACTCGGAGTGTTTCTCCCTCTCGGCGCGAGCGTGCTCCGTGTTGTGGTTCAGCAAACACTCGGAGTGTTTCTCCCTCTCGGCGCGAGCGTGCTCAGTGCTGTGGTTCAGCAAACACTCGGAGTGTTTCTCCCTCTCGGCACGAGCGTGCTCCGTGCTGTGGTTCAGCAAACACTCGGAGTGTTTCTCCCTCTCGGCGCGAGCGTGCTCAGTGCTGTGGTTCAGCAAACACTCGGAGTGTTTCTCCCTCTCGGCGCGAGCGTGCTCCGTGCTGTGGTTCAGCAAACACTCGGAGTGTTTCTCCCTCTCGGCGCGAGCGTGCTCCGTGCTGTGGTTCAGCAAACACTCGGAGTGTTTCTCCCTCTCGGCGCGAGCGTGCTCCGTGCTGTGGTTCAGCAAACACTCGGAGTGTTTCTCCCTCTCGGCGCGAGCGTGCTCCGTGCTGTGGTTCAGCAAACACTCGGAGTGTTTCTCCCTCTCGGCGCGAGCGTGCTCCGTGCTGTGGTTCAGCAAACACTCGGAGTGTTTCTCCCTCTCGGCGCGAGCGTGCCCCGTGCTGTGGTTCAGCAAACACTCGGAGTGTTTCTCCCTCTCGGCGCGAGCGTGCTCAGTGCTGTGGTTCAGCAAACACTCGGAGTGTTTCTCCCTCTCGGCGCGAGCGTGCTCCGTGCTGTGGTTCAGCAAACACTCGGAGTGTTTCTCCCTCTCGGCGCGAGCGTGCTCAGTGCTGTGGTTCAGCAAACACTCGGAGTGTTTCTCCCTCTCGGCGCGAGCGTGCCCCGTGCTGTGGTTCAGCAAACACTCGGAGTGTTTCTCCCTCTCGGCGCGAGCGTGCTCCGTGCTGTGGTTCAGCAAACACTCGGAGTGTTTCTCCCTCTCGGCGCGAGCGTGCCCCGTGCTGTGGTTCAGCAAACACTCGGAGTGTTTCTCCCTCTCGGCGCGAGCGTGCTCAGTGCTGTGGTTCAGCAAACACTCGGAGTGTTTCTCCCTCTCGGCGCGAGCGTGCTCCGTGCTGTGGTTCAGCAAACACTCGGAGTGTTTCTCCCTCTCGGCGCGAGCGTGCTCAGTGCTGTGGTTCAGCAAACACTCGGAGTGTTTCTCCCTCTCGGCGCGAGCGTGCTCCGTGCTGTGGTTCAGCAAACACTCGGAGTGTTTCTCCCTCTCGGCGCGAGCGTGCTCCGTGCTGTGGTTCAGCAAACACTCGGAGTGTTTCTCCCTCTCGGCGCGAGCGTGCTCCGTGCTGTGGTTCAGCAAACACTCGGAGTGTTTCTCCCTCTCGGCGCGAGCGTGCCCCGTGCTGTGGTTCAGCAAACACTCGGAGTGTTTCTCCCTCTCGGCGCGAGCGTGCTCAGTGCTGTGGTTCAGCAAACACTCGGAGTGTTTCTCCCTCTCGGCGCGAGCGTGCTCCGTGCTGTGGTTCAGCAAACACTCGGAGTGTTTCTCCCTCTCGGCGCGAGCGTGCTCAGTGCTGTGGTTCAGCAAACACTCGGAGTGTTTCTCCCTCTCGGCGCGAGCGTGCTCCGTGCTGTGGTTCAGCAAACACTCGGAGTGTTTCTGTCTCTCTGCGCGCGCCTTGGGATTTCGCACTAAAAGGCTGAACACGCCCTGCGGAAAGACGGAATTAACCTCGCATTGTGCGCGCTTATAATCGTGATAGAATAAGAATAATGAAAACAAGTTACGAAACTAAATTGTCTATATATATGTCAGGGACATTTATGAAAAATGTGCCCTGCCCATTGTGTTATGGTGAGCAGCGCACCGAGCAGTGATACATGGGTTCAAGCACAATTAGCTGATGGGCAGTTCGTGTGGTGGTGGTGGTGGTGTAAAGTCTGGGTTGCTTCCACCTTCTTCAACCAAGATGTTTGGCGAGCGTGGAAGAGTAGGCCGAATACACCTCGCTATAAAACTCCCTCGAGCCGAGGGCCTTCCGCTGGCAGTGGCGTGAGCGAGCCGTTGCAGGGCCGCGCCTTTATCTTCATACTGTATGCATCCCTCCCCACCGCTTTCAATCGACAGCCAGGGTCACCCAGGGTCACCCAGGGTCACCCAGGGTCAGTGGAGATCCCCACCCCATTGAGGACCCTAAGCAGACATTTGATTTGGCCGCTCGACGCGGCTACACAACTTGATTCTATGGCACTCGATTGACCTGTTAATAGCCCCACACATAATAAACTTCTATTCTAATACAGTAGTGCTGTGCCATTTTTAAAATGTATATTATCATGAGCTGTACTACCCGGCTTCGCCCGGGACTTGGATCCACCACGCCCGGCCGCCTTTGTCTCCCCAGTGGCGATGTTCACACACCACACCAGTTACTTGTTTGAGGCTGAGTCGACCTAGGGGAGGCCCAGGAGCGGTTGAAATAATCGTCACCGGTAGTGGCCGTGAGCGGGAATCGAACTCGGGTCGCCGGGTTCGTAGCGCGGCGCGCTAACCACTACACTACAATGCGTTGCGCTTCCACGTGCGCGGGTCACATGACAGGTGTGACGTCACAGCTCACTTGCCGTGCAAAAAAATAATTCATTATTGAGCTCCCTCCCCCCAAAAAACTATTTTAAAAAAAGTGGATTTTTATAACTTTTGCATGGTGTACAGTATGTAAAGTACCCACGTGGCAAATTTCCAGTTTGTTGCATGTCGGGAAAGTACGCTAAACATTTTGAACAGACACACATATTCACAACTTTGCCTTTCATATATATGGAGATTATTATTATCATTCGGATCTCAGTTCGAGCTGAGTTTTGGTGCATCTCTGGGTTTTTTTTAGTTCCCAAAGATGAGGGAGCCGCCTTGAGCTACTTGGGAGCCCGTGTTTTTACTTGGCTTTGTTCATGCCGAGCGCCACCACTGGCCACGGAAACGGTTGTCACAGAGGGCTCCGATGATGTCCCCTGGGTGGTGTCTCACGTTGGCTCACGGTGGCTGTGCCAGAGACTACGAGCCAAACCCACGCAGGGCCTGCATGGGTTTAAACTATGTGGCCTGTTCTGTGTCTGTCTCTCCCTTTCTTTCAAAGAGGGTTCATGATGGCTGTGTCAGATCTCCTAACCCAACACTGCTGAGATCCTAAGCGTGAGTCCACGGTCTCTGGGTGTTTTACTTTTTGGTTTTTTCGGTAAAGTCACTTAGGTAAAAAAATCTAATCAAATAAATGAAAACAACTAAATTAAGACACTTCAGCGGTTGTGCTTTCACTACGTTGCCCCCACCTGAAGAAGGACGCTTGTGTTGCGCCCGAAACGTCGTGATTTAATTGAGTTTTTTCATTTATTTAATTTAATTTTTTACCTACGTGACTTCACCCAAAAAAACCAAAGAGTTGAATCCTTGCAGTCACGAAAGCTTCAAATCTAGAATCTGAGTGTCTTGTCTGTGTGTGAGAGGCTTCATAATGGCTGTGTCAGTTATCCAAAGCCAACGCCGTTGAGATGCTCGTGTTAAGTTCACGTGCTCTAGGTGCCTGTCCTTAGAGGTGTCGTTAAACCCGCCCCCACCCGACACAGCCAATTAATAAGGGTTGTAACGTAAACGTGTCAATTCGTTCCTAGTACAGCACACCGGTGTGTTGGAGGGCCAAGCCACAACATTTACAATCTGAGTACGACGTTTCGCCAGTAATTACAACTAGCTTCGTCAGGCGACAGCCAGATTCATGGAGAAGCCACAACATGTATACGTGCCTTTGCTTACACGTGGCTTGGTTCTCCAACAAACTGGTTAGTGCTGTACTAGTAACGAATTGACACGTTCTGTTTACGTGACAAACCTTACTAATTGGCTGTTTCGGGTGGTGGCGGGTTTAACGACACATTTATATATTTACGAGATCTAACCCCTCCCCAAAAAAACCCCCTTATGGATGATATTGTTCGCGAAAGCCCGACTGCGTGTTAAACTGTCTTAGAGGGTCTAATGAGGACTGTGGCCAACACTGCTCGAAGCTTGGGTTCGAGCCCTGGGGTTGAGCGTGTTTTCCCCGTGAGAGCGCTCGAGACGCTGACTCGGTGCGGCAGACGATCGCTGGGCCGAGTCCAAGTGCCAGGCGCCTCTTCGTGGCACCCCCTTCGATGGAGCGCCGTCGGCTGAAGTTGCGGTGCGATGGGCGTCTAGCATCATGCGTGCGTTCACAAAAAAACAAGGACGTAATTATATAATATATATTGGGGGAGACACATCCGCCCCCCAATCCCCCCCCCCAATATTCAAATATGCTCAAAATGTCCCTCCCAAATATATTGCTGTAAAGTATATAATGCGATGCTTTATAAATAAAAAGAACAATTTGCTAAACCTTGGCCACAATATCTGGACTTGTCTTCACAGCATAGATTGCTGTTTATATGATTGTGGTTATGGTTGTACTTTATTAATCCCTAATCTCTGCCATTACATACAATGAATCAAGAAATGTAAAAAAAAGTTAAAACAGAGCAATTTAATACAATACACTATTAGACATTATTGTCAAAAATAAATAAAAAGTCCATCCCATGTATTAGTGAATTTTTTTAATATTATAGGCAGGAAATTAGTTTAAAAATTTAGATATTTTCCTGGGTTGGGACCCCCAGACACCCTGTAAGATTTGGTCTCCCCCAATGTTGACTCCATGGCTACGGCCTTGAAACACACACACACCAGGTTCTCTCAAGTGCGGCGACTTCGGCGGTGTCATCCCGCCGTCGACGATGAATGTACAAAGCACGCGCTGCGAAACGGAACGAGGCCGCGTGCGACACCGGCACTGGGGGAGACAAAGGCGGCCGGGGTGATGCTCCTCGCAAAGCGTCTCCTTGGGAGGCGTTCCCACCCCGATAGGCGGTCACGAGCAGCGCCTTGCACAACCCGACGACCCGAGTTCGATTCCCATTCGCGGCCAACACCGGCGACGATTATCTAAAATAATTTGCTGGGTCTCGGCGGCTAGGTCGACTCGGCCTCAAACGAGTGCCTCGGGAACGGTGTGCATACGTCGGCACGAGGGAGACAAAGGCGGCCGGGCGTGGTCCTGGCCACAGCGCACGCTTGACATCAGTTGCTGCCAAGGTGGTGGGGGGGGGGGCTTCCCTTTGTGTGCAGAATTGATGGCACCGTTCTCATTGAGCCTGCTCAGTGCTGAGCGCTGTTGAAGTTGGAGGTTTTTTACGGTGGCATTTACAAACATCGTGCCAAATCAACCCCTGCCACCCCCCCCAAAAAAAGGCGTGACTCCACCCTCCAATAAAAGAGTCGCACCCCTCTCGCTAATTCCTCTCGACAGGAGCCTCCTCTGTCGCACACTGAGCGCTTCCAGAGATAGAAGACTCAGAGAGAGAGATGAGGAGGGGGGAGGGACTCAGAGAGAGAAGATGACTCAGAGAGAGAGCTCAGAGACAGAGGGCGACTCAAGGGCGACTCAAGGGCACGAGGAGGAACCACAGCTGAGCCGGAAGACAGCAGCAGCCACGTGGTGGCGTCAAATTCAACCCGCCCCCCCCACCCTCCTCCACATCCAAGCCCTGCAGTCCTCTACATATTAAGGTGTTCTCGGCCAATTAAAGGGTGTTCACATGTGGGCGAAAAGCGGAGCACATGGACAACACCCGCGCGTGCGAGGGGGCAACACTGTATCCCATACAGAAGGAACAGATGGAGTCTCCTATTGTTGACCACCTTCTGATGAGTCAGCGTCGGGGTATTTGGTAGAGTTAGGGGAAGAGTGAGTTGAGTGCGAGTGGTGGGGCTAGAAAGGGCGAGCGGTGGGACGAGTGGTGGGACGAGTGGTGGGGCGAGTGGTGGAGCTAGAGAGGGCGAGTGGTGGGACGAGTGGTGGGGCTAGAGAGGGCGAGTGGTGGGGCGAGTGGTGGGGCTAGAGAGGGCGAGTGGTGGGACGAGTGGTGGGACGAGTGGTGGGGCGAGTTCTGCGGCTAGAAAGGGCGAATGGTGGGACGAGTGGTGGGGCGAGAGAGGGCGAGTGGTGGGGCGAGTGGTGAGCTAGAGAGGGCGAGTGGTGGGACGAGTTGTGGGGCTAGAAAGGGCGAGTGGTGGGGCTAGAGAGGGCGAGTGGTGGGGCTAGAGAGGGCGAGTGGTGGGACGTGTGGTGGGGCTAGAAAGGGCGAGTGGTGGGGCGAGAGAGGGCGAGTGGTGAGGCGAGTGGTGGAGCTAGAGAGGACGAGTGGTGGGACGAGTGGTGGGGCTAGAGAGGGCGAGTGGTGGGACGAGTGTTGGGGCGAGTGGTAGGACGAGTGGTGGGGCGAGTGGTGGGGCTAGAGAGGGCGAGTGGTGAGGCGAGTGGTGGGGCGAGTGGTGGGACGAGTGGTGGGACGAGTGGTGGGGCGAGTGGTGGGGCTAGAGAGGGCGAGTGGTGGGGCTAGAGAGGGCGAGTGGTGGGACGAGTGGTGGGGCTAGAGAGGACGAGCGGTGGGACGAGTGGTGGGGCTAGAGAGGGCGAGTGGTGGGACGAGTGGTGGGACGAGTGGTGGGGCTAGAGAGGGCGAGTGGTGGGGCGAGAGAGGGCGAGTGGTGAGGCGAGTGGTGGGGCTAGAGAGGACGAGCGGTGGGACGAGTGGTGGGGCGAGTGGTGGGACGAGTGGTGGGGCTAGAGAGGGCGAGTGGTGGGGCGAGTGGTGGGGCGAGAGAGGGCGAGCGGTGGGACGAGTGGTGGGGCTAGAAAGGGCGAGTGGTGGGACGAGTGGTGGGGCTAGAGAGGGCGAGAGAGGGCGAGTGGTGGGACGAGTGGTGGGACGAGTGGTGGGACGAGTGGTGGGACGAGTGGTGGGACGAGTGGTGGGACGAGTGGTGGGACGAGTGGTGGGGCTCGTTGGCAGGCGGTGTGCCCCGCGTGACGCACGCCGAGTGGAGCGAGAGGACAAAGCGTGTCCCATGGTGCACTCTCTCTCCTGCTGCCTGCATTCTCTTCGTGGACAGCAGCGGCAATTAATTTACCGCTTTATTTATTAAATTACTTTTACATCTCTCTTGTTTTTGTAACACACTCGTGCTGTGTGTGTTGTGTGTGATTTTAGAGGGTGGGTGTGTTTTTTTGTGTCTTCGGGAGTGGTGTGTGTGTGTTTATGCAGTACGCGTGTGTGTGTGTTTTGTGTGTGTCTGTGTGTGTGTTTATGCAGTACGCGTGTGTGTGTGTTTTTGTGTGTGTTTGTTTATGCAATACACGTGTGTGTGTTTTGTGTGTGTGTTTATGCTGTACACGTGTGTGTGTTTTTTGTGTGTGTTTATGCAGTACACGTGTGTGTTTTTGTGTGTGTGCGTTTATGCTGTACACGTGTGTGTTTTTTTTGTGTGTGTTTATGCAGTACACGTGTGTGTGTGTTTTGTGTGTGTGTCTGTGTGTGTGTGTTTATGCACTACACGTGTGTGTGTGAGTGTTTTCTGTGTGTGTCTGTGTGTGTGTTTTTGTGTGTGTTTATGCAGTTCACGCGTGTGTGTGTTTGCGTGTGTGTGGGGAGTGGTGGGGCAGCGGTCAGCGCGCTGCGCTACGAACCTGGCGACCCGGGTTGATTCCCGCTCACGGCCAACACCAGCGACGATTATTTGAACCGGTCCTGGGGGCCTCCCCTAGGTCAACTCAGCCTCAAATCAGTACCTGGTGCGGTGTGTAAACATTGTTACTAGGGAGACAAAGGCGGCCGGGCGTGGTTCTGGCCACCCACCCCATCGTGTGCCGTGCCGGCCTTCATAGGAGCCCGCTAACAGCACTTACCCCTACAGTCTGTTCAGGCTATACGTGGATATTTGCCTTTGCGTGAAGACAGCACTTGTCCTTACAATCTGTGTGACCATCCGGGGGACCTTTCTCTCTGTAACATATACTCCCTCCACCACCCACCTCGCCACTACCCCTCCCCTCGCAACCCCTTCTGTTGCCTCTGATGCTGCCGCAGCAACAGCAGCTGCCGCTGTTGCTTGACCTGAACAAGATAATCCGAGATCATCGACCGGGGAGGACAGCCTCCCCAGGGGGGGGGGGGGGGCATCTCACAACGAACCCGGTGGGAACTTTAAATGAAAAAGTGTTGGGTCAGCAGGCGCGCAGGTGTCTAATCCCAATCCTTCATAAGATGCGATTTGGGGTATTGTTCCACAATTCGACGTCGCGTCGCGAGTCAAAGATTCCACGCGGATCTTCTCGCAAGGGCAGTGCGAGAACGGTCCACGGAGCAGCTTCTGAATGCTGTAAAAATTAACCCGTAAAAACAAAGTTTTTCACTGTAAATCCTTTATATGCGTGGCGGCTAGAGTCCTCTCGTCCTCTGGCTTGAGATGGCTGCCACCTATGGGTCAGATGATTGCCTGCCACCATTAAGCAATTGGTAATTAAATATAAAAAAATTCCTAAAATGTTGAAAATTTTGGAAAAAAAAATTTCACGAAAATAAATTGTCACGCACAACGAGTCTGTGTGCAAAATGTCAGCTCGATTGGATCACGGGAAGTGGGTTAAAAAACGACCGAAAGATTTGCACGGTCGTAAGCGCGCAAGCAAGTGAACTTAATATAAATGATTTAAAAAGTGACATCTGATGCTCATCGTAGAGTTCCTAACCGTGAACTCGCGGGCGACGCGGCACATCCACCATCAGACACCCACACATCCACCTAAATCATCTCAAGCCTCCCGCGAATCACGTGACGTACGGTGTCTAACTTGAAGGTGGCGTTCTCAGCACAATTCGGCTCCCCCGAGACTGAAATCTTTTACATGATCAGTTTTTTTCATGCAATTAAACCCGATTTCGGGGAATTAAAACCTGGTTTAATGAATACGAAACTCTGATCCAAGGCTTAGGCTGCTTTCTCGTCGGTGCTGCTATCGTACTCGGGGCCGTCGGGCACGGGGTAGTCGTAGAATGCGGCGGGCAGGTTGGTCGTGATGAACACGAGCTTCTCCACAGTCGTGGGCGCCAGTGAGTTCCTTAGCTTGGAATAGATGAAGCCCATCGTTGAGAAGTGCGGTTCTGCAATTAGAACCAATTAAACCGGATTTCTCCCAACCTCAGATGATCGGGTTTAATATAAAAGACAATTAAACCCGATTGTAAAAAACCCTACTGTGCCACCCTTGTTTTTTTTGCCATCAAAGAGAACAGAAACTTTTCCCAAAGTTTATGTTCTCTCTGATGGCGATGTGGCGCAGTGGGAGCGGCTGCGCTCACCGCTCTCTCCACGTCAGCTCAAGCCTTCCCGTGAATCACGTGACTTCTGTGAGTGGCCACCCCCACTCTGAGCCCCTCGCCCCGCCCCCTATGAGAACAGACGCCGCTCCGTGCAGCAGCAGCGAGTCCCTGACGCAACCTCTCCCTCCTCCACCCTCTCCTCGTCTACTCTGACCCTGTGTTCCTGTCCCTCCACCCCTTCCCCATCCTCTTCATCTCGTCCCCTTTCTCCACGCAGTACATTCTCGACTCCCTCGTAGACGAAATGCTGCTGGGAATTTATTTTGTGCGTGTGCAGCAAAATACAAAAAAAAACAATGCAACGTTAACGTGACTCGTCACACAGCTAAAACGCTACGGGAAAATGACTTGGTGGTAATCGTCACGTTGTGAAATTTGATCTCAAAGTGTTCCATTAAAATAATTATATGACGGCCGTCCTCAAGGTACTCTTTCGCAGGTACCGCGTCACGACGGCCCCGATTGCCCTTTGTGGGGCCCACGTGTCATCTGAGTGTGTGTGTGCGCGCGTCTGTGTGTATGTGCGTGAGAGTGCGGGCGTGTGAGCTCTCCCTTTAATTAAATGAACGCCCGAGGGTTGACATCCTGGCCCACGGACGAAGATAGCGCCGCGAAAGCCACGTGTTTGACTTTTATGAAGAGAGAACAAAAATAGGAAATAATTAAACCAGGTGACGAGAATAAACGTGAGACGGGAAGGGGCGCGGCTCCCTCGTCGAGAAGCAGAAGTCCGACTATTGTAGTCGTCAGACCTGTCTAGCTGCTGCTCTCACCGGAGGATAACCATTCACACGCCCTGTCCAGGGTTTGCCCAGATCTAGAAACTGCGGTGGTAAGTAATATTAACAATACTACGACTGCAATGTACGTTCTTTCGCACCGCGCGTAGCCCAACCGTGATTAATTGGAGGTGTCACAGTGATTGCTTTGGTTTACCACGCATGGTTATCGCGAACCAATGTCCATAATTAAGGTGACGACATCAGATTTCTTCACAAATCTGGCTGTCGCCTGATGATGGTCGTTGTAATTACTGGCCAAACGTCGTACTCGAACTGAAAATGTTGTGGATTGACTCTCCGACACACCGATTAGTGCTGAACTAGTAACGAATTGGCACGTTTTGCTTACGTGACAAACCTTACTAATTGGCTGTGTTTCTGGTGGTGGCGGGTTTAACGACACATTTATATTTACGCGATCTAACCCCAAAAAAACTCTATTGTGAATGTTTGCATTTGTTAGATCTGCGTAACATCAACGCTGTAGGGTTTTGCGACACGTGCGGTCCTTTCGCATAGACAAACGGGAAAAGCAGCCAGAACTGGCGCCGACAATTTTTCCCAAGCTCTGCGCTCCTACACCCAAGGGATGTTTTGGCCAACTCCACGGATGAGTGCTCATCCATGGGGCAGGAAACCGGAGCACCTGGAGAAAACCCGCGCGTGTGAAAGGGGTGTTAACAGTCAAACGCCGGACAGATGAACATTAACCAACTTGCTGTACTGCCATCACACGCTGGCCGTGAGGAAGGGTGTAGATGGCGACCTCGATGCCTGTGGGCAGGGAGTTTCACGAATCTGTGCGTGATCTTCCAGCCCTGGATAATATCAATGACCCACTCCCCATGCCATGTCGGTCATCTGGGTTCTCCGATCATACTTCACCATTTCGGTAAGCGTGGGTTGGTGATGGTCGGCAAACTATGAACCACTTCTCAAACTGTATACAAAAAGGTAAAAGGCGCAGCCCCCGCAATTTCTTCCTCACGCCACTGCTGGCGAGAAGGGCTTCCACGAAAGGGAGCTCTAGAGGATATTTGGCCTACTATTCTTAGTTTTTTTCGGTAAATTCACGTAGGTAAAAAAAATTAAAATTAATAAAAGTAAAATAAAAATCACGACGTTTCGGTGGCAACACAAGCTTCCGTCTTCAGGTGGAACAGTCACAGCACGATAGCTGTATCAAGTGAGAGAAATTCCAAGAAAACCGTATTTTTATATATACTGGTTGAGGGTGGGAGGAGCCAAGGTAGGCCCTACACCCAAGCTTCAAATCTAGAATTTGGCCTACTCTTCCGCATTGACCAGACGCATTACCCATTGTTACTGCGGGATGGAGAGAGGCAGGCAAGACAGATGGTGGATTTAACGAACGTGCCCCAGTGCTTCAACTCGTCCTCCGCCAGGAGATCAGCAGATGGAATGGGAGTCATCGGGACTCACAACGCACCTGGAAATGACGAAAACAGAAACCCAACCGAGACGGAAAAAAAAATTAACCCGTAAAAACAAAGTTTTTCACTATAAATCCTTTATATGCATGTTCAATGGGCCACAACCCAGCCCACATTGGTCTTTGAAACGGGCGGCTAGAGTCCTCTCGTCCTCTGGCTTGAGATGGCTGCCACCTATGGGTCAGATGATTGCCTGCCACCATTAAGCAATTGGTAATTAAATATTTTAAAAAAATTCCTAAAAAGTGTAAAATTTTGGAAATGTTTTTTCACGAAAATAAATTGTCACGCACAACGAGTCTGTGTGCAAAATGTCAGCTCGATTGGATCACGGGAAGTGGCTTAAAAAACGACCGAAAGATGTGCACGGTCGTAAGCACGCAAGCAAGCAAGTAAGCAATCAAGTGAACTTAATATAAAGGATTTAATAGTGCAGGCCGGAAAAACCCAACAAAAATAGAGGAAAGTGTGACAGGCACTCGGCCTTTGTGCATTTTGCAATTAAACCCATCAGCGTTTGCTGAAGCAGTGCATTGTGGTCGACACGCAACGAGGACCAGAATGCATTTGGACGAGAACTGCTGATGGTTTGTTTTGCGGAATGCACAAGGGCCGAGTGCGTCGCGTGCCCGCGTGAGCGCACCGTGCCACCTGTGGCAGCCCAGGGAGGGGTCGCCCTCACGATAAGGTCAACACACACACACACCATGAAGCCACAACACACACAACACACACACACCATAAAACCACAACACACACACCAGAAAATCACAACACACCACAAAACCACAACGCACACACACCCACCATGAAGCCACAACACACCATGAAGCCACAACAACCACAACACACACACCATAAAGCCACAACACACACACAACACAAAACCACAACACGCACACACACGGGGGATCTTTGTGACTGTGTGTGTGTGTGGCATACACAGCAAGTTGGCACAGTAGGGGGCACAGGTGGTGCATCAGCCAGTCATCTCTGTCATCTCAGTCAGTTGACCCGTAGCACCTGCTGGGTCTGCCCCGTGACCTCCTGCCAGCAGGCGTTCGACACTTCACGTGGCCTCAAGGTGCACATGGCCTGGCACAAGTGTCGTGGTGACGTCACTGCCACTTAGTGGCGAATGGCGGTTGTTGTTGTGGGCATACACTGCCTTAAATGAGTACTTGGTGCGGAATATACACATCACCACAGGGGAGACAAAGGCGGCCGGGCGAGGTTCTGCCTCCCCACCCTCTCCATATGCTGTTCTCTGCCTTAATAGGTGCTCGCAAACAGCACTTGACAAACATTCCTTTGAAGGCTATATGCGGGGTCTGTGTTTTCTCTGTGTGTGTGTACACTGCTAGACATTTTCTTCATCCTGTCACATCAAAGCGGGACTGGTTTGGTATTTTGGCCACGCATTGATCAAGTCCAGTTTCACCTTCATCTCTGCGGTAATGAATGTCTTTGAAATGCTGTTTCGCATGCGCTTTCCTGCCTAGCTCCGCACCAAACTCCCACGGGGAGACGGCCGCCTTAAAACAACGGTCCGCGGAAGGCGACGTCGCAGAACTGCTTCTGAGGTCCCTTCACGTGACCTCTTATCCACACAAAGCTGGAATATGTGGCAAGCGTCAACACAACTAGCCTTTGGTGCCGTCCATAAATGACGTCACGGGGGGGGGGGTCAGACATTTGTGACGATGTGTGACGAGGGGGTGTGTGACGTCACATCAAATGCGCAAATTTAAATAAATATAGAAATGTTATAACAACACTCCTACAACATCAGAGTGCAGCGCCACATTAACTAATCAAATACGCACTACAATGACAATAGTTGAAAGCGATTTGAAGCATATTTTATTTTCAAAATGGAAATATGTTTTTTGGGGGGGGGGGGCAGAGCTTTGTGACGTCTAATTTGAGGGGGGGGGTCTGACTTTTTGTGACTAATATTCATGAGCAGGTGACGTCCTCCAAATGGACACCCCCACACCCCTCCTCATTAATAATCATGAGCGGATGACGTCACTCAATATGGAGTACTCCTCCCCCCCCCCTCACAAATAATCAATGCTCAAGTGACGTCACTTAATAATCATGAGCAGGTGACGTCACTCCACATGGAGCACCCTCCCCTTCATTATTAATCATTATAAGATGACGTCCTCCAAATGGACACCCCCCCCCCCCCATTAATAATAATTAACGGCGTCAACTTACAACCCTCACTACAAAGGCACAACCATAATAATAGGGGTTTTCCCCTTTTTTCTGGCAACATGACTGAAACCTTTTTACAAGGATTCATGTCTGCGTACGCCTTTTGGCGTCCTCTGGTCGAGCACCAATAGGGTCGAGGCTCAAAAGAAAGTAGTCTCTTGGTGTGGACCAATCAGTTTCAAGGACAATGCATATATTATCAGAGTGTGTTTTTTGTTTGCATTTTTACTGCAAGTATTGTGGTTAATGCAGACGTGAATCCTTGTAAAAAGGTTTCAGTTTTTTGCCAGAAAAAAGGGGAAAACCCCTATTATTATATTTTGGTACTGGCAAAGGAGGTCTAGTGATGTAAAGGCAGAACCTTCCCGTCACGCCATCTCCGTGACGCTGTTGAGACATTGAAGTAAAAGGACATCATGATGAACAAGGGATTATAACCTTCAAATGAAATAAGTCTGTGTCACCGCGCCCTTACAAATTGGACACGAATTGGTGCAATGATTATATCACGTCGCGGTCTGCTTTTTGCTTGCAAGTTTCAGATTTACTGCAATACACCCGTCCTTGGACGGGCAAAAGTCGAGTGTATATATAAGTACGTAGTTTAGTCCTTATTCAGTGTCTACTCGGCGCCTCTTGGCTTGTCTCTTGTATTCATTAAAAGGAGCATCTTTTGATTCGAAGCCTTCGTGACTGCAGGAATGACTTTGAGAAAACAAACATGCGCCTTTTGGCGTCATCTGGTCCAACACCATGTGAGACTAGGCTCTAATAAAGCTGTCTCGGGTGTGGACCAATCAATTTTAAGGACAGTGGATACATGATCAGAGTTGTGTTTTTTGTTTGCATTCCGACCGCGGGTATTATGGTCAATGCAAACATGACTCCTTGTAAAAAAAGGTGTCAGTTTTGTTGCCAGATAAAAGGGTAAAAAAACAATTATCAAACATTGTAAACTTGTGTTGTATTGCATTATATTTCCAAGTTTACGATGTTTGTTTTCTCATTCATTTGTACCTGATGACGGTTGCCTGTGTTGCAATCGAAACGTCGTATTATATTATAATTTAATTACATTTATTTCTACGTGACTTTACCGAAAGAACCAAGGAGGAGCATCTCTTGTCACTGTCCAGCAATAGTCTGCAAGCATTGAGGGGCTCCATTTGCCCTGTTAACGTTTCTCCATTGTTCCAATGTCCTGGTGAAATCGCTCGCCATGCTCGTCGCTCACTGCTCCGCAGTTCGGTGGGAAAAAATCTCGATGAGAGTGATAAAAATTTATCTTTAGTGACATGTTGCAACCAAGGCTTTTGTATGCCTTGAGGAAGTTTTCCACCAACTCCCTTGTTGTTTCCGATTTTCCTCGCCACGCAGTGCACTGTCGAATGCATCATCTCGAAGAAGTTCACGAATCCGAGGACCAAGAAAGACACCTTCCTTTATCTTAGGTTCACTTAACCTTGGACATTTTCCACGGAGGTACTTGAAAGCTGCTTGTGTTTTGTCCATTGCTTTGACAAAGTTCTTTATCAGACCCAGCTTGATGTGTAATGTTTGGTAACAAAATCTTTCTTGATTCAACAAGTGGTGGATGCTGAAAACTTTTCCTCCCATGCTCGAATGACTGTCGGAGTGGCCAATCTATCTTGATGTAGTGGGAATCTCTCGCACGAACATCCCATTAGCAGAGAAAACAGCAGCCCTTTGTGTATCCAGTCTGCAGACCAAGCAAGAGAGCAACAACCTTCAAGTCACCACAAAGCTGCCTCTGATGTTGGTCATAATTTATGCACCTCAAAAGTTGTTTCATGTTGTCATAGGTTTCCTTCATATGGACTGCATGACCAACTGGAATTGATGGCAAAACATTGCTATTATGCAGCAAAACAGCTTCAAGACTCATTATCGATGAATCAATGAAAAGTCTCCACTCATCCGGATCATGAACGATGTTGAGGGCTGCCATCACACCATCGATGTTGTTGCAGGCTACAAGATCACCTTCCATGAAGAAGAATGGGACAAGATCCTTTTGACGGTCACGGAACATGGAAACCCTAACATCACCTGCCAGGAGATTCCACTGCTGCAGCCTGGAGCCCAACAGCTCTGCCTTACTCTTGGGTAGTTCCAAATCCCTGACAAGGTCTTTCAGTTCACCTTGTGTTATGAGTTGTGCTTCAGAGGAGGAGGATGGGAGAAAATCTGGGTCACGTGGCCTTGATGGTTCAGGACCAGAAGTTTCATTCTCTTCCTCGTCTGACTCAAGTGAGAATGATTTTGGTGCATCAGGAACCGGCAGTCCTTCTCCGTGGGGTACCGGGCGTGTAGCTGATGGAATGTTTGGATAATGCACAGTCCACGTTTTTTTCTTTGACACACCTTTCCCAACTGGAGGCGCCATGCAGAAGTAACAATTGCTGATATGATCTGCTGGCTCTCTCCAAATCATTGGCACTGCAAACGGCATCGATTTCCTTTTCCTGTTCAACCACTGGCGAAGATTTGTTGCACAAGTGTTGCATCATATGTGTGGAGCCCACATCTTGTCCTGATCTCCAATTTTACAGCCAAATTAAAGGCGATAAGCTTTTTTAACAATAGTGGTTATACTGTGCTTTTGTGATGCACTTCACCACAAACATAGCAGAGGTACGAGGCATCTCTGCTCACTTTGGCTCAACAAAAATGTGTCTCTTTGCAAAATCAAACACGGACAAATAAGAGAGCACGACACTGTATGATTTTATTCATAGATCCAATTAAAGATGTATTTTAGTTATTTCTGATTTAAATTGAGATCCCTTCCCTTAGTAACTCACTTATCCTCCACCATTCCCAAGTCACGGGTCATATATACTGACCCAGTAACATATCTTGACTCAGAATTAGTAAAGTTGGACTACAGTACATTTATTTTGGAAGCATTTTGGCTACGGACGAGTGTAATCTTCACTGGTGTTGGCCGTGAGCCTGAATCGAAATCGCTAAGCGCTACTACACTACCGCTTGAATGTACACACGCGTGTCGTTTCTTGCATATATTTTCTGTTACAATACATACTATAGCATAAACAACAATTATGATAATAACGTGCAGCCCTTTGCCTATCCACTTTCTGGACGAAGGCCTCCCCACACGCCGTGTCGATGATGAGGGTTGCTTGACCATACTTCACCACGCTGGTCGGTGCAGGGTTGGCGATGGGACCGGTTCAGGTGTCTCCTCGCCACTGATGGTCGCCGCGGCCGGGAAATCGATCCCCTCCTCCCGGTCCCCCGGTCGCCGGGTTCCTAGTGCCGTGCAGTGCCAACCGCGGCGCCGCCACTCCACCTGGAGATTTTTTTATCGTATCGTCATCATCAGTTAGCGGTGGGCTCTATTTACCCAGCTAGGAGGGCCCTCACTGGTTCTTCTCCTCGACCTTATTCGAAGGAGGGTCCTTTCGTAATGTAAAGGTTTTTATGGATGATATTGGTGGCGAATGCCTACGTGCTAAACTCAGGGTCCTGTTGCTACGTTTGGCGACGTTTCGGGTCGATTCCATTATTCGGCGAGAGGCTTTTGGCGTCGCGTGGGGTAGCCAGGGCCTTTATTTGCTTTGGGTCCTCGCTGCCTTGTTTTGTTTTCCTGGCCCCGCGAGAGGCCTTTCGGATGCGTCGTCGTCGTTGTTGTTTGCATTGCGTGCCGCATCCGGCATTCCACCCGATCTCGGTGACTTGTCGCAAGGCGATGTACGAGGTGTGCACGAGTTCCCAGTTCTGGCAGAGACCCTTTGAATAGAAGGAAGGGGGGGGGGGAGGGGGGTTTCTCCAAAATGACACAACTCATGGGTAAATGTTTTTTTGACCAAATAAAAAAAATAAGTATAACCCGTAAAAACAAAGTTTTTCACTATAAATCCTTTATATGCGTGGCGGCTAGAGTCCTCTCGTCCTCTGGCTTGAGATGGCTGCCACCTATGGGTCAGATGATTGCTTTGCACCATTAAGCAATTGGTAATTACATATAATATTTTTGTCCTAAAAAGTGTACAATTTTGGAATTTTTTTTCACGAACATTAATTGTCACGCACAACGAGTCTGTGTGGAAAATGTCAGCTCGATTGGATCACGGGAAGTGGGTTAAAAACGACCGAAAGATTTGCACGGTCCTAAGCAAGCAAGCGAACTTAATATAAAGGATTTAATAAACGTTGTATCCGTGGCGGCACGGCACAGGGAGGGGGAGTCGAGTCCAGGGATGCGATGCAGTGGGTGACGGGAAAGGAGCTGGAGAGGGAGGCCGGGAAGGAAGTCGCCACCACCAAGACGGACAGAGAGGAGGAGGGCACGGCTCGAGACGAGCGAAGGGGAGGAGGAAGGAGGAGCGCCGGGCAGGGAGGGGAAGGGGAGGTGGAGGAGAGGTGGTGAGAGGGGAGGGATGAGAGGGTGGTGGTGGTGAGAGGGTCGTGGTGGTGATGGTGAGAGGGTGGTGGTGGTGAGAGGGTGGTGGTGGTGATGGTGAGAGGGTGGTGGTGGTGAGAGGGTCGTGGTGGTGATGGTGAGAGGGTGGTGGTGGTGAGAGGGTGGTGGTGGTGAGAGGGTGGTGGTGGTGAGGGGGTGGTGGTGAGAGGGTGGTGGTGAGAGGGGAGGGAAGAGAGGGTGGTGGTGAGGGATGAGAGGGTGGTGGTGGTGAGAGGGTGGTGGTGGTCATCGTGAGAGGGTGGTGGTGGTGAGAGGGTGGTGGTGGTGAGGGGGTGGTGGTGAGAGGGTGGTGGTAAGAGGGTGGTGGTGAGAGGGGAGGGAATAGAGGGTGGTGGTGAGGGATGAGAGGGTGGTGGTGGTGGTGAGAGGGTGGTGGTGGTGATGGTGAGAGGGTGGTGGTGGTGAGGGGGTGGTGGTGGTGAGGGGGTGGTGGTGAGAGGGTGGTGGTGAGAGGGGAGGGAAGAGAGGGTGGTGGTGAGGGATGAGAGGGTGGTGGTGGTGAGAGGGTCGTGGTGGTGGGGGAAGAGAGGGTGGTGGTGGTGAGAGGGTGGTGGTGAGGGGGGGGGAAGAGAAGGTGGTGGTGGTGAGAGGGTGGTGGTTGTGAGAGGGTGGTGGTGAGAGGGGAGGGAAGAGAGGGTGGGAGTGGTGAGAGGGTGGTGGTGGTGGTGAGTGAAGAGAGTGTAGTGGTGGTGAGAGAGTGATGGTGAGGGGAGGGAAGAGAGGGTGGTGATGGTGAGAGGGGAGGGAAGAAAGGGAGGTGGTGGTGGTAGTGGTGCTGAGAGGGTAGGGAAGAAAGGGAGGTGGTGGTAGTGGTGCTGAGAGGGGAGGGGAGAGAAGTGAGCCTCAAGGAGGAGCGGCGTCTGTTTTCACAGTGGGCGGGGGTGGAGGGGTCCAGAGTGGGAGGGGGGGGCCCACACAAGAGTCACGTGATTTTCGGGAGTCTTGAGCTGACGTAGAGAGATGATGATGAACCGCGAGCCCATTATAGCGAGCGGCGAGCGAAGCTGCTACCACCGGGGCCGTTTAAGAGAACCGAAACTTTGGGGTGGAAAGTGGCAAAACCATTGAGAATATACAAAGATTTGAGTCTCAGGGGAGAGAGGAATTGCCCTGGGAGCGCCACACCGAACGGCCCCACCCGTTGAAATGCGGTGTTTTTTTCTGGAAGACTTTTGCTGTTTTTTCCTGCACTTTTCTGTTGCGTGTAGTCACTTTAAGATGTTTCTTGTTCATGTTTTTGTTTTGTTGCGGTGGCACCCGAGTCAAGAGCCGCGTGGCTCACAGCGTTATACCAAATAAATGAAAAAATGCAACTGAAAAAATTAACCCGTAAAAACAAAGTTTTTCACTATAAATCCTTTATATGCGTGGCGGCTAGAGTCCTCTCGTCCTCTGGCTTGAGATGGCTGCCACCTATGGGTCAGATGATTGCTTGCCACCATTAAGCAATTGGTAATTAAATATGAAAAAAAAAATTCCTAAAAAGTGGAAAATTTTGGAAATGTTTTTTCACAAAAATAAATTGTCACGCACAACGAGTCTGTGTGCAAAATGTCAGCTCGATTGGATCACGGGAAGTGGGTTAAAAAACGACCGAAAGATTTGCACGGTCGTAAGCGCGCAAGCAAGCAAGCAAGTGAACTTAATATAAAGGATTTAAAAAACCCACGCGGAGGACCACCAACACCACCCCCTCCTCCTCCTGCCGGCTGCAAGTCCCCGGGACGTGTCCCTGCCTGTCGCTGTCGTTTTCGGCCTCTTCACGACGAGGGCTCTCGCAAGTCACTGGAGCGTGGCCTCAGCCCACGCAAAGACAAAGATCCCCCCCCACCCCACCTCCCTCCTCCATGTAGCCCTGCAGCGGAGTGTCGGGGCAAGTGCTGCTGTTAGCGAGCTGTGGTGGTGGTGTGTGTGTCTGTGTGTGTGTGTGTTTGTGAGCCTTCGACATTTGGTGATTTCGAAAACATATGGTTAATCTAAATCTACACCAATGGAGACTAGGCTCTAAGAAAAGATGTCTCGGGTGTGGACCAATCAACTTCAAGGACAGTGCATATCATTATCATCATCATCAGAGTTGTTTCTTTTTGTTTGCATTTTGACTGCTTGTGTCGTGGTTATTGCAAACACGATGCCTTGTATACAGGTGTCAGTTTTTGTACCAGTTGAAAGGGTAAAAACCTACTACTATAATCTAAATTGTCTTATGGTTGTTATTGTTTGACTTGCATCTCACTGGGCTTTTTGCACACAGCGTTGTAATACGGTGGGGGTTTTTTTTTTAAGATTCGCTGGTTTATCCAGGATGTTTCTGTTGCGCGTCGTCGCTTTAAGATGTTCTCCGTTCATATTTTGCTTGTTGCGGTTGCACCCGACTCAAGAGCCGCATGGCTCACATGGCTCTACCGAATAAATGAAACTTGAAACTCACCTGGCCTGGCGCAGCCGCCGTGGTCACGCCATCGCCACCTAGTGGCGAATGGCGTGGATTGGTTATTGGTGTGGGTTAGGGGCAGTGTGAGTGGGGAGCGGTAGTGTAGTGGTGAGCGCAGCTTAGCTACGAACCCCGGCGACCCGAAGTTCGATTCCCGCTCACGGCACAACACCAGTGACGATTTATCTGACCCTAGGTCGATTCAGCATAAAAATGCGTACCTGGTACGGTGTGTAAACTTCGCCAATGGGGAGACAAAGGCGGCCAGGCGTGGTGCTGGCCACCCACCCCCTCGTGTGCCGTGCCGGTCTTCATAGGTGCTACTCGCTAACAGCACTTGCCCCAACAGTCTGTTACAGGCTACACGGGGTGGTCTTTGGAGGCTGTTGTTGGTTTACTGTTGGCACGCGGGCTCCCCGGGGCTCCCCGGGGCTAATGACGCGGTCAGCACCGAACCCCACGGGTTGCCGAATGCGGTTTGCGTTGACAAAGCCGACACCCTCCCTGCACCCACCCAACTGCCCTGCTACCAGCCACCCACCTACCCAGCCACTCACCTACCCAGCCACTCACCTACCCTGCCAGGCTGCCACTCACCTACCCTGCTACCCATCCACTCACCTACCCTCCTACCCAGCCACTCACCTACCCTGCTACCAACCACTCACCTACCCTCCTACCAACCACTCACCTACCCTGCTACCAACCACCCACCTACCCAGCCACCCACCTACTCAGCCACCCACCTACCCTGCAACCAACCACCCAACTGCCCTACCAGCCACCCACCTACCAAGCCACTCACCTACCCAGCCACCCTCCTACCCTGCTACCAGCCACTCAACTGCCCTGCTACCAGCCACCCATCTATCCAGCCACTCACCTACCCTCCTACCAGCCACCCACCTACGCTGCTACCAGCCAATCGCCGGCCCTCATTTTTATTTTCTCATTTTGGTTTGTTCCTAAAATCGCCACGAGGGGGCACGGCGAGAGCACGTGTTCACCAAGGTACACGCGTCCTCACCGAGGTGCAAGTGTGCTCACCGAGGCCGTAATTAAAATATATATTAAAATATGCTCCAAATATCCCCCCCCCCAATATATTGCCATTTAAAAAAGTATTGCTATGCTATGTAAATAAAAAGAGCAATTTGCTAAACCTTGGCCACAATATCTGGACTTATCTTCATATAAATCAACGCATACATTTATGTTTATATGATTATGGTTATGGTAGTACTTTACTAATCCCTATTCTCTGCCATTAAATACAATGAAACAAGAAATGGTTAAAAAGTAAAAACAGAGCAATGTAATACAATACACTATTAGACATCGTAAAAAATAAATAGAAAAAGTCCATTCCATGTGTTAGTGATTTTTTTAATATTTTAGGCAGGAAATTAGTTTTCAAATTTAGATATTTTTCTGGGTTGGGACCCCTAGACACTCTTGAAGATTTGGTCCCCCCCAATGTTGACTCCATGGCTACGGCCTTGGTCTTCACGATGCTGTAGCGAGCGCTGTCCCGGGTCCTCCGGGAACCAGAGGGGGGAGGGAGTGTGACGTCTGGTCAGCGTGGAACAGTAGGCCGATTAACCCACTAGAGGGAGCTCTAGAGGGTGGCGTGAGCAGCGCGATTGCAACGTCACTATAAGTGCTGACTCCCATAATGCACCGTGCTCACGATGTAATTGAAGTTCCTGTTCCCACAATGCACCTTGTTCACGATGTAACTGAAGTGCCTTGTCCTATAATGCACCGTGCTCACGATGTAATTTAAGTGCCTGTTCCCACAATGCACCTTGCTCATGACGTAGCTGTCTTGTGAAGTTTAACAGCCACACAATGACGTCACCAGTGCGTATTATGTCGTCACTCCTGAACGTGACTAAACGATTTTTGTTTTATTAACTAAGCCTAAAACTCGTGTCGGATCGCCCCAGACACGCAGTCCAGATGTTTCGACAAGATAATAATTATTTACAAAAATATGAATTTTTTATATTGCAATACACTAGATTAAAATCCGGTTACATCTCGTTTTACATGATGGTTGTGTTCTTGAAAAATGGCGCGTAACTCAAAATCGCGTAAATGAAACGCAATTTTCCCCATAAGACATAAAGGTAATGGTTGGGGTTAGAAACAGCACGCTATCGAACCTCATTCTTTTAATTCTACATATTACATATTTCACTGGTTACAGTAACATATTATATTTACAATACTACCATACACGTAGTAAAGATGGCAACAGCCTATTGAAACAAAAATTGTTTTTTTTTTAAACACGTAATGAGATGCTTACCGGACATATTAATAGGCAAATGAGTTCACAAGACACAGTTCACATGGACAAGATCTTCCAAATGACGCGCGAGGAGCTGACTGATGGTGCTGTCCGCAAACGCGCATTGAACGCGAGGCGACTGCGCGGAGATTATTCCATCATAATGCTTTTCCTACGCATTCTTGGACTAGATCTGTTGGTCAATGTCCAATAACATCAATGGCATATTGAGTGGTCAGTGTGGTTTGGACCCATGTAGGTTAACTCAGACTTAAATAAGTACACAGAGGGTTGAGATGTGGTTTTGGCCACACCATCCACTCTCCTCGTACCGTGTCGGCCTTAATAGGTGCTCCCTAACAACACTCGTGGCAAGCGCCTTTAAAGTGAAACAGAGGGTGTGTGGCTGTGTGTGTTTATATTCGCGTTGTCTAGTCTCCCTCTCTGGCCTCTCTAGCTACGTGCTGTGAAGAAGGGCCGTTGCCCGAAACGTCGTCTCTTGTATACTTTTCCTTTGTAATGCCACGCGGAGTTGTTGTTGAGTGTCGTTGCAGAATCATCACAAAACAATGTGTTTATATACAGGATAGATCTACTTTCGAGTACAGTAACGCGTATGGATCTGCTTATAATTTTAAGAGTATACCGATGTCCGCATTTTGACGAGTATTAACACGCACATTTATTTTCCTCTCCAAACTATAATTTGTACAAATTTCCCAAAGTCATTCAATGCCATTGCCTGGTGTTACCCCCCTCCCCCCCATTTCCACAATGGTAGCATCTGCAAGCGGCTGGCAGGAGACTAGGCAATGGGAGCTACCACAGCCATCAGGGGGGGGTCTCTGGAGCAGATTGTGGAGTGTGACGGAGACGACGACGGCGAGGTGTTCGTGTCGCCTCGCTCCGGCCAGAGCCCCAGCATGGACGTCCGCTTCCCAGGTGTGGCTCTCTCATGGCCCTGACGGTCCTAACGGCCCTAACGGTCCTACACACGCCTGCAAACACTTGGCAGGACCCTCCTGAGACTCGGTAATCAATCCTAATTAACAATAATATTTATATTTCGATTTAAAACTTTCGTGACTGCAGGGATTCATCTTCTTGGTTCTTTCGGTAAAGTCACGTAGAAGGGAAATAATAAAACAATAAAAATAAAACATAATAAAATACAATTCTCACGACGTTTCGGCCACAACGTAAGCAGCCGTCCTCGGGTGAAGAACAGGTCTGTCGGAAAGACAGCGTCTGAATGAACGCCACCGAGCTTGAACACCACCAAGCTTGGCAGCGTATATTTAAGCTGGGTTAGGGGATAATTATGCTGATACTAACGTCGTTCTAAACCTTCGCTTTGCAGTAGGAGAGGTGCCAGAGGAAGGCGCCGACGTGACGAGCGCTGAGGCTGAGAGGAGCGGGGACGACGAGGAGGAGGAGGAGGAGAGGGGCTCGGGGCTCGGGGAGGAATGCTGCCGACCGGTGCGTTGTGTGTGAGCACGGCTGAGGCTCGAACAGACTGTGCTGTTCGCCAGCACCTATTAAGGGGCCGTCCATAAATGACGTCACGCACCTAGGGGGTGGGGGGGTCAGACATTTGTGACGATGTGTGACGAGGGGGGGGGGGGGGTTTGAGAAATGTGACGTCACATTAAAATGCGCTACTTTAAATAAATATAGACAACACGTTCTGCTTAAATAGACTTTTGAATACATGTTTTCTCCTACAACATCAGAGTGCAGTGCCACATTAAATACGCACTACAATGACAATAGTTTAAAGCGATTTGAAGCATGTTTTATTTTTTTTTGGGGGGGGGGGGCAGAGCTTTGTGACGTCATATTTGAGGGGGGGTCTGACTCTTTGTGACGCCGTGTGACTAGGGCGGGGGGGGTCAAAAATCGTCCAAAATCGCGTGACGTCATTAATGGACGGCCCCAAAGCACATCAGTGGCGAGTTATATATCAGCACCGGCCTTGTGTCTCCCTTCGGTCGACTCAGTGTGTGAACATCAACACTGAGGGGTACGACAGCGCCGCCGTGCGGCCGTGCCGCTGGCCGGACCACCCTCTCGGCCTGCGTGGGCCACACGTGGTGTGTGGTGGGGGCTCTTGTCTGTGGCCTCGCCGTGTCTGTGGGTGCCCGTTGCCGGAGGCCTACAACAAGCGCCGTGACCTGTCTCCTGCGAGGACGTTGCGGCGTGCAGAGCCGTGCCTAGTGGGGGCGGGGAAGGGGGGTTGGGCGAATCTGGGTGACCGCCCCGGGCCCCGCGCTTTGGGGGGGTTGGGAGGGCCGCGGCTACGCTTTGACATCACGCTGTCAGATGTAATAGTTCCGGTTTAGTGAGGTTTGCTCCGGGCTCTCGCACCCCCCCACGGACGGCCCTGTCGGCGTGAGCATCTGCGTCAGTGCCGGATTAAGCTGGTGCGGGGCCTGTAGCATATGTTATAAAGGGGCCCTAAATAAAATAAAAAAACACATAAATATTAAAACACAAATGTTTAACTTGCAGAGTAAAGTAATTGTATTCTTTCATTTGCTATACAACCAGATAATACGACAAATCGCTAACCTTAAACACCCAGTTGTTCATAAAAGTTGAAGGCGGTATAGTACTATAGTAATAGAGCAAGTGCAGAATCAGTGAACCGGAATTGATAGCTTGAAAGCATTTAGCAAGGGGCCCTTGAAAGTGCGGGGCCCGTAGCTCCTACACTTGTAGTAGCTCCTACACATGTGTAGTAGCTACTACACATGTAGCTTCTCTTGCGACTGGGATAATGCGGCACTGGTCTGCGTGCGCACGCGGCACGGGGCTGCTGCTCGCGTGCTCATTAAAGCGCCCGCGCTTTGAAGGCGACCAGTGCGTGTCGCGTTTTACCCTCCTTGCCAAATGACGTTGAGCCCGAGGCAGGAGGGTAGGGCGCGGCGTCGCCCACCCCACCCCACTGCCCCATTTCCCGGCTCGGCTAGACTGAGCTCACGCGCCGGATGACTTCGCATCGCTGGCGAGCGCCGGGCCGCTCAACAGATAGCAAGGCGAGGACATTGCAGAGAGAGAGAGAGAGATATACAGGGACTCCTCTACTTACGAACGAGTTAGGTTCCAGAGGTCTGTTCGCAAGTCGATTTGTTCGTAAGTCCAACTTTACTCCCGTCGATTCCAAACACCTTTTATGGCATGTACACTAAACACGGGGAATGGTTTTTAAAAGTTGTATAATCTCCTGTAGACGTAGATGCAACTGGTTCTTCATGTTCTGCAGATCTAGATGCCACTGGTTCTTCACGTTCTGCAGATGCCACTGGTTCTTCACGTTCTGTAGATGTAGATGCCACTGGTTCTTCACGTTCTGCAGATGTAGATGCCACCACCGCCATCTATTGCGCGGCGGTTGAACTTACGACTCTCGGGCCCAACAAGCAACTGCACATACGGACCAGGTTTGTTTGTATCTCTGAAAGTTCGTAAGTAGAGGAGTCTCTGCCTAACCAAGGGTTGGTCAACTGCGGGTCGCTTGGCAGCGGAGAGAGAATGGTCGCTGACGATGAATGGCGTTTGTTCTGCGGCTGCCTCAATGTTTGGTGCTTAGGGATGGTGGCATGGTTCGGTTTAGCGGGGAGAGCGGCTCGCAAGTCGGAACGTGCGAGTTCAAATCCTGGCTGGAGGGCTTCAGTCAGTCCCTAATCCGTCATTACAATTAGTCCCCACTCTTTCAGGAAGTCAACAAGTGGAATCTACACGCTGGTTCAGTGCTATAAATAGATAATTTGAGCAGCGAATCGCTTTGAGTAGTGGCGCAGCAGTTAGCTTACCGCAAACTGCAATATGAGCCCGGCAATGTGAGTTAAATTCCTGGTCACGGCTAACGCCGGTGGCGAGCGATATGTGAACCGCTCCTGGCACCCCCACCAGCCCGACAACCCCCCGCAAGGCTGACACGACACTGGGCGAGGACGTTCATCCAGCAGCGGATTACCAAACGTTTGTAAATCATTAAAAAACCCAATTATTTTAGTTACCAAGCTGACTTAGTAGAGCAGGGGATATACAGTATTTACTCTCGCCAGCAAATGACCGGGCATTGCCTCGGCTGCCCAGAGACCATCGTCACGCCAGCCGTGCCGCTGCATTATTGATGGAGCGAGAGCTGCGTGCTGCTCGCGATTTCGAAATGAAACGGAGCCGGCCACGGGTTAGCGGCGGTGTGTGCCGTGCGGGGCCGTTTCTAATCGAGACGGCGGTTTGACGAAAACACCGCACCGAAGCGCTCGCCAGCTAGACGGAGCTCCACTTTTGGTGCGCGTTGTCGTTGTTGTCATTATTAAGAGTGGGCGTTCGGGTCGGTGATCCTGTGATTAGCGATCACCGTTTGGTTATTACGCACGAGATTAGCCATCTCTATTACACGCGCGCACGAGCACACACGCGCGCGGCTTCCTCCTAGAATCTCGGGCCCGGTGAGGAATGCCAGAAGTTGAAAGATGTTGCATGGGAATGTTTGAATGTCATTCGAGACGTCGCAGACTGCTCAGTTGTTTGAGCCATTTTACCAGAAATTGTACGCAGGTCGGTAAAATAAAGTTGCCCCCCCCCCCTGTTAAAAAAAATTCAACGGGGAGAGACAGGTCCTGAGCCTCGGCTCACAGCGGTGGATCTGCACCGATCCCCCGTGGGAGTAAAAGACGCCGTGGCTAGAGGGACGTTTGCGTGGCGGGGTTACAATGTGACCCCAGGCGCTTGTGCAGCAGTGGAAGCGGCTGTCAAGCCGGTTTAGAGGCGAGAGCTCGGAGTAGCTCAATGCGCTTGATTTGGGGGGGGGATGAACTCGCACTGCCCATGCTTTCGCGTGGGACTCACGGTCGGGGGGTGATGGGGGGGGGGGCTTGACGTCAGCACTAAGCAGGGACCCCCGGCTCAATGCTGTGGGATGCGGGCGACGTCACCGCATAACCGGTCCCATCCATGAGCCTTCCATCCCGTCCAGCCGACTTCCTCCTCGCACTCCGTCCACTGTTGTGTCCCCGACCTACGTGTCCCTCTCTCGTCCTTGGTCCTTCCTCTTTCTGTTCCTCCGACTGTGCACCTCTCCCCACCTCTCCACCCGTCGCTGCATCAATCTCCCTTGTCGGCGGGTCTCACGTTTCTGATCCGTAAGCAGGCACCGTGCGCAGGTGACAGCCCGTTTGGTGAATTGGCAGTGGAGGTGCTGGGGATCGGGTGGTGTGCAAGGCTTGCCACTGATGTTAGTCGTGGCTCGGAATCCAACCTCGGGTCGCCGGGTTGGTGGTGTGGCGCACTAACCACTGAATCACTACCCCCCCCCCTCCCCCCATTATTGCATTTGACTAAATCTAGAAAGACAACGCAGACAACGATAATCACCCAACACAACAACAGCCGCCACGAACCGTCGCTGGCGTCACCACAGCGCTAGTGCCAGGCTAGGTGCACTTTGAGGCCGTCGCGTGGAGCGTCAGAAGGCTTGTTGCTGGCACGTCACGCATCACTCTCCCGCTGCCCTATCACCTCCACCTTGCAATCTCTTTTTATGTTCTCATTCATTAACTCCCCGGTTGCCCCCCCCCCCCCACTAACCACTAACCTTCCGGAGCCACTTCTTGACTTCACCAATTTCCTCGCCCCTTGATTAAGGAGACTCACAAACATTCGTCTCCCCACTGATGTCCAATTCTCCGTGTCCGTCAGACCCCATGCCCTGCCGAACGATCGATGGCAATCCGATCTCTTTAGGCGGACCGGCTACCCGGGGACTTGCTATCGGTCGCTTACACATGCGTGGTATTAAAATATTAATGATACAGTAGTCCCTCGGTTAACAGTGACATCGGTTAGCGGGTTTTCGGTGAACGTTTCGCCTCCCATAGGGACCCCATGGTTTCGATTTAGGGTAAAAAATAATAATTAATGGTACCGTTTTAATCTTGATTTGAAGCTTTCGTGACTGCAGGAAGCCATACTATTTGGTTCTTTCGGTAAAGTCACGTAGGTAGAAACAATAATCGATTACTTTCGATCGCAACACAAGCAACCTGAAGACGGTTGCTTGTGTTACGATCGAAACGTCGGTACCGTTTTTTGTCATGCACGCGGTGGAGAAATTTTCGGCCAATCCGAGCGCTTGTAAGTGGGGCTGACCCACGCCCTCAGCCAATCAGCGACGCCCATTTATGAGCGTTTAGACCTCGATTGGCTTTGCTTAAATGATACGTTTTCGGTGATGTTTAACTTATTTTTCAACTTATGAGTGAATTCGATGAACAGCTGTTTCGGCCAACGGTAGTTTTCGTGGAAAGGATTCAAGAAACGTTGACCGAGGGGCGACCTTCATACACTTTGTGGCCCTTCTGTCTATATCCACTGCTTGAGAAGGGGGCCCTCCTCACCCCTATGCCGTGTGGGTCGTGGTGGAGGAGGGCATTCGCCCATACTTCACCACGCTGTGCAGGTCGTCGGGCATGCACGTTGCGGGCATGGGTAGAATACCACCGCTGGGTGTTCACGCCATCTGGCGAGGTGTAAGACCCCCCCCCCCCGACCTCTCGTCAAAACCATGGCGAAGGCCGTCAACCCCGCGTGTGGGACCCTCGGCTGTGAGGCACGTAGCACAGTAACAAGGGACTCTGGGGGGGGGGCTCGCCCCGAACCACACCCAGGCGGGCGAGTGGAGATGGGTGGGGGGCAGAAAGCCGACACTGCGTCCCGAAGCAATGGACACGGCACGGGACACACAAAGCGTGCGGCGGCGGCGGTGCCGGAGAGGTTTAGAATTTCTCGTAATGAGCCCCCACCCCGCTGCACCCCCCCCCCACCCCATATTTGCCCACTCGGTGAATGGGAAGTGGGTTGGAGAGAGGGGGGGGCAAATAAACCCATCCCCCGGTCGAGACGGTGTGGTTTCCTAATCGCCACGATTACTCTTCACGGCTCCTCTCCGCGTGGCTCCCCCCCCTCTCTCTGCGGCCAGACGACTCAGAAGCGGCAGGCGGCAGGAGAGCCAGCGGTGGCTCACAAACCAGACGTGGGCCGCAGGCAATTTCGCTCAGGGTGCATTCAAAGGCGCGGTACCGCATTGCGCGGATGTTAACGGCGATTGTTTTCACCACCCTCGACCCGCTGCCGTAAGAATGTGGAATTTCCATCACTGGCCGAGAGAGCTATGATATCATTGAGTGCCGTCTCTAACCAGTGGCGTGGTGCGGTTGGCATGGGCCCTGGTGCAAGGGGTGATGATATATTCCCACCCCTGTCTGCGTAGCCCCCCGGTGCCAGGGCCACTTGAGGCTGTGGCAACGACGTAGACTGTGTGAGTCTGTGGGTCTCTGTGCGAGTCTGTGGGTCTCTGTGCGAGTCCGTGGGTCTCTGTGCGAGTCCGTGGGTCTGTGTGCGAGTCCGTGGGTCTCTGTGCGAGTCTGTGGGTCTCCGTGCGAGTCTGTGGGTCTCCGTGCGAGTCTGTGCGTCTCTGCGAGTCTGTGGGTCTCTGTGCGAGTATGTGGGTCTCTGTGCGAGTCTGTGCGTCTCTGTGCGAGTCTGTGGATCTCCGTGCGAGTCTGTGGGTCTCTGTGCGAGTCCGTGGGTCTCTGTGCGAGTCCGTGGATCTCTGTGCGAGTCCGTGGGTCTCTGTGCGAGTCCGTGGGTCTCTGTGCGAGTCTGTGGGTCTCTGTGTGAGTCTGTGGGTCTCCGTGCGAGTCTGTGGGTCTTCGTGCGAGTCTGTGGGTCTCCGTGCGAGTCTGTGGGTCTCTGTGCGAGTCTGTGGGTCTCCGTGCGAGTATGTGGGTCTCTGTGCGAGTCTGTGGGTCTCCGTGCGAGTCTGTGGGTCTCTGTGCGAGTCTGTGCATCTCTGCGAGTCTGTGGGTCTCTGTGCGAGTATGTGGGTCTCTGTGCGAGTCTGTGCGTCTCTGTGCGAGTCTGTGGGTCTCCGTGCGAGTCTGTGGGTCTCCGTGCGAGTCTGTGCGTCTCTGCGAGTCTGTGGGTCTCTGTGCGAGTCCGTGGGTCTCTGTGCGAGTCTGTGGGTCTCTGTGCGAGTCTGTGGGTCTCTGTGCGAGTCGGTGGGTCTCTGTGCGAGTCTGTGGGTCTCTGTGCGAGTCCGTGGGTCTCTGTGCGAGTCCGTGGGTCTCTATGCGAGTCCGTGGGTCTCTGTGCGAGTCCGGGGGTCTCTGTGCGAGTCTGTGTGTCTCTGTGTGCGAGTCTGTGTGTCTCTGTGTGCGAGTCTGTGGGTCTCTGTGCGAGTCTGGGTCTCTGTGGGAGTCTGTGGGTCTCTGTGTGAGTCTGTGGTTCTCTGTGCGAGTCTGTGGGTCTCTGTGCTAGTCTGTGGGTCCATGTGGGGAGTCTGTGGGTCTCTGTGCGAGTCTGTGGGTCTCTGTGCGAGTCTATGGGTCTCTGTGTGAATCTGTGGGTCTCTGTGCGAGTCTGTGGGTCTCTGTGCGAGTCTGTGGGTCTCTGTGCGAGTCTATGGGTCTCTGTGTGCGAGTCTATGGGTCTCTGTGCGAGTCTATGGGTCTCTGTGCGAGTCTATGTATGTTGAACTCTTTAGCACTGTATGTAGCCAACCGTGCTAATCGGAGGTGCGGCGGAAGGACAACAAACTAAACACGAAAAAGCGACGCCACCGCCGCACCGCCACCGTTTGTGTAACCACTTTGGCCTTGCGAGAGATTTGGGGTGAATTCAGAAAGCGAACTTCCCCAGGAGGTTTAGTCGGAGGTTCTGCTCTGGGTAGGGTGGCGCGTTGAGTTCTCTCTTCCTCCGTGTCACGGTGGCTCTGAAAAGTTGGGTTGCCCTCACGCCATTCCTCACGATAAGATTTAAAAAATTTCACGACGTTGCCGATCGTTGCGATATCAGTTTGACCTTAACTCTCTGTTAAAGCTTTTTTTTATAAATATGTTTTGCTCTGTTATCTTTGTGCTTTGCTGTACTCCAAAGTACCACACGTAAAGACATCAACAAAAAAAAAATTCAACTCCTGTTCGTACAACCTGTAATGCTTACTCAGCATATGCTCAGGTTGCTCAGGACACAATTAAATAGTGAAATAAAGCGGCGATGTCACAATTGCCGTGCTGCCAAATTCATTATCAAGAACATCGGGCAAAGCGCTAAATCTCGCGGATGAGACGCATTCACTTCACAAATTGTCTGATGCCTCTGCGTTGGCAGTGGTGCCACGAGCAAAATAAACAAAAAAAGTAATGTTCAATTTTGAATAATAAAAAAAAATCTGAACGCGCTCATCAACAATGCTCTGGCCTGTACCGTATGTCGGCGATGTTCCAGGCAAAGGCCCTTTTTTGCTTGAAACGTCGCTAATTATATAATTTTTCGTCATTTTAAGGCCGCAGTGATGTTTACGAGTAGGTTAAGATTGAATTTTTTCATAAAAAAAATACTTAACCATTTCTGTTCGGCGAGTTTTGTTGACACATACACTTGCCGACTGAGCGACGATTATCGCGATGCAACGTACATAATTCTTGCAAATCCGTGGCTCCTTACAATTGTTGCGCCGGTGTTCCGACGGAGTGTCGCCCATATTGCGTTAGAGGGCGGTTAGCCGTTGGTGCTGGGTGGCAGGGGAGGGGGCCAGTCTGCATCGGCACCAGTGCCGTGGCTCATCCACGCACTGCGGCTAGAGGCGGTTGGCGGTTGGGGCGGCTCGGTCGGCTCGCCACGCTGTGGCCCCTCCGTGACATTTAGCGGCGCATGACTGGCAGATGTGTGGGTGTGTGTGCGCGCGCGCGCGTGTGTGGTGCATGTATATCCTCTTACAAGAAACAAAAAAAACATTGGTCAGAAGCGTCTAATTGTAGCAAATATTTCCCGTCGTAGCTGTGTGTATGTGTGCGTGTGTGTTTTCATCTCCAAAGCTTTGTCCTTGAACGTGACTTTTTCAAACCAAATATAAAATAAAAACCAGTCGTGCCAGTTTTGATCCCAAAGAGCCAGCGGTTTGAATGTCCCCATCGAGGCGGAGGTGCGTGCGCTACGAAACGAGGGGCTTTGTGTTGGAGTTTTAGGCGCGCGACTGCTTTTTTGTACTGCTTTAATGCTGCTACGGCGTTGTTATGACGAAAAAAATCATGCTTAGCTCTCCGTTGTATTTTCGGGTTGAGGAAAGCCACTCCCTTGCGTGGAGTGCACCAGTGCAACGTCGGACGCCGTGCCGAACCAAACACACACGTCGGAGGAATGAGTTGAGGCTGCAGTGTATGACGAAAGAATTGAAACTGGGATGAAGAATGAATTGAGACGAGTGGATCGAGACTGGAATGAATGGAGAATGAATCGAGACCCTGGTGAATGATGAATTGAGACGAGGGGTTTACGACTGGATTCAATGAATGAAGAAAGAATTGAGACTGTGATGAAGAATGAATTGAGACGAGTGGATCGAGACTGGAATGAATGGAGAATGAATCGAGACCCGGGTGAATGATGAATTAAGACGAGGGGTTTACGACTGGATTGATTGAATGAATGAAGAAAGAATTGAGACTGTGATGAAGAATGAATTGAGACGAGTGGATCGAGACTGGAATGAATGGAGAATGAATCGAGACCCGGGTGAATGATGAATTGAGACGAGGGGTTTTACGACTGGATTCAATGAATGAAGAAAGAATTGAGACGAGTGGATCGAGACTGGAATTGATGGAGAATGAATCTAGACCCGGGTGAATGATGAATTGAGATGAGGGGTTTTACGACTGGATTGAATGAACGAAGAAAGAATTGAGACTGGGATGAAGAATGAATTGAGATGAGTGAATCGAGACTCGAATGAATGGAGAATGAATCGAGACCCGGGTGAATGATGAATTGAGACGAGGGGTTTACGACTGGAATGAATGAAGACAGAATTGAGACTGGGATGAAGAATGAATTTAGACGAGTGGATCGAGACTGGAATGAATGGAGAATGAATCGAGACCCGGGTGAATGATGAATTGAGACGAGGGGTTTACGACTGGATTGAATGAATGAATGAATGAAGACAGAATTGAGACTGGGATGAAGAATGAATTTAGACGAGTGGATCGAGACTGGAATGAATGGAGAATGAATCGAGACCCGGGTGAATGATGAATTGAGACGAGGGGTTTACGACTGCATTGAATGAATAAAGAAAGAATTGAGACTGGAATGAAGAATGCATTGAAACGAGTGGATAGAGACTGGAATGAATAGAGAATGAATCGAGACCCGGGTGACTGATGAATTGAGACGAGGGGTTTACGACTGCATTGAATGAATAAAGAAAGAATTGAGACTGGAATTAAGAATGCATTGAAACGAGTGGATAGAGACTGGAATGAATGGAGAATGAATCGAGACCCGGGTGACTGATGAATTGAGACGAGGGGTTTACGACTGGATTCAATGAATGAAGAAAGAATTGAGACTGTGATGAAGAATGAATTGAGACGAGTGGATCGAGACTGGAATGAATGGAAAATGAATCGACACCCGGGTGAATGATGAATTGAGACGAGGGATTTTACGACTGGATTCAATGAATGAAGAAAGAATTGAGACTGTGATGAAGAATGAATTGAGACGAGTGGATCGAGACTGGAATGAATGTAGAATGAATCGAGACCCGGGTGAATGATGAATTGAGACGAGGGGTTTACGACTGGATTGAATGAATGAAGAAAGAATTGAAACTGGGATGAAGAATGAATTGGGACGAGTGGATCGAGACTGGAATGAATGGAGAATGAATCGAGATGCGGGTGAATGATGAATTGAGACGAGGGGTTTACGACTGGATTGAATGAATGAAGAAAGAATTGAAACTGGGATGAAGAATGAATTGGGACGAGTGGATCGAGACTGGAATGAATGGAGAATGAATCGAGATGCGGGTGAATGATGAATTGAGACGAGGGGTTTACGACTGGATTGAATGAATGAAGAAAGAATTGAGACTGGGATGAAGAATTAATTGAGACGAGTGGATCGAGACTGGAATGAATGGAGAATGAATCGAGATGCGGGTGAATGAT
This sequence comes from Lampetra fluviatilis, assembly GCF_964198595.1. NCBI lineage: Eukaryota > Metazoa > Chordata > Hyperoartia > Petromyzontiformes > Petromyzontidae > Lampetra > Lampetra fluviatilis. The sequence continues at coordinate 7,131,942 of NC_136327.1, read as the reverse complement.
GAATTGAGACGAGGGGTTTACGACTGGATTGAATGAATGAAGAAAGAATTGAAACTGGGATGAAGAATGAATTGGGACGAGTGGATCGAGACTGGAATGAATGGAGAATGAATCGAGATGCGGGTGAATGATGAATTGAGACGAGGGGTTTACGACTGGATTGAATGAATGAAGAAAGAATTGAGACTGGGATGAAGAATTAATTGAGACGAGTGGATCGAGACTGGAATGAATGGAGAAAGAATCGAGACCCGGGTGAATGATGAATTGAGACGAGGGGTTTTACGACTGGATTGAATGAATGGAGAAATAATTGAGACTGGGATGAAGAATTAATTGAGACGAGTGGATCGAGACTGGAATGAATGAATTGCGACGGGGAAGGTGAGGGTGGGTGGGTGGGGGGATGAATCTCGAATGAAGAACGACTGGGGTCCGAGTACAGTGCCACGGCGTGGTGCGGGCTGCCACGATTGGCCACGGACCCGCGCCGCCGCTACCGCTGGACCCCAGAATTCCGCACCGGAGCCGCCGGCTGCTGCTGCTGCTACCATCCCAGCCCCAAATGTGTTCTGCAGGTGGTGGCGCTCTGCGTGCATGGATGGCCACGTCAGTCGTCGGGTTATATGGCAACGAGCGGTGATTTACAGCGCTTGTCTCAATCCCAGTGCTGGGTGAAGGCCTCCTACCCGACACCACAACCCACTCCCCTCCGTCCCAAACGTCGTGTTGGTCACGGACGCTTTTGTTTGACCATACTTCACCACGCTGGTCCAGTGCAGGTTCGTGATAGGTGGCCGGGGAAGGAGGGGGGGGGGGGGTCAGATATCACACTCGCTCGCCACTGATGTTGGCCGTGAATCACCGCTGGGGTCGCGGGGTTCGTGCAGCGTTGTGCGTCAACCGCGCGCTCCGTGCAGCATATGGTTTTTGGTTCGTGCACTGTACAGAGTGGTCCAGATGTCTTGTGACCCCCCCCACCCCCGCCTCCATGAATTGACCCCGAACATTTTTTTCCCTTCGCATATTCTTTTCTGTTTAAAAAAAGTAACCTGACTTTAAAAAAAGATATAAATTTTTAGAGAATTAAATTGGGGGGGGGGGGGGGGGGTCATAGGTCACAGAACATCTGGACCTCCCTGTAAACATGAGATGCTGCTGCTGTGGTGGTGGTGGTGATGGTGGTGGTGATGGTGGTAGTGATGGTGTTGGTGATGGGCAGCACACTGGACATGCAATCCATGTAATCACCGGTTCCATCACCTTGCGTTTCAGCTGAGACAATGGGGGCATGGTTCTGAAATGCCCGTGCCTCTGTCCACCCAGCAGCGGGAATGTGAGTCGATCGGTAGGATGCGGGGGGGTAAAGTGCGGGCAATTCCGTGGAAGAGTAGGCCAAACACCCTCCACGAGAGGGTCTCTCTCTCTCGTCGTGCAAGGCGCTCGTCACGAAGTCACGTTCCACCGTTGACGGTCTGCGGTCGCTTGCCAGTTGGGCCACGGTATCGCTATATGTCAACCCAAATGAGTATTCTGCGGCAACATCTGCCAAAGTTGGAACTCCACGCCGGCGCACATTTGGCCCTCTTTACGAATGACGCCACGGGATCTTTCACGTCCACCGTTGCAGCAGAGGGCGATCGGTACGTTATGGTCAACGTGATCAGGCCTGCCGGCAGATTCGAACCGCGCACCTTTTGTAACCGTGGCGCGAGAGCGGGGCCAACGAGCGTGAGCACGGGATCTCAGGGCTGCACCTTTGCCTTCACATTCTACTAAACGTCACGGGGAGGTTGATTTCTCATTCTCCCCCCTGCCGCTCCGGGTGTCACCGCTTCTCCGCGCCACGTGGAACCAAATCCACGTTCACTCGTGCCGCCCATCACGGCTGCCAGATAATTTGTTATTTTCAGAAGTGAAACATTTTCTCTTTTGGGAGGAAGTTCTTTCAAAGTCATTGTGCACTGCCAACGTTTGTGTTTGTTTGTTGTACCATCTGCGTCTCTCTCCCACGCGTGGCGAGGTGTGAACGTGGAAGTGAGAGTCACGGCGGAATGTGGGTGGTTTACCCGGTTCGACTGGGCACAAAAGCAATTATTTATCGATGTTCACCGAGGTGCGATGTGCAAACTGGGGAGACAAAGGCGGCCGAGGAGGGCTGCTGGTCACCCACCCCCTCCCTCCTCGTGCCCCGTGCCGGCCTTAATGGGAGGAGCTCGTTAACGACACTTTCCCCAACCTTCTTTTAAGGCTATACGGGCGATCTGTGTCATTGTGTTTTATGCATGGGGAGTGGTTTTGCATATGTGCCATTTCTTTGTGTGCGGAGTGAAATCCGAACCAGTCTTTGGTCCTCACCTTCAATGAGTTGTTGTCAAACTAGGAAAGGACCCCCATTGTCGTAAAAGGGTCCTTGCGTGTAACATCGGCAATTCAACAGCATTGGCTCAAGCAAGCCGGACTGCTGATGAGACACTGTCGTGTCAAAACCGTTCCACAGTTGTGCTCGTCGCGAATCAACGCTGCTGAAACGATGCAGAAAGAAAGGCTGTGTGTGCGGCTGATGGGATGTGTTAAGAAATACTTTTAATTTGGACAAATGCTTTTCACGCGATGTCCCTTTCTCGGTTTTGGAAAGAACAGCCAAGTCTCTTCTAACGACGACGTTGCCAAAGTTGCCGATTTACTGCACCCACTGAATTGAACACGTGGATGGGGGGGGGGAGATGTTGGTGCCGTTTCGTGTAGCCGGTGTAGCCAGTGTGTTCTGTGTCAGTCACAGTCGTGAGTCGAGCCAACGACGACAGCGTGTGGGAGTGTTAGTTGGAGTCTTCGTCTTCGCGTGCGGAGGCCACGTGCAGTCAAACGTGGAGTCAACATCCCCCCCCCCACCACGTTCTCTGGTATGAAACATAACAATAGGTTTGATCCTTTCTGGCAATACAACAGGAGTTGTGTTTAGATGTTCAAACAACAACCTATATACCTTTTGCAAGGAATCGAGTCTGCATTTACCGCACATACTTTTGGCAGAACATGCAAACAAAAAGGCTCTGTTAATGATATTTGCATTGTTTTTTAAACTGATTGGCCTGCACGGGAGACAGCCTTCTTTATGGCCTAGTCTCACCAGCAGTGTTCGACCAGGGAAGAGCGCCAAGAGGCGAGCAGCACGAAGACAATCCTTGGGTCAAGCAATTATATCTATGGGACCTTTTATTGCAGTATCCAAAATTATGAAAAATTAGAAATAGGTTTTTACCATTTTTAAATCCTTTATATTAAGTTCACTTGCTTGCTTGCTTGCGTGCTTGCGTGCTTGCTTGCTTGCTTACGACCGTGCAAATCTTTCGGTCGTTTTTTAACCCACTTCCCGTGATCCAATCGAGCTGACATTTTGCACACAGACTCGTTGTGCGTGACAATTAATTTTCGTGAAAATTTTTTTCCAAAATTTTACACTGTTTAGGGAATTTTTTAAAAAATATTTAATTACCAATTGCTTAATGGTGGCAGACAATCATCTGACCCATAGGTGGCAGCCATCTCAAGCCAGAGGACGAGAGGACTCTAGCCGCCCGTTTCATGATGACGCAAATGTTGACTAACCACATGGCATGAAATCCCTGCCCCCACGCTGTACAGTGGAGACTATTTATAGAGCAGTTAAATTGAAGCCGCCAGGTTCTTGAAAGTGGTAAAACGGGTCAACGCTAGTGCCCTCGGGAATATACGGGGCATGTCAAGAGGTGATCTTACATATAAAGGATTTATAGTGAAAAACTTTGTTTTTACGGGTTAATTTTTTGGCAATAAAACAGGTGTTACGATGTCCAAACATCAAACTCTAAACCTTTTGCAAGGAATCAAGTCTGCGTTAAAAACACATACTGTACATGTGGCAAAACGTGCAAACAAACATGCTCTGATAAATTGTTTTCACTTTTGTTTGCGTGTTTTGGTATCTATTTGCTGTTAGAACATCTGGACACCTCCTGTTTTATTGCCAGAGCGGGTAAAACCTATTCCTATTTTTCATACTTTGATACTGGCAAACACATTCCTGCGGAGGGAGCTGGTAGGAACGTTGGGTTGCTCGGTCAATGGCCAGGGTCAACGGCGGCGTGGTGTATTCCGCAAATATGCCCGACTGTAGGGGCGGGCACAAGCCGGCGTGAGTAGATTAAACGTTGAGTTTTATAAGGGCACCACGGGGTGACCAGCCCCTCCCCACCCAGCCCCACCGCTCCCACCCCCCACCCAGCCCCTCCCCACCCTCCCCACCCAGCCCCTCCCCACCCTCCCCACCCAGCCCCTCCCCACCCTCCCCTCCCCACCCAGCCCCTCCCTCCCCACCCAGCCCCTCCCTACACGACGGACACAATAATCCCCAGTGGGCTGGTGTAACCAGGAGGTTCCTACCAGTAAAAGGTTCTGTAAATACCCCCTCACCCCGCCGCCAAGTGATGAATATTGCTGTGAGGGGTGCGAAGTTTTAAACCCCCTGCACCCCGGCTATATCTCACAATAAACACGGGGGCAATGTCTCTCCACGTAAAACAAGAACAGCGGTATTTCGTATTTATTCCATCAGCCGGCACAAACGGCCGTGCCGGGTAGCGTGACGTTGGCCAGCGTTGACTGAAGATGATCGACACTTTCGACCCGGGCTTTCGACATTCGGGGTTTATTTAATCTTCGTTTTAATGCGGAGAGGCGGATACGTGAAGAAGACGTTGATTGACGATGCACTTTGTTATTTAATGATCTCCACAACGGACGCTCGCGATTATTTCGAGTCCAATATTAATCGGCTCGGGACAATCGGTGAACTCTGTCGATCTTTTTTCGTCTAAAAGAAAAGAAAAACACGCGAATTTCGTCACCAATTTCAGCAAACAAAATCACCGCCGCATCAAATCTGTGCGTGGACTCCAAAGCTGCCACGTGGACAGCAATCGAACGTGTTCAGCCGTGACGATAATAACGATGATGATGAAGGTAATTCAGCACTTTTCAATGTAAAGCTTTCGTGACTGCAGGGATTCATATTCTTGGTTCTTTCGGTAAAGTCACGTAGAAGGGAAATAATACAATAATAAAAATAAAACTATTAAATTCTCACGACGTTTCGATTGCAACACAAGCAATCATCATCAGGTGTGAAAACCACCGCCACTTTTTTTCAAAATGTTCTTGCTGTGGGTTTCACACCTGATGATGATTGCTTGTGTTGCAATCGAAACGTCGTGAGAATTTAATTGTTCTATTTTTATTATTTTATTATTTCCATTCTACGTGACTTTACCGAAAGAACCAAGAATATAATTCAGCACTGTACGATAGTGGTCGTCATTCCAACGTTTGGAGAGGTCACGCTGCCATGCTTCCGACCTCAACCAGTTCCAGACTTTTAGAATTACCGGTTTGATACCCACTTCAGTATTTCCGTGTTGCTTATTTATTTATATTATCATTACTATTCCACTTGGGGTTTTTTTTTTAACCGGGAGAGCCTCACCGAGTCTTGAGACTCAGCAGGAGTTCTGCCGAATCGAGTCTAACCCCACTTGAGTGTTCAGCACTGGGGAGATGCTTGGCCAATCACAGTTACCCTTTCGTCCTTTCGTTTATTTGAGCTGTCGTCTCTATAAAGTGTCAAATATTTGACTGCACGTATTTACACTCTTACGAGTGGGGTTGTTAAGAAGCGCATTTGCGTTCACTCAGAACACGCGTGTATTGGGGTGGGGAGTGGTGGCGCAGTGGTTAGCGCCCTGCGCCGTGAAACTGACGACACGAGTTTGAGTCCTCCCGTCACGGTGCTCGCCAGCGTGGTGAAGTATGGTCAAACGCGACATGAATGACGCAGGCAAGCAGGTAGGTAAGAAGGCATGTGTGTAAGTGGGCAGGTAGGGAGGTATGTAGTTAGGAATCTAGATAGCATGTTTACAGAAATGAGCGTGGAATTCCCACCACCGTGTGATTTGGAGCTGAGCACAATACATTCGCATCTCGTTTGAGCGTGAAATCGACGTTTAACTTATTTTAATGTGTACAGTATCATAGCTTTCAACCCATACGGTTTACCCGTTATTCTTGTGCAGGAAAATTGAGTTTTCAGGTCTATACGGCGTACAGCCGTTTCAATGCGGGCAAAAACAACATTGCTTTGTCTATTTGTTTGTGTTTCTCCCTTGTGATGGCACTTTGTAGGATGAACGTTGAGATTAGGGGCACGGGGTGACCAGTACGGTCTGAATTGGTCTGTAATATAGTAATAGGTTTTTACCCTTTCAACTGGTACAAAAACTGCCACCTTTATACAAGGCATCATGTTTGCAATAACCACAACACAAGCAGTCAAAATGCAAACAAATGTTGACTGCTTGTGTTGTGGTTATTGCAAACATGAGTTTTATTATTATTATTTTATTATTTCCCTTCTACGTGACTTTACCGAAAGAACCAAGAAGATGATGCCTTGTATAAAGGTGTCAGTTTTTGTACCAGTTGAAAGGGTAAAACCCTATTACTATATTTTGCCACTGGTAAAGGAGATGTCTCATAGTGGTCTGTAATAATAAGGTAGGGGCACTAATAAGGAGCTGACATGTCTGCAGTATTCACTTAAGAACTTTCACGGATGATGGATGGAAGGATGATGGATGGAAGGATGATGGATGGGGATGATGGATGGGCATGATGGATGGGGATAATTATGCAAACTCCGCCTACCGCCACCGCGAAACCACGCCCACAGTATCCGCCTCCTCTTTCCCCTCCCCCCTCGCGCACGCCACTACTCCGCTGCTGTCTGCCGCTCGGAAGTTTCCCTTCTTCCCTTCTTCCCCCGCCGCTCTCGACGCTTGCTTCGCTCGCTCGCTCAACGTCGCCGTCGCCCACATGGGAACCCTCTGCGCACGGAGCGCCGCGGCGTCGTCTCGCTCGACGATCATCCGTCTCGTGCCGTGACAAACAAACACACACACAACCACGCAGGTGGCCTCGGAGACAATCATCATGGTGAGTTGGGTGAGAGTTGTCGGCTTGTGCGCGGTTTGCGGTGGTGCCGGTTGTTGTGTGCAGCAGCTACGAGCCCGGCAGAGACCACGGCCAACACCGCTGGCGGATTATTTGAACCGGTCCTGGGCCTCCCCTAGGTCGACTCGGCCTCGAATGAGTACCTGGTGTAGCAGTGCGTAAACATCGCCACTGGGGAGACAAAGGCGGCCGGGCGTGGTGATGGTCACCCACCCCCCTCGTTTGTGTCGTGCCAGACTTCGTTGGTGCTGCTCGCTAACAGCACTTGCCCCTACAGTCTGTTGCAGGCTACACGGGGGATCTTCGTCTTTGTTGTCACGCGTTCATAGTTGACACAATTTGAATGTACTGTAATGTGTTTGAATGGTGTGGCTCAAGAGGGAAGCAAGAGTGAGCGATTTGAAGACAAATGCCTGTTCTAATCTCGGTTGTGGGGGGTTGACCCAGCCCATCACTCCCCTCTGGGGTCGATAAAATAAGTACCGCTTTCTGGGGAAGCCAACGGTTGGCTGTCTTGTGGTTAGACAAGCCCCTGCCATGGAAACGTGGAATTTCCACCGCTGGCTCAGGCTGCTGTAAAGTAAACCACGAGACGAGTACTCGTACCGTGATGTTCACTTTTAGTAGGGAATCGGGGGTTTAATAAATAAAGTACGGTGCAGTGAACGTGCGTGTTGTAGTACACGTTGTAGCAGAGGTGTGGACTCGAGTCATGTGACTTGGACTCGAGTCAGACTCGAGTCATGAATTTGATGACTTGCGACTCGACTTGGACTTGCATAACAATGACTTTGTCCCACCTATGAGATGTGGACTCGAGTCATGTGACTTGGACTCGAGTCAGACTCGAGTCATGAATTTGATGACTTGCGACTCGACTTGGACTTGCATAACAATGACTTTGTCCCACCTCTGCGTTGTAGTAGTGTGTGTGTGTCAACAAACTTTTATCAGTGCCACTACATTATTATAGAACAATTCAGACCGTATTGGTCGCCCCGTGCCCCTTATCAATCTCAACGTTCATCCTGCAAAGTGTCATCACAAGGAGAGAAACACAAACAAATAGACAAAAAAATGCTTTTTTTGCCCATTTTGTAACGGCCCTACGCCGTATGGACCTGAAAACTCAATCTCCCTGCACAAGAATATGGGGTAAACCGTATGGGCTGACATCTATGGAGTGTACACACACACACATGCTATAATGCACTGCTCTTTAAGCCCAACATACCGAGTTAAATTCCCTGCCACGGCAACACGTCACCGGTGAATATCCGACACCGGTCATGTACCTGCCCCTGTACGTTGACTCAGCCTGAAATGAGCGCCTGGTGCAGTGCGTAAAGACATGAGTGATGGGCGAGACAACGCATGATGCCTCCTGCGTGGTGCAGACCACGCACCGTGCCACCTCGCCTCCTCTTCCAGCCTTAATAGGTGCTTGCTAATCACCCTTGGCCTAACAACGGTGCACAGGCTACACGGGCGGCGAGGGAGGGGAAATCTTTGTCCTTTCTCATGCGTATCCACATTGTTTTTAAAGTGTTATTGCTATTCATCCTATGTGTGTTTGCTGTAACAAGTGGATTGTCATCGTGCCGAATTCGGCCGCGTATGTTTTGGCCCAAACCGCCAACCCACACTGACCGGCGTGGGGAAGTATGGTCAAATAACTCTCGCCGCGTGCAGCTGTAGATCGACGCGTTTGTTTTTTGTGCACGATTTGTAATGTTGTAATTGAACTGTGCACGCGTGTTGTATGTATGTATGTACTGTGTGTGTGTATGGGTGTTGATTGGCACAGTAGGGGGGGTACAGCTGCTGGTGCATCTACCGGTCATCTCAATCAGCCATCCCATGGCACCTGCAGGGTCTGTCCCGAGACCTCCTGTCAGCGAGCCTTCGACACTTCACGTGGCCTCAAAGTGCACCTAGCCTGGCACAGGCGCCGCGGTGACGTCACCGTCACCCAGTGGCAAATGACGGGTGTTGTTTGGAAGGGGTTGCGTGTGCCTTGTGTGTGTTTCCATTGTTGTTATATTTCGTGTAATTGTGGGGGGCTGGGGATTGGAGGAGGAGGTGTGTGGAGCGGTGGTGCCGTGGTTAGCGCGTTGGTTTTGTGACCTGGAATTGGAGTCCTGGGCCAAGGCTGACACCAGTGGTGTGCGTTTAGTCTCAACTGGTCATGTGGGTCCTCTTCATCAACCCGCGCTGAGCGGCGGAGGTGAAGTTATGGATGCAACGATACTGGCAGTCCCCGAGTCGTGGTTTGACACAGGGCTGTGCATTGTGTGTGATAATGTTGTTGTTGTGTGTTGTGTACATGTAATGTGTGTGTGTTGTGTACATGTAATGTGTGTGTGTGGGGAGCGGTGGTGTAGCGGTTAGCGCGCTGCACTACGAACCCGGCGACCCGAGTTCGATTCCCGGCTCACGGCCAAGATCGGTGATGATTATCTAAACCGGTCCTGGGCCTCCCCTCGGTCGACTCAGCCTCAAATGAGTACCTGGTGCGGTGTGTAAACGTCGCAAATGGGGAGACAAAGGCGGCCGGGCGTGGTGCTGGCCACCCACCCCCTCATGTGCCGTGTCGGCCTTCGTAGGTGCTCGCTAACAGCACTTGCTCCTACAGTCTGTTAAGCCTACACGGGGGATCTTTGTCTTTTTTGTATACATTTAATGTGTGTGTATGTTGTATACATCTAATTGTGTGTGTGTGTGTGCACGTGCGGTGTGCTCTTGTGTAATGGGAACAATTTATGATCTGTGTACAGGGACTCTGCTACTTACAAACATTTAGAGATACGAACAAACCTTGTCCGTATGTCCAGTTGCCTATTCAGACCGAGAGTCGTAAGTTCAACCGCCGCGCAATAGATGGCGGTAAGGTGGCGTCTACATCTCCAGACATGAACCAGCTGCATCTACATCTACAGGAGATTATATATATTTTAAAGCCATTCATCGTGTTGAGTGTACACGCCGTACCACATGTTTCGAATCGACAGGAGTAAAGTTGGACTTATGAATAGGCCTCGGCAAGGTCTGGTAATTTAAAGGTAAAGGGTAGAAGGTGTCGACATGCCAAGGGGTAAGGTAAAGGGTAGGGTAAAGGTAGCGTGGAAGAATTACCCGGTAACTACCTTGTTTACCACTCGCTAAAAGCTCCGTGGTGCAGTCCGTGGCCTCCATTTAAAATTGGAGTAATCGAGAGTATTCTATATGAATAAAACACTCTACCTAGCATTTGCCTGTTATAAACCTTGTTCATGTGTAGTAGTGCCCCAGTAATTACCCTGTAATCGGGTCATTTGTATGGGGTAAGGGTACAAGGTCGGGTAAAGGTAGGCTCGTTTTTATCTTTTACCTTACCTTGCCGAGACCTACTTATGAACAAATTGACTTACGGACGGACAGACCTCTGTAACCTAACTTGTTCGTAAGTAGAAGAGTCCCTGTACAATACACTGCACGTTCCGTATTCGTTATTGCCTTAGTTTGGCTCCGAAACCCATGACCATGGCCTACAAAAAGAATCATAATCAGCCAGTCCATCTCACGATGGATGGCACAAACTGGTATTTTCATTTTCCTATCCGTGCCTTAACAAAACAGTGTGTTTGCTACTACTGCAGTCTTTAGAACGTTTCCGTGCGTTGAATATATTTGAAGGTCGCGCCGAGTTTGTTGGGGCAAGTAAAATGGGCAGCAAACCTTTGTCACTCTCGTATCGGGGCCCTGTTTTATGTCAACACGCCGTGCGTACGCGTGCGGCGAGTTCCTGGTTACGAAGTGCAAACATCGGCCGCTGGGGAGACAAAGGCGGCCGGCGGTGTGCGTGGTGGTCACAGCCCGTGTGGGGGAGCGGTGGTGAAGTGGTTAGCGCGCTGGCCACCTCACCCCACCACCACTCGTGTGCGTGCCGGCCTTCATAGGTGCTGCTCGCTAACAGCACTTGCCCCCCCCCCCCTACAGTGTGTTCAGGCCCGATGGGGGAATCTTTATCTTCGTGTGTTTTTTTCCTTCTCAATTATTCCATGCAAACACAGGCTGGAAGCGAGAGGTGGGATGGGTGCTGTGTGTGTGTGTGGGGTGGTGGGGGGTGATTTACGACCGACGGTTAAACAAAAACGGGGGTAGGAGCAGTGGCATGGCATGGTTGGCATGGTCCTCTGTGACCCACTGTCCAGTTTCCTTCCGATTCATTACCTGGGGCCTGGGGAGCAGCAAGTGTGTGTGTGTGTGAGCGTGAGCGGAGCGCCGGGTGGCTAAAGCACAGCAAGTTGGTACAGTAGGGGGCACAGGTGGTGCATCAGCCAGTCATCTCGGTCATCTCGGTCAGTCGACCCGTGGCACCTGCTGGGTCTGCCTCGTGACCTCCTGCCAGCGGGCGTTCGACACTTCACGTGGCCTCAAGGTGCACATGGCCTGGCACAAGCGTCGTGGTGACGTCACCGCCACTTAGTGGCGAATGGCGGTTGTTGTGTGTGTAAGGGGAGCGGTGGCGTACCGGTTAGCAGCGCGCTGCGCTACGAACCCGGCGGCCCGAGTTCCATTCCCGGCTCACGGCCAAGATCGGTGACGATTATCTGAACCGGTCCTGGGCGCTCCCCTAGGTCGACTCAGCCTCAAGTGAGTACCTGGTGCGGTGTGTAAACGTCGCTGTGGAGACACAGGCAGTTGGTTGTGGTGCTGGCCACCCACCCCCTCGTATGCCATCCTGGCCTTCATAGGTGCTCGCTTAAAGCACTTTCCCCAACAGTCTATTCAGCCTCATGGGGATGTTTGTCTTTGTGGATGTAAGTGTGTGTGTGTATGTATGTGTTTGAGTGTGTGTGTGAACATGCCTTTTTACCAAGTAATGCTCTATTGATCGTTGCTCTTCAATCAACAAGTGCATTCTGGCTCCCACGGATCAATGGGGCAGCTGCGAAGGCTGATGGGTGCTGGGTGCGAAGGGTTGTGGGAGTGCTGGGTGCTCATAGTGATGGGTGATGGAAGAGGTGGGTGATGGGAGAGGTGGGTGATGGTAGAGGTGGGTGATGGGAGAGATGGGTGATGGGAGTGATGGGTGATGGTAGAGGTGGGTGATGGAAGAGGTGGGTGATGGAAGAGGTGGGTGATGGAAGAGGTGGGTGATGGGAGAGATGGGTGATGGGAGAGATGGGTGCTAGAATAAATGAGTGCTAGGGTAGGTGGTTGCTGGAGAGATGGGTGATGGGAGAGGTGGGTGCTGGGAGAGAAAGGGGGGTGCTGTTAAGTGTTTTGAGAGTTTATTAATTTTTCAGCTGTTGGGATGTTTTGGCCGAAAGCGCGTAGCATTGTGTGTTGGTTCACATTGGCGATGGGAGGAGACCGGTGAACCCGGAGAAAACCCTTCCAGGACAGGGTGGGGGGGGGACAGGGGGGAGAAAATACGAACTCCACACAGGAAGAAGAGACCTCTCTTGCCATGAAGCTCAAGTGTTACCACGACACCGGTAATGAGGAGAGCAATCAGTGACTTCATCAGATAACTCAGCTCTACACAGGATCGGAAACAGTCCCGTCCAATATCATAGTCGCCTTCCTGCTAGCCCCGCCTGGTGTAGATAGATCTATTTGAGGAGATTGAGTTCATCTTTCACAGCAATCTGGATTTCCCCCGCATATCTCACACTATAAATACAGCGACTGCTATCTGTTCACCCGTGTGGGCCCTGTGTGTTTATATCCTACCCCATGTACACTCATTCATTCGTTCCCCTTTGAGCAGGCTAGCAAACTGGTTTTCCCTGAGATTATAAGTACGAGGTTCCTATCCCACTTTTTACTTTTCCTCCCCACTGGCACTCCAAATAAACCCCAAGGGATGGGAACCGTGAGCCAAAGTGCCAGACCCAACCACTCTGTAATTTTGTCCGCTCCAAGAGATTTTCCTTTGCGACGGCGTTGTTGTTGTTGGCCGATTCTGGGACCATCAACCTCGTCGCTGGGAAGCCCCGGGGGAGGGAGAGGGCTTCCCGAGCGAGGGCCGATGGCTCCGAGTTAATCGCCGGTTGCTCGCCTTGTCATTCTCCCGCCCCGCGCCTCCGGTGACCACGGTTGTCTACGTACGGTGCCGACAGAAGTTCCACATACACGCGTTCGCTCTGACGTAGGCCGTGATGAGTCCGTGGAAAGATAGAGAACTGGACACCCTCCTGGAAAGTACACCTTGAGGCTCGGCGATGTTTCCCCGGTGAACCGGTGGCGGTCTGCTCAAGGAGACGCAGCCATGCCTCCGATGCAGATCCGGCCATAATCTCCAGGTGGTGATCGCACCTCCGATTTAGCACGGTCGGCAACGTACAGTGCGATAGATATTCAACATACATACACCGCACCTCCGATTTAGCACGGTCGGCTACGTACGGTGTGAAAGAAGTTCAACATACGTAGTGCATCGTGGGTGCAGCTTGTGCGAGGGACTTAAAAGGGAAGCGTAAACACAAAATTGCGCTTGCTTGTGTTTATGCCTCTCGGTCATTGCGCTCTCCGCTCTTACCTCATCCAATAACAATTTCTCGGGCGCTGGGTAAATATTTTTCCATGCACACAGGTGTTGCGCACACAAGGCAGGCGTTGAATTTCCAATATACTCCCCCCCTCCACCTCATTATTCTATATCTCCTCCATTGTGTGGCTGCTAATGAATTCGATATCCGTGTCTAACAGGGCGCTCATTGATATGTGTTGACTTTTTGAGCTCGGAAGGGTAAAGGAGCGGCCGTGCAATTGCTTGCTTGGGCCGCCGCTAGCGGAAGGAGCCTCCACTGGAGGGAGCTCCAGGGAGCCCCTCCAGAGGGATCTCCAGAGAGCTTCAGAGTGCCCCTCTAGAGGGTATTTGGCCTACTCTTCCACGCTGGTCAGACGTCTTGGAATTGCTGGAAGTATCCTCCCTTTACCCACAGCACGCGACCTGCCGACGGACTCACTGTGATGGTGGTGGTGGTGAACCGATGTTTGCTGCTGGGTGGACAGAAGCAGTGGGGGGGGGAGCGGGGGGGCATTTAAGAAACTTGTCCCGTTGCTTGAACTGCTGACAAGTGGAGCGATGAATGACAACGCCGAGTGGGGCTGCAGGCCCCCCAGTTGTTTGCGAGCGGTGACGCCAGCGCGCGCACTCACCACGCGTGGGCAGCACTGCCCCTGCGTGGCGGTGACGCCAGCGCGCGCACTCACCACGCGTGGGCAGCACTGCCCCTGCGTGGCGGTGACGCCAGCGCGCGCACTCACCACGCGTGGGCAGCACTGCCCCTGCGTGGCGGTGACGGCGGCCTGCAGCGGCAGAGGCGACGACCGTCCGCTCCGCGGCCGGGCTGCGCGAGTGGAGAGGGGCGGGGGGTGCTGGATGGTAGCGACTCAGGGGGGTTGGGGTGGGGGATAGGGGAAAAGATGTCAGCGGGTGGATGAATGAGTGGGTGAGCAGGCGGGGGGGTGAGCGGAGAGTTGGTGGGCTGGCATGTGACAAGGTGAGCCGGCAGGCGAACATGTGGACGCGTGGGTGTGATCGCGTGAGTGAGTGGATGGTTGGGCAAGTAGGAGAGTGAGCGGGCGAGTAAGGAAGTGAGCGGGCGGTCGAGTGGGTGGGCAGGCGGGCATTGGGCGAGCGAGCGAAGTGGGTTGATGACCAAACGCACGTAACCCTCACTCCCCCTCTCTACCGTCTGTTTGCCTCGCCCCGATTGCTCGTACTGTTGTGTGTCTGTGTTGTCTTGCTGTCTGCTTACCTGTCCGTCTGCCCGTGGCACAGGTGTACACGGACGGCCGGACACGCCGCAGCGTCTCCTGCCCTGATCTCGGTGAGAGCTTCCCAGAGAATTCCGACTCCACTCCCGATCCGAGTGAGTAGCCCGCTGTGCGCGCTGCGTGTGTGTGTGTGCATATCGTGTGCGTGTGTGTGTTTACAGTGTGTGTGTGTACATATCGTGTGTGTTTGTTTACATCTCGTGTGTTTGTTTACATCCTGTGTATGTGTGTGCACGCCGTGTGTGTGTGTTTATATTGTGTGTGCACACTGTGTGTGTGTACACAGTGTGTGTGTGTGTTGACACTGTGTGTGTGTACACCGTGTGTGTGTGTGTGCACACTGTGTGTGTGTGTGTACACTGTGTGTGTGTACACTGTGTGTGTGTACACCGTGTGTGTGTGTGTACACCGTGTGTGTGTGTGCACACCGTGTGTGTGTGTGCACACCGTGTGTGTGTGCACACCGTGTGTGTGTGTGCACACCGTGTGTGTGTGTGCACACTTTGTGTGTGTGTGTGTGCACACTTTGTGTGTGTGTGTGTGCACACTTTGTGTGTGTGTGTGTGTGCACACCGTGTGTGTGTGTGCACACTTTGTGTGTGTGTGTGTGCACACTTTGTGTGTGTGTGTGTGCACACTTTGTGTGTGTGTGTGTGTGCACACTTTGTGTGTGTGTGTGTGTGCACACTTTGTGTGTGTGTGTGTGCACACTTTGTGTGTGTGTGTGTGCACACTTTGTGTGTGTGTGTGTGCACACTTTGTGTGTGTGTGTGTGTGCACACTTTGTGTGTGTGTGTGTGCACACTGTGTGTGTGTACACTGTGTGTGTGTGTGTGCACACTGTGTGTGTGTGTGTGCACACTGTGTGTGTGTACACTGTGTGTGTGTACACTGTGTGTGTGTGTGCACACCGTGTGTGTGTGTGCACACCGTGTGTGTGTGTGCACACCGTGTGTGTGTGCACACCGTGTGTGTGTGTGTGTGTGCACACTTTGTGTGTGTGTGTGTGCACACTTTGTGTGTGTGTGTGTGTGTGCACACTTTGTGTGTGTGTGTGTGCACACTGTGTGTGTGTACACTGTATGTGTGTGAACACGTGTGTGTGTATGCACACCGTGTGTGTGTACCGTGCATGAAGGGACACCACTTTCCGGGTCGCTGGTAGACTGGAGTTGACACTGGGAGTGGTAGCCACAGCTATAGTGGGACGTATACTGGTCGTGATGTGCCGGTCGTGGCCAGAGGAGGTGGCACGTGACTGAAACCAAGCCCCCACTCCTTGATTGAGCCCTGGCAAAAACGCTCAATGCTACGACGCACAGATGCATTCAATAATTCGTTCGCTTCACTGCCACCTCCTGGCCACACTCGCAGCCCGGCGTGGTTTGGGAGTTCTGCGAATCTCCGCGTGGTCCACTGACCCTCGCCTCCAGAGCCCCGGATCGTAGCGTGCACCCCGGGTCGCCACGTGTCCTGGCTCGCCGGGGGTCGTCTCCGTGGTGACGGAGGAGGCAGCGGCGGCCATGCCGGGGAAGGGAACGCTCTCCGTCGACACGGAGACGTTCGCACCTCCCATTAGCAGCACGGTTGGCGGTGTGCGGTGCGAAAGAGGTTCTGCATGCGTACACGCGCGAAAGTCCTGGCGTTCGTCAGCCGCGTAACAACAACAACAACAACTGCGCTGCTCACCAAGACGACGCACTCCCACGTGGCTCTGCCTTCTCGCTCGGAGAGAGATTCTCCGTCTCGCTCCCCACGAGTCACCTCCCCCCCCCCACCTCGCGTGCCGCCCCCCCCACCTCGCGTGCCCCCCATGGACACGCTCTCGTAACACGATCACCGGAGGAACGGGAGTTTTGACGGCCGTTGGCGTGGACCCCGCTCCCCCCCCCCGTGACCCCTGGCTGAGTCTCAAGTGATCGCTTTGCGACATTTCATTGTTTCTGCCGGTGAACAAAAGCCCCAGCCCTGTAACGCCCTCACCTGACCTGCCCCATATAAATCCCTGAGGATGTTGCGAAGATGTGTGTATGTGTGTATGTGTGTTATTATGTTTTTGTGTGGTCATGGCAGTATGTGTGTGTGCGTGCATGCTCCTGTTAGTGTGCGTGTGTGTGTGGTCGACTCAGTGATAGCGCAATGATATCCGCACTGCACTGCGAACCTGGCGGCACGAGTTCGATTCCCGGCTCAAGGCCACCAAAGCCGGTGGCTATTATTTGAACCAGTCCTGGGCCTCCTCTTAGGTTGACTAAGCCTCAAATAAGTACCTGGTACGGTGCGGTAAACATCGTCACTAGGGAGACAAAGGCGGCAGGGGGTGGTGCTGGTTACCCACGTGTGCTGTGCCGGCCTTCATAGGTGCTACTCGCTAACAACACTTGCCCCAAAAGCCTGTTAAGGCTATACAGGGGATCTTTGTATAGCTACACACAGCTTGGTTGTGTCTTTACATGTGTTTGTGAGTGCGTATCTGTGTTCATGTTTGCACACCTGCGTTTTATATCTATGGGTGCAATGTGCGCGCGTGTGCGTTGTGTGTGCATGCCTGTACGTACAGTGAGGGAAAAAAGTATTTGATCCCCTGCTGATTTTGTACGTTTGTCCACTGACAAAGAAATGATCAGTCTATAATTTTAATGGTAGGTTTATTTGAACAGTGAGAGACAGAATAACCACACCAAAATCCAAAAAAACGCATGTCAAAAATGTTGTAAATTGATTTGCATTTTAATGAGGGAAATCGCTCGGGAGACAAAGGCGGCCGGGCATGATGCGCTCCACCCACCCGCTCTGTTGTGCCGTGTTGACCTTCGTAGGCGCTCGCGAACAGCACTTGCCCCAACAGTCTCTTATGGATTTACAAGTATGGGGGACCTTTGCTTTTGTGTGTATCGGTGTGCGCAGTTTCACGCGCACATGTGTTCGCGTGTTAACACCTCTCGGCTCCCGCATTTGCACGTTGGTGGCGTGTGCGAGTGGTTGCACGCTCGTGGTTGCACGCTCGTGGTTGCCTGGACGTGGTTGCCTGGACATGGTTGCGCGCGCGTGGTTGTGGGCAAGTGGTTGTGTGCGCCGCGCATGTGGCCACAGCTGTGTGTGCGTGCGCGTGAGCGCGTTTGTTTGTTTACCCCTGTAGCGTGTAAACACCGTGTGCTGTTCATTACGACGGAGGGCGGTGGTGCCGCACCGAGCGGAGCCGGGGCGGTGGTGCCGCACCGAGCGGAGCCGGTGCGGTGGGTGTGGGAACCCTGCGGTTGGAGCTCGCGAGCTCTCTCCCATGGGGAGGGAACACGAGTGGGGCTTTTCTTGTCGTATTTCTTTCTTGAAGAGCGGTTTAAGCGAGGAGAGACGGCGGCAGGGAGGAAGGGGCAGAGGTCGCAATCGGGTACCCGATACCCGTACCCTACCCGATACCCGGCTACCCGTACCCGGCCGGGTACGGGTAGCCGTTTGCGACCCTGGTGCGGCCTGGTACGGGTACGGGTAGGCCGTGAGTCACTGGTGAGTAACCGTTTGTCACTCATTTCGGGTAGGGTACGGGTACGGGTAGGGAACGGGTACCCGTACCCGGCCGGGTACGGGTACCCATTCCCTACCCGTACCCGTACCCTGGTACGGCTGGGTACGGGTAAGGAATCAAAACCTGTTTGCGACCTCTGGGAAGGGGTGGTGGTGGTGGTGAGGAATCCCTTCCGCACAGCGGTGTTACAAGCGAGCGATTGCAGGGCTGCGCCTTTACTTATTTTATGCCCCCCCCACCTTCCCTGCCGCCCCACGAGGAAGGATGATGTGGTTGGTCAACAATGCCGCACGATAGCCGAGTTGATTTGGCCCCTTGCGGGAAAGTTAAATGGATGAACGTGCCGGCCTCGCCTGGCTCGTTCGTGAATTGTTAACTCCGTATCGGCATTCTCTACCCCCCCTCCCCCCCCCGAAACTTCAGGGGGGGTGAGGAGGAGGTGGAGGAGGGATGGGGGGCGGTGCGAGGAATGTGGAGATGGGGAGGTCGGATCCATAGTCACGTGCACACGCTGGCGAACTCGGGAGCATGAGTAGAAATACTCGGAGACCCGTAGACTGCCCCCCACCCACCCACTCACCTACTCGGCGTGAGAGACTCTGGGGGTGCAAGTGCTGTTCGCCAAGCACCTGTCAAGGCTGGTGCCTGTGGACGTATCACCAGTGCAGCGACATCCATTGTTGCGCGTACCTCCATTGCTCCCCCGTGTTCATAAACAGCCGCCACCCACCTACCCACCCACTTCCCACAGCGGTGAAGTATGCACGGCTTGCGGAGGCCCTCGTTCAGCAGTGGGATGGATGCAAGGGGCGCTGTGTACGATTGTTAAGTTCGGCACGGCCGCAGGAAAGGGTGGCGTGCCAGGCCAACTTTGTCTCCCCGGGATCAATTAAGGCTGAGTCAACACAAGCACACAACAACAACTGCCGTTCGCCACTGAGTGGCAGTGACATCACCACTTGTGCCAGGCTAGGTGCACTTTGAGGCCACGTGAAGCGAGGAAGGCGCGCTGACAGGAGGTCGCTGAACACAGACCGCCGAGGTGCCATGGGCTGACTGAGAGTGTTCGCTTGTGCCAACATGCCAACGCACACGCACAGGCACACACACACACAAGCACATAGAGCCACAAATATTAATCTCCTCCTCCATCATCATCATCAGCGAGCGCCGACTATGACGTACACGGGCGGGTCTTGAACCGAGACCCTAATGAAGAGAGACACTGCGCCGATGTAAAAGGCGACTCCCAAATTTTGATGAAACGCGCGGAGGTTGTGTCCATGGGCTGCCTTGCGTCTCGAAGATGAACAGGTGTCTCAACTGGCGATCAAAACACTTTGCTGACCCCCGTTCTGTTTATGTGCCATCTAAGCTAGTTGGCCGACCAGACGCAAATAAATACAAACATAACGTCAATAGATTGAGACACGTACACACGTTAACAAGCGCACACACGCACCCACACAACAACCGCCATTCGCCACTAAGTGGCGGTGACGTCACCACGACGCTTGTGCCAGGCCATGTGCACCTTGGGGCCACGTGAAGTGTCGAACGTCCGCTGGCAGGAGGTCACGGGGCAGACCCAGATGCCACGGGTCGACTGACCGAGATGAGTGGCTGATGCACCACCTGTGCCCCCTACTGTGCCAACTTGCTGTGCTTTAGCCACCCGGCGCTCCGCTCGTTGTTGTGAGCGTCGCTCCTCCGCCCTCTGTTGTTGTTGGAGGGCGACTGCCTCCAACTGCCCAGTAGCGTCCTTCACGAGCCTCCTCCACAGAGGCCGATCTTGACACCGCTGGTACCAGTCATCGGCAAGTCCACTCAGCTCCACGTCCTCCTGTACCACATCACTCCATCTCTTCTCTAGCCGGTGCAGTGCCTGTTTAGCCCCCTCGATCCAGCTGAACAAAAGTTGTTTAGGCATGCGGTGGCTGGGCATGCGGGCTACATGACCCAGCCAACGCACCAACATACAAGGATCATGTGCCATGACACCCTTAGATTGCTTTCGTTGTTTGTGCTGTTAGCGAGCACCTATTAAGGTACGCACTGTAATGCGTGCTTCGTGTGTGCCAGGCCACCTTTGTCTCCTCAGCGCTGATGTTCACCTGACCGCACTGCATCATGGACTAATTGGAGGCCGAGTTTTCCTAAGGAGGGGGGCACAGGCTAGATTTAGGTGCCCATTGTGACGATTGCAAAAACAAAGACACAGATCCCCCGTATAGCCTGTAACAGACTGTAGGGGCAAGTGCTGCTAGCGAGCACCTATTAAGGCCTGCACGGCACACGAGGGGGTGGATGGCCAGCACCACGCCCGGCCGCCTTTGTCTCCCCAGTGGCAATGTGTACACATCGCACCTGGCATTCATTAGAAGCTGAGTCGACCTAGGGGAGGCCCAGGACCAGTTCAAATCATCGCAGCCAGTGTTAGTGGCCATGAGGGGGGAATCGAACCCGGGACGGCAGGTTCGCAGCGCAGCGCGCTGACCGCCGCACTACCGCTCCCCATTATTGCATGTGCAAAAAAAAGACAAAGAACCCCGTACCTTTGGGGCAAGTGCTGTTAGCGAGCACCTATCTTTTTCGTACGGCTGCCGATGTGGATGCAGAGCAAGCAACCACAGTCTCGCATTCAGGTGGTCAAGTCCAGATAAAGGCCGACGCACACGCGCGCTCCCAGCACGCTCCCAACGCACCCGCTCCTGATGCGTCAGCTGAGCGCGTAGACCAGCAGCAGCTGGATCATTTTAAACGCGCACTGCGGCCCGGGAGCATGCCGTGTTTGTGGCGTGCGTGCACCGAAGCATGGGGACACAAACAGGAAACCCAGCAGCTCGTACCATCTCAGCACCCCCCCCCCTCACCGCTCGCACGTACAGACAGGCTCACGGG
The DNA here is from genome assembly GCF_964198595.1 of Lampetra fluviatilis. Taxonomy (NCBI): domain Eukaryota; kingdom Metazoa; phylum Chordata; class Hyperoartia; order Petromyzontiformes; family Petromyzontidae; genus Lampetra; species Lampetra fluviatilis. Next base: position 7,110,701 of record NC_136327.1, on the reverse strand, counting down.
CTCACTACAGACAGGCTCGCTCGGAGCGCATTCGAACCTCGCACGCACGGCTCTCTCCCGCACTCTCGCTCGCTCGCTCACTCCCAGCGATTAGCATGGAGATGAAAAAAAAATCTGGTTAATGATTTAGTTGGTGGAGTTAGAATGCAGGGAGTTGGGGGGTTGGTGTTCCCACACACCACCCCCCAAGGCTTTTGCCTGTCCAGAAAACAAGCAAACCACCCTCCCCTCTGCTTCACTTTGACTTCTCGGTGCCGTGCGCCAGCTGCCACCCCCCCCCCCATCACCAGCAGCAGAATCAGCCTCTGCACACGGCGAGACGAGCGTGTCTGCGGGCCAGGGCCATCGCCCAAAACGTCGTCTATACCCCAGCGTTTCAGGGTAGCCTCGTTCGACTTGCGCGTCGAGGTTTTTAGTTTGTGACCTGACCGAACGCGCGCCGTTTTTCGTTTCCGATAGAGCTCCGGTGTTGTTGTCTGGCCGGCCTCTCTCTCCGTGCCTTTTTCCTTTCCCCGGTTTTATTTTTAATTTTTTGTTCCGGGCTCGTAATTATTTTTATTTTTACTTTTCGAAAGCTGCTGCTGCTGCTGCGACGTCAGTCAAAAAAAAAATCCGCTCGAAAAATCGACGCTCCGTTTAATTTATTTATCTCGTTGCGCACGCGCGTGTTTACTTGTGCTCTCCTAAATGTCGATGTTTCCGCTCGGAGGGCCGCCGCGGCGACCGTGAAGCGGGTCCCTTTTCCAAAATAGCGGCCGTGCGTGCCGCCGCGCGTGCGTCCGTCCCCCTTTGTGTAAATTTGGCTCGGCAAACGCCCGGCGCTTGAGGCCGCCCCCTACCCCCCCCAAGCACCCCGCCAACCCCGGCCGGCTCCGTAACCGTGCCCTTGGACACCATGCCGTCGCCGCGCTGCCCGGCGCCCGCAGCCCCCGTGGCCGGGGCAGCGCCCGTCGGAATTAACGACGGAGAGTAGAAAACGGTTCGGACTACTACCCCCCCCCAACAACAACGCACACCGCAGCCGCCATGGACTCGGACTCGGACTCACCGTTCAACCACTCGTGGCCGTCCTTCCCCAAGCTCAAGCTGCGGAGGTGGTCGCTCAAGAGAGGTGAACGGGGTATTGACGCGCGTGCGTACCTTCCCGCTTTGGAGCTGAGTGAGCGGCGCTTCGCGACGGTCACGGGAGGGCGGGATGGGAGGGAGGCGACGGTGCTCCTCTCTCTCCGCTTCGTGGTTGCACGCTCGCCGCTTTGCTCGCGTGGCTCGTCTTTATTTTACTTGTGCTGTGGGTCCAGGGCGGCCTCAGCTGAGAGTTAAGGTTGTGTGTGTGTGTGCGCGTACGTAGTGGTTAGTTATGTAATTAGTTACGTGGTGGTTATGTCATGATTTGGTTGGTTAGTGGGGAGCTGTGGCGTGGTGGTTCGCACAATGTGCTACACACGGCTATGAATCCTGTTAACATCGGTGTAAAGTGGAATCTGGACTGCTCCTGGGTCTTTCCTAGGTCGACCTGAGCCTTAAATGAGTCCCTGCTGCATTGTGTAAACATTAGCAATGGATGTACGTTTAACTTCTTTCGCACCGTACATAGCCAACCGTACTAATCGGAGGTGATGAGCGCTCGCTAACAACGATGGTGGCCCCAACAGTCTGACGCGGTGAGATCGTTGTCTCTGTCGCGGTACGCGCTGGTGTGTGCAGGATGTGTCTGGACACAAGCAGGCAAGCGTGATCGCGTGGCTGATGTATCGTGATGTTCCAGAAGGGCTCGTGACTGCGTGTACTGAAGTCTAGCCGTCATCTAAAAAATTGTCAAAATTGTTGGTTCCTTTTTTTTAATGTTCCAACTGTTTTGCTGAAGAAAACCCAAATCGATCGGCACGTTTGGCCATGGCGTGACAACTTCAGAACCGGAAATCTTTAATCAGAATCTTTACTTGGACCGGAGGAATCCTATGAGCTATGCAGCTTTTTTTCACAGATGTCCAGTAGGTTTCGCAGATATTCTAAGGGACTTGATCAGCTCTGTCGCCGGGTGTTGGAGGGCTTTGGCTAAAAGTTGACGTCACACCGCCGGGTGGTGTGGAGGGCTTTGGTTAAAAGTTGACGTCACACCGCCGGGTGGTGTGGAGGGCTTTGGTTAAAAGTTGACGTCACATCACTGGATGTTGGAGGGCCATGGTTAAAAGTTAACGTTACGCTGGCGATCTTTGACCCAGAAGAAACGAATCATGAATCGCGGCTGGAGAGAGAGACTGCATTTGGCACAGAGCGAGTTCAGCCGATGCTTCTAGCCAAGAATATAAAACAAACTTTTCTTACGTTTTTACAATCCGGGGCCCCGAATGTTTACATTTGGTTTCTCTCGGAGCGCAGGAAGTGGCGGTCGGCGTGAATCTCCACGCGTTGCTTTAAAGTCTCGTGCCGAGAACTCCGATAAAAATACAAACGCAAGCTCCCCCGAATCGGTGAACCAAGTAATTCGCCCTTCGAGCAGCGGTCGGCAAAGAAGCGGGGGCCAAGGGCCTCCTGGTTACTTGTGGCCGGAACGTTCGAATTTAGCGGCAGTAGATATTGGTCTTGAACTCGGGGAAACTTAAATGTTGGGCCGCCGTGTACGAACGCGCGTACGTGTCTGTGTGTGTCGTGGAGCGGTTAACGCGCTGCGCTACTAACCCAGCTCCCGAGTTTGATTCCCCCTCACAGCCAACACCAGTGACGATTCATCTGAACTGGACCTGGCCTTCCCCTAGGTCGACTCAGGCTCAAATGAGTACCTGGCAAACGTAGCTTGGTTCTGGCCACGCCATTGGATTGAGCGCCGTGACGGCCTTCATAGGTTCTCTCTAACAGCGCTGTGTGTGTGAGTGTCTGCTCGTATCTGCCTGTGTGTGTGCGTGTCTGTTTCTCTCTGTGTCTGTGTTCTTCCTGTGTAAGTGGGTGTGTCGTGTTTATCTCTCCCGAGCCGTCCGGCCCGTGTGTGTATGCGCATCCTGTGCTGTCCACCCATCCCCAAACGGCTTTCACCAACCCGGCCTTTTTTTTTCTCGCACGCGATTAATTCCCTTCATTTGCTTATTTTCGCGTCGCCGCTTTACACAAAGCGCTGGCGGCACGCCCGCCAGGGGCGAGCTTCGGGGGGGGGGGAGGGGGGCCACGTGGACTGTGCGTGCTGCCGGCCCGGTGCCACGGTGCGCGCCCCCCGCGCCTTGTAGGGGGCTGTGGAGCCGGTGGCTCGTGGCGCCCCAGGAGAGCCGCGCCGTCGGTCTCTCGTTCGTGTGCCGCCCATTGCGAGCCAGCTTTTGTGACGGCACGAGAAGTCCGTGACAGCGGTGACGACGACGACGACGCTCGCGATCGCACTGTGCGCCAATCCATCTCGCTGCTGCTGCTGCTGCACACGAGCCGGTTTCATTGCTCCATCTCCGTGATGGACGCATCCCTTGTGTACGGGCACCACGCATATTTACGCTGTTAATTAGTATCTCCTTAATTTAGGCAGATAATTCTTTATTTGAGTTCCAAGACCCCTTTTATGGAGTTCACGCGTTGGGATGTTTGGCTATTCGTTTGGCAATCAGCTTGGGAGCCTGGAGAAAACAACATGCCGACAAGGATGGAATCCTTGACCGATCGGTCTGCAGTCCGTATACATAAAAACCACGCAGCCATGCAAACGGCTAATTGCAAAACATTGTTGTGTTGCCATAACAAAAACTAAAAACAGGTGGAGAAATACATCCAATGTAATAATTATGTTGAACAAACATGGCGTGCTGGTGAGACCCAGAAGGTCGAAACCGATCCAGAGTTTGCTTGGTGAAATAGAAACGCTGGGGGATGTGATTGATCTGGAAATCTTGGAGGCCCATGCACGAACAGGATTCAGTGCGGCATTGTGAATGATGGTTACTACTATATACGACCGCTTGTCTTGCGATCGAAACGTCGTGATATATTATTTTTTTGTTTCATTTTATTATTTTCTACCTACGTGGCTTTACCGAAAGAACCAAAGAGTATGGATTTCCTGCAGTCACGAAAGCTTCAAATCAAGATATATACGTGTTCTTTACCCATAATGCCCCACAACGATGCATAATGAGATTGCGTGTGATGCTATTAAACGAGAAAGAAGTTAATCTTTAATCGGGGCAGAGTAGAGTACAAAAGTCATGGGTAGACCAAGCTTGGCTGCTGCATTCATTAATTATTTTTAAAGGAGCTTTTTTCTCATGTGTCTTAAAGCGCGCTGTCGCTCTGATCACACCGCAATGGTTGAATGCTCGAATTCTCACAGCAGATACAGGGCTGGGGGGGGGGTCACGGGGGGGGGGGGTCATGGTGGGGGGGGGGGTTGGGGGACGGGGGGGGGGACGGGGGTGGGGGGCCATGCTAGGGAATTGAAGCGAAGGTCGTGAATGTTTTTAAGAAAAATTTAATCGCCTGCCATTGTGGTTCCCAAATTCCTGCTGCTCAATCGGCTTTGTTTATTCCTTTTATTTTCGCCGGTTGTTAAATTTTACCGGCCTCTTAACTTTCGCCTCATCCTCCTTGAGGCTTGGCCCACCAGCAAACGCGGGGGTCACGGTCTCTCCGCTGCTGGAGGACGGCCTCCTCACGCCGTCGCGGTCTCGCGACGCGTAGCGATCCCCCGCTCCCGCGAGCTCCATCTCCGTGATGCACGTCCGTCCTCTTGGGCGGCTCGTTCACTCCTTTGGCCTTGCGGTCTCGACTGCCGGAACGCCGTCCCGTCTAGCCGTGACGTTGTCCTGCCCAGGCCCACGTGGGGCTCTCTGCTCCGCTTGCTGTTCCTCTGTGCCGTCTCTTGGGAAATGCGTGTCCCCGTGTATTCCTGAGCATATGGTGTGAGCAGAATGTGAGCAAACGATTATTATTATTATTATTCTCCAGTCCATCGGCCACTTGGTGGTGCAGACCATTGCTATTCAGCAGCATTTCCTTAAGCCAGAAAATCCAATTTCGACCTTCTGGGTCTCGGGGGCTTTGTGAAGCGAATGTCGCTGGCTCGCCGGATGCTCTTCACCTAAAAGGGGCACTGCGCACCGCACGGAGCAGTATCGGAACACACACACACCCATAATGCTTTGCTGTGGAACATTATGGGTAACGGCAAATATATTTACGAATAACTTTTTTCGTATTCCGTGCCCCACCCCTCCCTCCCTTGTCCCCCCCCACCTCGTCCCCCACCCCACGCAAATTGGATTTACGACTTGGGGGGGGGTGGGACACACAAGTGGTCTCTGTCCTCGTGCTCCGTGGCGTTGCCTTCTTTGTGCAGGGCGGCCGGTCCGGGGCAGGGTCACGCTCGACGCTCTGGGAGGCCCGGTGTAAATTTATTTATTTTTATTTATTTTCTTTTCCGACGTTTCTCGCTCTCTCTCTCTCTCCGTGTGCCGTCGTGGCTGTATTTGGTTTTGACTTGAAGCTTAATGCGACGTCGCTTAATGGCCTTTCTCATTCCTCCTCTTCTTGTGTCGTCCCCCCCCCCTTCTCGTGCTCACCCCCTCGCTCGCCCTATTGCCCTCCTCCTTAACTTCGGAAACAATTTTAAGTGCGCGTGCGTCCCCTAAGGAATCGTTTATTCTTGTTGTGATCGTAGTGGTCTATCCACTGCTGGATGAAGGCCTCCCTCACCCCCCCCCCCCCACATCTTCTCCATCTTGCACGGCCACAGTCTCGCCTCGCTCCCCGCCGCACACGTGAAGCCGAACTCATGGGCTCCGTCTCTGCGGGACGACGTCCTCCCAGGATCATCCACCGCCCCCCCTCTCTCTGGCCGTGTGGTCTTCCCGAGCCCCCCCACCCCTCCCACCCCTCCCCTTTCACTTTCCTTTACAGTCAACGTCTTCCCTCTCTTAGGTCGCGATCCGCCACCCCGTGCCCCCCAAACACTCTGAGCCACCGCACCCGGTTCCGCTGCTGTGGCCGCCCACCGTCGCAGATTTCGCCAGACGATGGCATGCCACTGTGGAGGCGCTGATGACAATGACCACGGCACGCTGCAGCGAGTGGCCCCGGCGGTTCGCTCGCTGCGCTCCGCGATCCGGAGGCCGCCGCTTTGGCACGGCAGTCGAAACGACGGCACAAGGTTCCTTGCATCACCCCCCCCCCCTCCTCTGCCGCCGCCTACCGCAATCTTGCAAGACGTCTCCCCAGTGGGGAAGAGAGTATTCACTCTAGAGAGTAGAGAGTGTACACTCTAGGGGTTATTCTCTCTAGGGGGTTATTCTCTCTAGGGCAGGGGTCGGCAACCAAAATAACAAGAAGAGCCATTTCTTTCCAATTCGGTACAAAATTCAGTATTTCAAGAGCCGCAATGCATCTGAGTACATACTGTACATACGTACATATCGTCAAGAAGCAGCCCGTAAAGAGCCGCATGCGGCTCCGGAGCCGTAGGTTGCCGACCCCTGCTCTAGGGGGTTATTCTCTCTAGGGGGTTATTCTCTCTAGGGGGTTATTCTCTCTAGGGGGTTCTACTCTCTCTAGAGAGGAGAGATACTCTCTAGAGGGTAAGCTCTCTAGACTTCCCTCGAGAGGAGACCCTTCTGCCAGCAGCGGTCTGAGCGAGCACTTGCAGGGCTGCACCTTTACCTCGCGTCCGCTCCTTTCTCGCGACTCGACGTGGCGGTCAGATGGCGAGTTCCTGAGTCAAGAAAGGCGCGCGCTGTGCGAGTTGCCACCTACAGCTGAGCGACTTAACCCCGTGGTCACCTTTGACCCCCCCCCGCGTCGCCGGGGTTGCGGATTCACCTTGGCCTGCAAAGCGGAATCTTGATGAGCGCCGGCTCACGTTCGATTGTGCGGTTGTAGCGGTTATCGCGCTGCACTACGAACCCGGCGGCCCTTTGTTCGATTCCCGCTCGCGGCCAACACGGTTTCCTTCCGATTTATAACCTGGGGCCTGGGGAACGGCGAGTGTGAGTGTGTGTGAGCATGTGTGGGAGTGCGTTGTGTGTGTAAGGCGAGCGGTGGCGTAGCGGTTAGCGTGCAGCGCTACGAACCCGGCGGCCCGAGTTCGATTCCCACTCACGGCCAACACGGGTGAGGATTATCTGAACCGGTGCTGGGCCTCTCCTAGGTCGACTCAGCCTCAAAAGAGTACCTGGTCCGGTGTGTAAACATCGGCACTGGGGCGATAAAGGCAGCCGGGCGTGGTGTTGGCCACCCATCCACCCACCCCCTCGTGTGCCGTGCCGGCCTTCATTGGTGCTCGCTCACAGCACTTGCCCCAACAGTCTGTTAAGGCTATACGGGGGATCTTTACTTTGTTATTTTTTTTTTAACGTTCGATTTGCATTGTCGGTGCACCTCCAACGTACATCTTATCTTGCCTCAAGCGGAATTCATGTTGCGTCTTAACCAAGGCGATTAACGAAGAATTAACAACGGGTGCAAAGTATACATGTGCATGCTGGAGGTGAGTTAAATGAAATAGGTGAGACGAAGCAATGGGGGGGGGGGGGCGGGGGGCAAATCTGCGATGCTGCGTGATTTCGGTGGAAGCGATATCGATGACACTCAATGATGACGAGCGGAATGGAATGAATGGGGGACGAGTGATGGCCAGGTGCTTGACGCACGTGATGCCGGAGCTCTACCCATAACCTTTCACAATTCACTTCCAGGCAGAGGTCGCAACCGGGTACCCGATACCCGTACCCTACCCGATACCCGGCTACCCGTACCCGGCCTGGTACGGGTACCCGGCCGGGTACGGGTACGGGTAGACCGTGAGTCACTGGTGAATAACTGTTTGTCACTCATTTCCCAACGTCTTGTCTCTTCACACAAATTCAAGTTCCTAGAATCAACCCACCCACGCCTGCAACATGGCTTCATCCCAGAGGTCGCAATCAGGTACCCGATACCCGTACCCTACCTGTACCCGGCTGGGTATGGGTAAGGTACGGGTACGGCCGGGTACGGGTACGGGTACCCGTTTGCGACCCTGGTGTGGCCGGGTACGGGTACGGGTAAGGAATCAAAACCCGTTTCCAACCTCTGCTTCCAGGGGTCGACGCTGCAGGTCACTTTACGAACCCGGGCTTAATTTTTGTTCCCTGCTCAGCTAAGCCGAGCTTCCGAGGTCCCTCGAGATCGCGGAGCGCGCACGTTCCGGGAGGATCCCGCCGTCGGCGAGTGGGGCCCGGCAACGCGAAAGCGCCGGAGGGCGCCCGCTGTGTTTACGTAACGCGATATCCGTGGACGCTTTATATGGCGACGTTTAAAAATAGGGGCCCGTCCGTCGAGGTGTATTCTTAACCCCCCCTTCTCTCCCCCCCCCCCCCCCCCCGTGCGTCGTCAAGGCCACGGCGGAGCGGGAGCAGGATTGGGATCGGGAGTGGGATCGGGAGTGGGATCGGGAGTGGGATCGGGAGTGGGATCGGGAGTGGGATCGGGAGTGGATCGGGAGTGGGATCGGGAGTGGGATCGGGAGTGGGATCGGGAGTGGGATCGGGAGTGGGATCGGGAGTGGGATCGGGAGTGGGATCGGGAGTGGGATCGGGAGTGGGATCGGGAGTGGGATCAGGAGTGGGATCAGGAGTGGGATTGAGTTTGGGAGCAGGAGCAGGAGTGGGTTTGGGATCGGGAGTGGGTTTGGGAGTGGGTTCGGGAGCGTGTTAACGCGCCGGGGGGGGGGGGGGGTGTGCGGCTGCATGCGTCACAACGGTGAGGGGCTCTGTCCCGACGAGTCCCAGCGACGCCGCGGCAAGAGTGGCGGCAGGGTTCTGCCGTGCCGCGCGCCGCGATAATAAACCCCACGACCTCGTTCTCTTCCAGCCACGGCCAAGATCGGCGGTGAGCGATATCAGAACCGGTCCTGTGGCCGCCCTCCTTCCCTCGGTTTCACCAACCCACACTGACCAGCGTGGCGAAGTATGGCCAGGCAACCCCCCCCCCCCTCCCCCATTCCCCGCACGTGGTGGAGGATTTCCTCGCGGACTTCATCAACAGGGGATTTACGACAAGGCGGCACATTTGAGATTGATTTCGGGCGAATGACTGAAATTCCTTCATCAGCCATTCGGAGCACTCAGGAACACATTTTAATTGTTTGACAGGTAAGTCTTGCCGATTTTAATAGGCGCTTGCAACAGCACTTGCCCTGGCAAGCCCGTGTGGCTAAACGGGGTGTCTTTATCTTTGTGTGCGGTTGTGCACGTGTGTGGCGTGCGTGTGTGTACGCACACGAATGTCAGTCATCTCAGTGGGGTGCAGCAGTGTGGCGGTTAGCGTGCTGTACTACAAACCCGGTGATCCGAGTTGGACTCGTGCTCACGGCCAATAACAGTGATGATGATCTGAAACGGTCCTGGACCTCCCCTAGGTCGACTCCACCTCAAATGAGTACCTTTTGCGGTGTGTAGTAAACATCGGCACGAGCGAGATAAAGGCCGCCGGGCGTGGTGCTGGCCACCCACCCCCTCAGGTGCCGTGCCGGCCTTCATAGGTGCTTGCTGACAGCACTTGCTCCAACAGTCTGTTACAGGCTATATTGGGGACCTTTGTCTTTGTGTTTTACTTGTGTGTGTGTGTGTATGGAACGGCACGCAAGCACGCAATAAGTCCTATGGTGTTTTTCCATGATTGTGGTTATTGTGCACGGTGAGGCCATCATTGTCGCGATAGTAAAATAATCAACGGTTCACTCTCCGTTGCGGTTCCTCATTGTGGGGCGGTGCCGCCGGTATCTCTGCTGGTGGAAATTCTTTTATGTCCCGCCGTGCGCTGGGTTTAAAGATCGTGGGTTCAGCGGACAAGTTTCCACGTTGACGGGGGGGAAAATGAAAGCCTCTCTCACGTGGGTGAGGACTTTTTTTTTTACCTTTTGCGCCGTAACTTTCTCGTCTCCCCCCCGAGCGTTAGCGGGACGGCAGCGTCGGATTTCGCGACGTCGTCGTTTTTCTGCCGGTTTTGCCGACGGCAGGTGTGAGCGCGACATTGTCTGGGGGGCGGTGGGACGCGGGGGGTGGTTTACGGGTGTCCCACGCGGTTTTCCCGGCGGTTGTGCTGCGCGGATTTTTTTTGGGGAGCCCGGCGCCCCCGGCGTTTCACCGCCGAAGCGGTCCCCCGGGACATCGCGCGCCGAACAGCAAACGTCCGTACGGCGCGGGGACTCGGTTGACTCGACCGGGGGGAGCCGTACGGCACGGCCGCGAAAACCACCCATGCTGCTCGTAAAGTGGCCGGTGGCGGTGGCGGTGGGGGTGGCGCTGGGGGTTGCCAGCGGCGATGGTGAAGGGGCCGGTGTGCTAAGTAATAAGCTAGTGGCTGAGAGAGAGAGAGAGAAAACGTAGGCGAGGTAAAAGTACAAAGGCCTTCATCGCGAAAATCGCGTAAAACCTTCGAGCATTTGGCAAAGTCAAGGCCTCCCCTGGTCCCTGTGACGTCTTTTAGAATCGTCGCCTCCGGCCGTCCGGTTTGCTGCCGTCGTGGCACGAGCCAAGGAGCTCGTGTGGACGGGCTCCGGTCTCACGGTATTGGGGCCCCGGCCATTGCCAACTCGGCAAGATTGTCGCTGGCCCTGGCGGATTTTTTCCCCGTTTCCCGAGCCAACGGGGTTTTAAAGAGTGACTCCCAGTAGGCCTCGGCAAGGTAAGGTAATTTACCCTTTTTACTGGGTAAAAGGGTAATGTCTAGATTTGAAGTTTTCGTGACTGCAGAGATCCATACTCTTTGGTTCTTTCGGTAAAGTCACGTAGGTATAGATTTTAAATTTTATTTAATTTATACCTACGTGACTTTACCGAAAGAACCAAAGAGTATGAAAGGGTAAAGGGTAAAGGTGTCGACATGCCAAGGTAAAGGGTAGGGTAAAGGTAGCGCGGAAAAATTACCCGGTAAACACCTTGTGTTTACCGCTCGCTCAAAGCTCCGTGGCGCAGTTTGTGGCCTCCATTTAAAATTGGAATCATCAAGAGTATTCTATATGAATAAAGCGCCCTACCTAGCATTTACCTGTTAAAAACCTTCTTCATGTGTAGTAGTACCCCAGTAATTACCCTGTAATCGGGCAATTTGTATGGGGTAAGGGTACAAGGTAGGGTAAAGGTAGGCTCGTTGCTTTTGACCTTTTACCTTACCTTGCCGAGGCCTAATTCCCAATGCGCTTTAAGGATCCTGTGTCAGTGCGATGTGTGAATGTATGTATATTGAACTTTTTGTGCACCGTACATGCAAACCCTGCTAATCGGAGCTGCATGTAATACTCACTTAATCTTCTCGCGCGGTATTGATGACATCTGGCCACTGGTCTGCTGCGAGGAGTTGGCTCCCCGCGTGAACCAGGGATGCGTTTGTTTGGCCCGCCCAGGTCCCCGAAGGCCGTCGGGGTTGGCCATGATGATGGGTTCGTCCTCCGTGGCCTTTCCGCCCGAGGCCGGCTCTGCGGGGATGCGGTGCTCGGAAGGGATCCGGCGAGGCGAGGAGATTTACATCAACAAGTTGGCCATGGAGCAGGTACGCGCGGAAGCTCAGTGCCCGCGGATTTGTGGTTACACAAAATGAACTTGAAATGTTAAACTTTCATCCTTAGCGATAGAGTGCTTGATCATACTCTAGCACACGTGAGGGCAATTCACAGTCGTGCTTGCAATCGCCCCAAATCCTGTTGTTGGCTCTGCAGGACGAGGAGGACGAGGAGGAGGACGAGGAGAATGACGATTGCATTCGGCACCACCACCACCACCACCTCCACCTCGTCCCGGGCGCCACCACCTCGTCATCCTCCGACGCGCATCGCCCGCCACGGATGGTCACGGCGACGGCGATGGGAAGCCCCGACGACGAGCCACCCGACGAGAACGACCGAGAAGACGACGGTGACGGCGACGGCAAGGACGACGGCGAGTCGCGCCGCTGGGCGGACCGAGACGCGAGCTCGAGGGGGGGCGACCGACGATGCCGCCGCCGTTGCCGCAGACGACGAAAACGACGACGAAGACGACGACGACGAAGACGCCGACGACGAGGGTGGATGCGACGCGAACGGGTTCGGAAACGCGGCGCTCAGGTTGTCGCGCCTGCGGATGTCGATGCGCTCGATCTCGCCGGGACGGCGCCACAGCTGGGAGCCGGCCAAGAAGCGCGCGGTCGTCGAGTCCAAGAGGCGCAGGTGAGACACACCGGGGGGCCCCGGCGAAGCGGCGGTCGGCTAGGCAACCCGGCGATGCCGAGTTCGATTCCCGCTCACGGCCAAAACCGATTATATTGAACCGGTCCTGGGCCGGTTCAGATTAGGTTCGGCCTTTGGAAGCATTGGCACCTGGGGAGACGAAGACAGCCCGGTGCGGTGCTGACCACGCCGCTTAGTCGTTTGCCGTTGCCGGCAGTCATAGGTGCTCATTGGCACGCTTGATAGACTGTATTGGGGCGGGGGTCTTTGTCTTTGTGTGTCTGTGTGTGCATGCGCGTGCGCGCGTATGTGTGTGTGTGTGGGGAGCGGTAGTGTAGCGGTTAGCACGCCGCGCTACGTAACCCAGAAACCCGTGTTCGATTCCCGCTCACGGTCACCAACACCGGTGATGATTATCTCAAATGGTCCTGGGCCTCCACCTAGGTCGACCCGGCCTCAAATGAGTACCTGGTGCAGTGTGTAAAAACATCGCCACTGGGGAGACAAAGGCGGCCGGGCAGATTGGTGTTGGCCACCCCAACCCTCTCGTGTACCGTGGTGGCCTTCATAGGTGCTACTCGCGAACAACACTTGCCCCAGCAGTCTGTTAAGGTTATACGGGGGGGACCTTTATCTTTGGAGACTTGAGGGGGCCACAGAGGGGAGAAGAGTGCCAGGCGGTGAGCCAGGACGGAGGGGGCGGGAATTGAAGCGATTGCAGTGGAGAGGAATCGGAGAGACTCGGAGGGGTGGGTCGGGGGTTGGCTCAAAAGTCTGAGATACTGGACCACCATCGCCCAGAGGCTGGTTGGGATTTGGGGTTTCAGCCGCTGCCCGTCATTAAACCGGGAAGGGCAGCGAGTTGATGGTCCGAAGGCGCCGCACCCAACACTTGAAACCTGGTTTTTCCACTTAATACGGCACGAATTTCAGCTTCTGGGAGTGTAAAACGTCGGGTTTTAACGGACATGCAATTCGACGCCGTTTGCGGGGCAAATAAAATAAAACCTCGCGTGTGCCCCCCAAGTGTGTGGACGAGAGGCCCTCTGAAGTGGCTCGAGGGGTAGTTATGTGGCGTCAGCTTGCAGGGGGCTCTTCCCCTTTGCAAGGTGGCGATGCCGCTGTTTGCTGCCAGGATTTGCGACGCCCGATAAATATGGACAAAATTGGGTTGATAAAACATGAGATGTGTATTTTGGAGAAAAAAAAAAAAATCTGCTAATTCGGTGCGGTTACGTGTGTTGATTGTATCTCCAGCCTGCCTTGATTTTTATAGTTATTGCTGCTGTCGCATTGTGAATCCTACCGCACCGATAGTGTGTTTTCAATGACACGGTGACTTTTACGGTGGTGTGGTGATGTGGTGGTGATGGTGGTGGTGGTTGTGGTGATGGTCTTGGTGGTTGTGGTTATGGTGATGGTCGTGGTGGTGGTGGTCGTGGTGGTGGTGGTGGTGGTGGTCGTAGTAGTGGTGGTGGTGGTCGTGGTGGTTGTGGTTATGGTGATGGTCGTGGTGGTGGTGGTGGTGGTGGTCGTGGTGGTGGTGGTTGTGGTGGTGGTGTTGGTGGTCGTGGTGGTCGTGGTGGTGGAGGCTGACGGAGCGACCGTGTGCCGCGTGCTTCTCTTGAGAGCAGCGCCAGCGTTGATGAGCTCGACAGTCACAGCGAGGGAGAGGAGGAGGAGCAGGAGGTGGAGGAGGAGGGTGCGCAGATGTCCACCGTGGTGGCTGAGGAACATGGAGAAGAGGGGGAGGACGAGGTGGAGGATGAGGAGGAGGTGGAAAGAAAACGACGTTTGGCACAAGTGGGAGGCACCGTTGCTGAACGCCCTCAAACGTTAGAGGGGCTTTCGCCTCCATTCGGGATTCTCCACGAGCACAACGACCTCTCACCGGCAAGTGTTACCCCCCCCCCTCCTCTACCCCCCTCCTAGCCCCTCTCCCTCCTCCGTCCCCCCACCTCATCCTTCTTTGGCCATTAAGTGGTAAACATAACTTTCAAAATAGCTGCATAATTACAGCGCACGTTTTTTAAATCCATATTTCTAATTTATTTTCAAGATATATAGACATACACACACACACACAGGGTCAACCATTTACAGATGCCCCACTCATATAATCGTGGAAATGATTGTAAATGCAAAATGCTGAATTCACTGTTGTGCGACGAGCGTCGTTGGTGGCAAAGACGGAGGGGAAAGCTGCCGCCCTCCTCGTGTTGCGTGGAACTCAGAGGTAGCTCTAAGCCGCTAAGCCGTTCTCGAACACGGTCGGTTGGTGCACTGGCCTGCCGAGAGATCTGAACGGATTCTTTGTCTCGCGGCGATGACACCACTGTCTCGAGATTGACCTGGGGATAAAATAAATAAGTATAGACAGGACAATCGGTCACTTAAGGTCGCTACGCTGACCATGCCTTGGGATTGCCGTTCTCCCCCCCCCCCCCCCCGTCTTTGCGGTCCGCAGGACGGCGAGGAGGCCAGAGCGCTGGGTTTGGGCCCAATGCCCTACAGGAAGTCGGCGATGATGCCACACCTCCCGAACCACGAGCCCTTCATAAACAGTGAGTGGTTTGCCGTGTTACCAGCTTGGAATGTCTTCAACGGAAGGGATTGGGGATCACACGACTCCCCTGCTCTTCTCAAGTGCAGTCGGGCAAGGGCCACAGCCGAATATGGCCATGTGACGCCTCTGCCATCTAGTGGTCATGTGATGCATCTTCCATAAAAATGTAAATAATATAACGTTGGACATTCAACAATTTCCAGGGTCATGCCCCATACGGTGTTTACCAAAATCGCTCTCACATAGCCCGCATGTGTCTTCTCTTGAGTCTCTTTACATTCCCCAAAAAAACCTGGGTCACGGTCTTGAAAACCGATAATTCATAAAAATAAAGCTTCCTCTGTGAAGGATGATGACTGTGCGCTTTACACACGTGCGCGCTGTCCATAGCAATGACAAAGTAAGAAGTAAATAGAACTGTTCCCCACCATAGGAATGTGGAATTTCCACCACTGGCTCATCGTAGATTTTTTAATCCACACTAGGAAGCAAATCTTTTTGAATCCCCTGCCGAAAATGGTCACTATATTTTCTTTATATTATTATCCTTATTTACCTAGGGAAAGCCTCACTGAGTCTCAAGACTTTTTCAGAAGAGTCCTGCCTCGTTGTCTCAGCAGTGGCCGACGATTGCCGTGCGTTTCCCAATGAAGTACATTTACGGGACAAAGTTTTCAAGTTTCTCGAGTTTGGACCGTGACGACGGCTCCCGACGGCCCGCCTACTCTTAGTCAAACGACATCACGAGACACGCGATCTTGTCACGTCGAACATTTGGAGCAGCGTTAGCCCGCAGTATTGACCACAGGGGCCTGCCAGGTTCGAACCGCGATCCTCTGCCAACGAGCGGCGCAACGCGCTTCCGCTGGGCCGCGTCGCCGTCGGCTGAACGATGAAAGCGGTTTAGCAAAACTTGGCCGTGTTGGCCTGGTAAAAACCAGCTTGACGGTCTCAGTCCTGTCACCGGTGGCCACCGTCGGGTTGTGTTTCCCGCACCTCCGATTAGCCACGGTTGGCCACGTACAGCGCGAAAGAAGTTCAACGTACACACAAGCGTATGCTACCACTCGGACCGCCGTTGGCCCATCCTTGCCGAGAGCCACCTGCGCAGCTGGGGCCGGGCTGACTCACTCTTTCCGCGTCCGTTTGTAAATCACGGCGGGCAGCTGCTTGCTGCCGTCGTAAAGTAAACGGGGCAATGGCGCGTGTACGCCCCCCACCTCCCGCCGCCTCGTCGAGGTGAGTTAGTGCGGCGTCCACGGGTAAGCGCTGTCGCGTCGCCGCAAGCGCTCCGGCCAGGGTCGTTTCCGTACACCCAGCACGCACGCGCATGCGCACGCTGATACCCGTGTACACACATTGGTCAAAAGACAAAGATTCCCAGGATAGCCTTAACAGACTGCTGGGGCAAGTGCTGTTAGCGAGTAGCACCTATGAAGACCGGCACGGCGCACGAGGGGGTGGGTGGCCAGCACTAAGCCCGGCCCGCCTTTGTCTCCCCAGTGCCAATTTTTACACACTGCATCTAGTACTCATTTTAGGCTGAGGCGACCTAGGGGAGGCCCAGGACCGGTTCAGATAATCGACATTAGTGTTGGCCATGAGCAGGAATCGAACTTGTGTCCCCGGGGTTCATAGCGCAGCGCACTAACTATTGCGCCACTGCTCCTACATGCACACACGTGCATCCTCATTATTTTATCTTTTCCACTAGAATGATGATGTTGATGGTGGTGCTGGTAGCGATGATGGTGACGACGACGACGACGATGTTAAAAGCGTAAATGCGCATTGCTAATCACGTGCGCGATTGTGTGGTCGTATTTTCAGAGTCAAGGTCGCGCAGCGTGTCGTATGTCCCATCACCCGAACGGTACGTTCGCCTCCATCTCAGCTCGGCTTCGGCTTTGCTGTCGCTAAAAATATTCACGCTCCTCGAATAACCTCTGTGCATTGTAAGCTGATGAGTATTTTTCCCTATAGAGTTCTCCGTATTGTGGGAGGTATTTATATTTCTCCATGGTTCGTGTAAACAACAAATAGAAAATATTGGTTTGATTGTCATGCAACGAACATTATTGTCAGTTGCAGAGCGGGTGGCTAAATGCTGCCGCCAACACACAAAGGGATCTCAGAGGTAGCTCCATAATGTCTGCTTCCGGGGTCCATTGTCTAGCACGGAGGGATGCACTGCCGTGCGCGAGATCCAAGTGGATGCTTCGGCCAATCGCGTCTCACCAACAGCACAATCGGAATAAAATTGGAAATATCCCACCAAAAAACGTAATAATAATAATCCAGTTTTTAGAGGACGTTACCCCACTTTGGTATGGATTGGTAAGAGGTTTGTTCACCTGTTTCTCATGGTGCATCTATTGCCCGTGTCTCTTCCCAGGCGGACGCAGTCGGCCACTCTTCCGTCCAACATGAGCCTCTCGTCGGTCGTCATGTCGCAGTAAGAACCGCATTGGGGCCCCCCGCAAGGCCACGTTTTGGGACGTGTGATGGGCCATGTGCCAGGCCGTGTACCAGGCATTGTACCAGGCCCTGTACCAGGCCTTGTACCAGGCCTTGTGTCAGGCCTTGTACCAGGCCTTGTGCCAGGCCTTGTACCAGGCCTTGTGTCAGGCCTTGTACCAGGTCTTGTACCAGGCCTTGTACCAGGCATTGGGCCAGGCCTTGTACTAGGCCTTGTACCAGGCCTTGTACCAGGCCTTGTACCAGGCCTTGTACCAGGCATTGTGCCAGGCCTTGTACTAGGCCTTGTACCAGGCCTTGTACCAGGCCTTGTACTAGGCCTTGTACCAGGCCTTGTACCAGGCCTTGTACCAGGCCTTGTACCAGGCCTTGTGCCAGGCCTTGTACCAGGCATTGTGCCAGGCCTTGTACTAGGCCTTGTGCCAGGCCTTGTACCAGGCCTTGTACCAGGCCTTGTACTAGGCCTTGTACCAGGCCTTGTACTAGGCCTTGTACCAGGCCTTGTACCAGGCATTGTACTAGGCCTTGTACCAGTCTTGTACCAGGCCTTGTGCCAGGCCTTGTGCCAGGCCTTGTACCAGGCCTTGTGCCAGGCCTTGTACCAGGCCTTGTGCCAGGCCTTGTACCAGGCCGTGTACCAGGCCTTGTGCCAGGCCTTGTGCCAGGCCTTGTGTCAGACCTTGTACCAGGCCTTGTGTCAGGCCTTGTGCCAGGCCTTGTGTAGTAATTACTCAGGAGGCTTGACGACGGGATCGGAGGCACACTTATTTATTAACACAACTTGTATACAGTTAGCGAGTATACACAGGACCTAAGGGGTAACGTCCCCTTACTCGGCTAACAGGGAGACACAACATCTAAGCCCCGCTAACCTAAGCCCAAGTCCTCCACTAGGGAGCTAGGGGAGGCTACCTGTCCCAGCCCTGGTCAAGCTGGGATCCGACCCCCTGAGTTCCCAGACCTGCTCGTCAGTCTGGGCTCTCGGGGCCACGCCACCGGCTTGCCCTGGTCGGCCCTGATAAGGACAGCGAGCCAGGGGAGCTCCGGGGCCTATTCTAGCTGGTCTTCCGTCTTCGCTGGTTAAAGCTGATACCTCGACCTCGAGCCCTCCGGCTCACCCCCTCTTATAGTCCGCGGCCCCCCCGGGAGGGGCCCGTGGGGGATGCAGGTGCGGACGTCGGTGTGGCCACCTCCTATGTGTACGGCCCTAACCACGCCCCTTGTGTTTGTTTGCCATCCGCTCCCATACACAATTACACCTCTACACTTGTGCCAGGCCGTGTGCCACGTATTCGGCGCCACCTGATTGCGAGAAGAGGTTACAGTCGGGCGCCTCTCTACGATTCTCTCGTCATATTATTCTGACGCCACTTACAATCGCTGAATCAGTAAAATAACAATAATACTAATTATGATGGTGGTGATGATGATGATGTATTGCGCCGCTTTGTGACTCCCGCTACTGGAGCTAAGGCCTCCGCAGCATTCCGTGCTCACTGATGATTGCTGTGTGGCGTCCAGGGCGGACGAGCCGGGAGTGGTCTCCCCGAGCAAGCCGGACGGCGAGAAGGCCGGAACCCGGGTGGCGCGAACGTTCAGCTTCCTCAAGAACCGCATGACCAGCACAAAGAACCGCAACAAGGTGGGCTTGGCCGGGCTCTATCCACTGCTGTGTTAAGGATTTCCCCCCCCCCCCCCCCCCGCTCCTTGCAAACAGCGTTCCCGATTGGCCTTTCGTCGTCGGGTCTTGAGCTGTTTCCGCTGCCGGATGAAAGTACAAATCAGAACATCACAGCATAAGCAGACATCAATTCTCAATACGAATGATGGCAAATATAAGTCTCCAACGAAGCATGTATTGCTGAAGTGGGCGAGAGAGCTGCCGTGGCAAGAGGTTGTCCCACCTGATGACTGACGCTTGTGTTGTGCCCGAAACGTCGTGATTTGTTTTATTTTATTTCTACCCACGTGACTTTTACCGAAAGAACAAAAGAGTATGGATTCCTGCAGTCACGAAAAGCTTCAAATCAAGATTGAAGAATGTATTCGATTAAATCAGGGGTTGGAAACCTGCTGCTCCGGAACCGCATGCGGCTCTTCATAGCTGTCAACCCCTTATCAGTGCCTACCTTATTACAGACCAATTCAGACCTTATTGGTCACCCCGTGTCCTTATAAAACTCAACGTTCATCCTACAAAGTCCCATCACAAGGGAGAAACACAAACAAATAGATAATATATTTTTGTTGTTGCCCGTATTGAAACAGCTGTACCCCCGTATGGACCTGAAAACTCAATGTCCCTGTACAAGAATACGAGTAAACCGTATGGGTTGACAGGTATGGCTCTTTAAGGACTGTTTCGTGACATTATTTATTAAGGACTCACCATCTCGTATTCACCACATGCATTGCGGTTCTTGAAATATTGAGGGTTCTTTTTTTTCCCGAATTCGATTTTTTTTTACACTGTTACTGTTATTTTGGTTGCTGAACCCTGATCTAAATAATGGCAACGTCTGACCAGTAGATGGCCGCGAGTACGGTACGTCTATACTGTCGTGATTTACGGGGTGAGATCCGTCCGAGTGATTGTTGGTCATCGCTGGAGCCCGTTGAGATCCGCCACGGTGGATCGCGGGGCTCGGTGTCGTAGTGGCCACCGCTGACACAACCCAAAGGAATCCGATCGTGGAACAAGTCGGTGCATGGGAAAATTGACGACACTGAAAGCAGCTTCGCCACAATCCCAGCGATTCGGAGTCCGTATCTTGATTTAGACCGGAGGTTGGAATCCGATGAGCTATGAAGCTCTTTTTCACAGATGTCCAGTAGAAGCTGGGGGGGGTGGGGGCGGTTTGCCGGAGTACATCCGACACTGCCCGTATATAACTTTTTTTTATAGAAAACCAAAAAAAATGGTGGGACAAATCGTGTTCTGTCTGGCTCACAGTTATAATCGGTTGACGTGCTACGCGCCAAATAAAAGCAACTCGGTGATTATACGAAAGGTTACCCAAGAATATGAATAGGGTAACCCATGTCGCTTTATTGTTTAAAACGTATATCTTAAATTACGTGAACTTAATATAATGAATCGTATAAACGGAACGAAAATGAAAAGCGATCTAGGTGTGAGACGAACATAATTGTTTGCTAATTCGAAACTAAATTAAAGCCATAAGGAATTAATGTATTCACAGCGAGGCCAAATTGAGCATGCAAATGGTACAACAATGAGGCAATGCAAATGACAAACGAAAATAACCTGGTATTAAATAGAGTTTTTGGTGTAGGGTTGTGAAATTATTCCACCATTTCCAACGCTGGAGCCTTATTGGGTGAGAAAACAACGGAGCAGCAAACAAGACAAATGAGACAAAAACAATCAATCGATTTGTAGAATCAAACCTCATCCTGCGAACCGTGGCAGTCTAAAAAAAAACGAAAAACATATTTTTATTTTACCACGATTTTACCCACTGATCCCGTATAGCTGTTTTTCATAAGCGACCTGGCTTTCACAAATGATAAATCAATTAAGTGGCTTATCATCATGTGGAAATAGAAACCAACCAAATACTTTCAATGCATGTTTCTAAATGTGGAGGGACAAACCGGGAGACCCGGAAATTATTCCACGTGACTGCGGGGAGAACATGCATATTACAAATATGCAGGCATCGGGGGTCGGGATCGAAGCCACGGCCTCCTGCATACCAGGCGAGGTAGTTAACATCTCCTAGCCACCGTGGTGCCATCAAGTTGCTGGTGTGGGATCGTGGTGGTTCGGTAGTTCTGCCGCTGCTCAGCGTTACCAGGCGGTCCATCTGAGCCCTTGCAGCCTAACGAATGACTCTGACTGCAACGCCGGCGTTGAACCGAGCGAGACCAAAAATCATCAACTGTCGAATCCAACTCTGAGCCCGCAATTGTTGGCGGTCGTGTCGCTGGGATAGAGTGGGGGTGACGGATCGGGGGTGGGTTGGATCGTTCTCTGCCCAATATCTCGTTCTCTTGCTCGCTATAATAGCTCTCTCTGGTCTTCACGGTTCTTCCTCCGCTGTTCCCGCAGTCCAAGACCAAGGAGGGCAAGGAGAAGCCACCGCAGGGTGGGGCTCATCGCTTTGCCTCGGCCACCTTCTCCAGCCCCACGCACTGCTCGCACTGCGGGAAGGGGCTGGGATCACGCGACGCCTTGCAGTGTCTCAGTAAGTCACCGCGCGCGCACGGTACGTGCCCCTGCACGCTCTGCGGTACGCTGTGCGGGTACCCTCTGCGGTTCTGCTCTGCGGTACGCCCTACGGCAGGGGTGGGGAACGTCTGGCCCGCGGGGCCGTATGAGGCCCGCAAAATAATTTGGTGTGACCCTGCCAAGGCAACCACAGGCGGGACTCGAAATTCAATAAATCTAGGAGCAAACCTGGAAAAGCAGTTGCGAGTAGCAGCAACATCATCAATACCAGCTAACATCACACGCCTCACCAAAGAGAAGCAGTTCCAGCCATCACTTTAGGGGTTAGTTAGTAAAACGTTTGACCAAATATAACGGGCTAATTTTTAAGTTGATAATTTTGTATGGCCCGCGAATGATGTTATATAAATATCCAAATGGCCCTTGGCAGAAAAAAGGTTCCCCACCCCTGCCCTACGGGGGTACGTTTTGCAGAACACACAGACCACCTGGGGCATGTTAACTGGGTTCTATTCCCGGCTCGGGCGCCTCTGTGTGGAGCGTTTGTATGTTCTCTTCGTGTAGAGTGTTTGTTCTTTTAATGGTTTCCCCCTAGTTCAGCAATGGGTATCCTCCAAGCTCTACGATTTCTGTCGATAAAAACACACACACACAATGTAACTGATATCGACCAAAAACATCCTGGTGCTGACAATTTACTTGGAAAGTTACTCAAGTGGGATTACGCAGCAGCAGCAGCATCGCCTCCCTACTGCAGCAAAAAAAAAAAACTTGCAAGGACCCTCGCGTAAAATTAACGAAACTCGGCCTTTCTTGGGTGAACTCCCGTAAATAGAAGAACAGGAACGATACGACTAAATACGAATCGACATTGAGAAAGAGCACCACGGTGCAAGGCCGTATGGCCGTTGGCCATTTATTATTCAAGAGCCGCATGGCTCACAGGGCTATGCCTAACAAATGAAACTTAACTGAAACAAGGCTGCTGCTGCATGCATACCAGCAGAGGGCAGTGCAGCAATATAAATTGTACTCTACTATGCCACAAGGTCTATACTTCTGCCCCCCCAGCCCCGTCTTTACCGTACTTACCAGTATGGTGAAGTATGGTCAAATATACCCCACGGCTCTTGAGGCATGGGGGGGAGGGGAAATCCTTCTCATCCAGCAGTGGATTGAAAAAGGCGCTGTAGATGCACGGCAAAAATACAAGCTCCAGACGGCAGAGGGCGGTAGTGCTCCTGGCTATGGCGGGGAGTAGCCATGCAATTTGTTTGTACCAAAACAGATCAGCAGATAACGTTATCCCCACCGCCTATACGTCCCCTCCACATACAACGTAAAAATATCTATCTTCTTACATCATTGCAGCAGCATCGGTTCCACACAAGCAAACTCTGGTCCGGTTTTTGGCGCACAGTGTCTCGTCAGCAGAGTGAGGCTCGTGTTGAATCGACACTGGTGAACTGCCAGATGTCCATAGGCAAGGGAAAACCCCTTTCTTCCGACCTGGGTCCTAGTTTGTCGCGAAGTTGTACGATAAAGTACGGTGGGTCCCCGCTTAACGCGCGGTGTTCACACTATAACGTGTTTTCGTGATAACGCAGTTCTTCTGTTACGTAACGCTTCACGCACAACACGAAAAGCGCGCACCGTTATAGCGTGGAGCGCACACACCGTTATAGCGTGGAGCGCACACACCGTTATAGCGCGTTTTCTGAGCGGTCGACGACGAATTGCTCTCTTGAGCTGCGTGGCTGAGTGGAGTGATAGCGAGCGTGGAGTGATACAGTAACGCGGCGGCGGACCTCGAGTGTGCAAGTCCATTGTATCTCGCCAAACTTTATCGCTACCTTCGTTATGGGCAAATTGTTTTCTCTCACGGTTTACAGTCACAGGTTGGCATTTTTACTTGAGAAACAGAGGCGCAGGGACGGTCGTAGCCAGAGGATATTTTTTTCTCATCAAAATGCTCGGCACAAAGATTTTCAATGTCAAATCACTTGACGGTAAAATTGCGGTAAACTCGCTCGCCGCTCGGCGTTTTCCTTTCTCGCGGCTTTCTGGGACGAGGCACGCCGTGGTTACGCGACCCCGACACGCGTCGGAGGAGCCGTCAATAATCAAATGCAGCCGTGAAATCGTGGCCCCGTGAAACGTTTGGGCCGTGGAAATTGCACGGGAAGGTCCTTCGTTGTTTCCGTTTTTTCTCCCTGCCGATTTTGCCAGACCGAGGCGAGACATCGTCTCCGGCGTGTGCCAGGGTTTCGGGAGCGACGCCGACTCTCGTTACAAACCCAGCGTGCGAGTGCATTCGTTCCTCTCTCTGCCCCCCCCCCAACCCCCCACCTTGAAAACTATCTCTTCAATAAAACTCGCCCTGCAAGTACGGGAGGGGGAGTACACGCGGCGATTGGAGAGCACAATGAAACCGCCGGGTCCCTGCTGTGCAGCCAGGGTTGTGCCACACGGAGGAGAGCCCACCGAGAGTATCTTTAGCTATGCTAATCGCTCGCTGCCTCCCAGATTCACTTGCGGCGGTGGGTGGTGGTGGTGGTGGGAGGGAGAGAGAGCGGGTGAGAAATGGGAGGAGCAAGCGTGCCCCTGACGATATGGAGGTATGTTCTGGTTGGGTGTTGGTCGTGTACCTTGGCCAGTGAGAGGCAGTTGAGCCAACAGGGCGGAGGGAAGAACGGCGGGGGAGAGAGAGAGAGAGCCGAGGGAGAGCCGAGAGAGAGAGGAAGAAGGGACTAGGCCAACAAGAGAGGCAGAGCTGAGGCTGAAAAAAAACGAGCACAGCTCAAGCGAGAGGGAAGCGAGGCTTTGTGGTGGTGGTGGTGGTTGCGGCCGCTGCGGTGTCCGGTTCCGTGGCCGTGGTCAGCGCTCGTCCGCCCGCACCGCCTTCGCGAGTTTGGGATTTTCTATTTTCTTATTTTTCGACGTTGAGGACGGGGACGGCGGGGGGGGGGGCCTGACCCTCTCCATCTCTCGACATCTCTCGCCACGCACGCTGGGGGTGAGTGTCGGTCCGGGGTGGCGGCGGCGGCGGGTCACCGCCTGGCCACTCGCTTGCGCTCCGTCATTCGTCGTCGCTGCCCTTCTTATTTATTTTCTCGTTTGTAAGCCATACGTGGAATGCGGGGGGCGACACCGGCGTGGGCTCCGGCTGCCGCCACCACCGCCGATGCCGCTGCCGTTGCCAATTGTCGGTGTGGGACTTTGAGCGAGTGGTGGTGTGGGGGGGGGACCCCCACAGTTGAATGTTGTCAAGCCCAGATGGACGAGCGAGGGAGCCAGCAGCGAGGGAGGCGACAGGGGAGAGCGAGATTGTCTGGGGACGTTACCCCTTTGTCGTGAGCAGCCCTTCTGAAACGTCCCTTGATTTGCAGGACCGGCCACAGCGCGTGTGACTGTGTGCGTATGTGTGTCTGTGTGCGTGTGTGTCTGTGTGCGTGTGTGTGTGTCTTTGTGTGTGTGTGTCTGTGCGCGTGTGTGTCTGTGCGCGTGTGTGTCTGTGCACGTGTGTGTCTGTGCGCGTGTGTGTCTGTGTGCGTGCGCGTCAGCGAGAGGAGAAGGGGCATAGATCAGGATCCGCACAATGGCTCGCCAACCCTCATTGTGTGTGCGCTCTGTGCTCCACTGTATGGATCCACTGTCGTCACTCTTAAGCTGTTCTGCTCGAATTGCTTTCGTGCCCTAATCGCGTTCCAGTCCAGTTTAGCCGGCGTTCGCTCTGCAACGAGAGGGAATAAAATCAAATGCGCGCTCCTTGCTCACTCCACTGCTGAATGAAGGCCGTGTTGGGTCACGCGGGTTATCTCAACCATGTACTTCGCAGTGCTGGGCCAAAAAAGAGAATTTTCCTCGCGAATATAAATACTCAATAATGGTCTGGCTAAAACATCCAAAAGCAGGACTCTCCTGAAACAGGTTCATGAGACTTTGCCGAGGCTTTCTCAAGCGAAAGACAATTGCGATAATGGTCCACATTCGGTTGGGTGTTTACGTATTATATAACTGCTGATTCACATCGCTTTGTTGTTCGGGGGCTGTTTGAGGGGTTCTTTGACCGTACTTCACCACGCCGGTCATTGTGAGTTGGTGAGAGGAGGCACCCAGGACCAGTTCAAGTATCGCTCGCCGCTGAGGTTAGCCG
Source organism: Lampetra fluviatilis (assembly GCF_964198595.1). NCBI lineage: Eukaryota > Metazoa > Chordata > Hyperoartia > Petromyzontiformes > Petromyzontidae > Lampetra > Lampetra fluviatilis. The sequence goes on along the minus strand of NC_136327.1, from coordinate 7,085,158 downwards.
TGGGACAGGAATCGAACTCGAGTGTCGCCGGGTTCGTATTGCAGCGTGTGAACCACAGCCCTACCCAGCGTAGGTCTTGTCTTTGTTGGTGTGTGAGTGGGGAGCGGTGGTGCAGCGGTTAGCGTGCTGCGCTACGAACCTGGTGACCCGGGTTCGATTTCCACTCACAGCCAACACCGGTGACGATTATCTGAACCGGTCCAGGGCCTCCCCTAGGTCGACTCGGCCTCAAATGAGTACCTGGTGCGGTGTGTAAACATCACAACTAGGGAGACAAAGGCGGCCGGGCGTGGTGCTGGCCACACACCCCCTCGTGCGCTTTCTTTGGCTTCATAGGTGCTCGCTTAACAGCACTTGCCTTGACAGTCTGTTAAGGCTTTCCAGGGGATCTTTGTCTTTGTTGGTCTGTGAAATGTCTGTGTGTGTGTGCGCGTGATTCCCTGGTGTATACGTTGGGGTAACTCTCTCCGTGTGTCTCTGGGCAGATTCACTGGGTCCTGGATTTCATCGTTCTAAACGAGACGCAAAAAGACGTGCGAGAGAGAGGGAGAGAGGGCACACTGCGATCGTTGAGAGAAAAAAACCATCGAAGAACAGGGCCGTCGAAATTAAATTAGATCGAGTGTGACCGACCGACAGCTTTTGACGCTCTTGCATACCGCACGGAGGCCGTCCGCCCCGCTGTATGTCCGGCGTGTGCACGTGTTGTTGCGTGGAACTCGCGCTCCGTTGCGATGTTGGGTTTTTTCCCATCGTTCTTCGACGTCAATTTGGTCGGCGCTTGCCCGCGATCTTCTTGAGAAGCTGCTCCTCACTCCCGGCAGGGCCCGCCGGTAACTCACTCGCTCGCTCGCGTCCATGTGATGCACATTTTTTTCCCCGCACGTAAGCAATTTCCTCTCGTCAACAATAACAACGGATGACGCATATTATGTCATAACCCCCCCCAACCCCACCTATTTCTACACGGATAAAAAACGAGACGAGGCTGTCTCTGGTGTAGGCCAATCGGTTTCAAAGACGACGCATGCATTGCCAGGGCATGTTTCTTTGCAGGATTTGCCACATGTACGTGTGGCTAATGCACACTTTTGATGCCTTGCAATAGGTTTTTTTTTTGGCGCTTGAACATCTTGACACCTCCAGTTGTCTTGCCATAAAGAGCAAAAGTCCAATTCTCCTTTGTTTTTTGACAACTTTTGCGACCGCCCGCACGGTTTTACAAGCCTGTCGCGCTCTCTGTGACTTTTGTCACCACCATCCATCACTTTTGAGCCCTGTTAACTCGGCCCTACTAAATATTAGTCGCTTCGGTGCTGTTGTGACCCTTGCAGAAGGGAGTCTTCTTGCCTACATGCCGTGCCAACCCATATGGTTTAGCCCGTAATCTTGTGCAGGGAAATTGAGTTTTCAGGTCCATACAGCATACATCCGTTTCAATAGAGGCCAACAAAAAAATCTATTTTTTTGTCTGTTTGTGTTTCTCCCTTGTGATGGGACGTTGTAGGATGAACGTTGATATTTATAAGGGTACGGGGGTGACCAATAAGGTCTGAATTGGCCTGTAACAAGGTAGGGCACTGATTAAGGGGTTGACAGGTTTGTAGTGGTAAGTACTAGTGGTGAGTGTACTCGTGGAGATTGTCTATTTGTTTGTGTTTCTCCCTTGTGATGGGGCTTTGTAGGATGAACGTTGAGATTTATAAGGATATACGGGGGTGACCAATACGGTCTGAATTGGTCTGTAACAAGGTCGGGCACCGATACGGGGTTGTGTGGGGGGTTTCTCCTGGCTGTCCAGTTCCCTCCCGCAAGTAAAACTACTCTGCCGGGGAATTAGCCGAGCGATTCCAACTCTCCATTCACCTGCAGCAGCTCCGCACGCGATTGTTGGTGTGTGTGTTGTTGTGTGTGTTTGTTCGTTTACTCGCCGTGTTACGACCGCACTGGGTGTTACGGAGATCACCACCAACTGTCAGGCGAAGACTCCACACCCTGCCCTTTGAAGGGACCTGTATATTTATTTTTTATTGCAAAAAACATGCTCACTTTTTGTTACTGTTGGGTGTGTGCCAATAAATCTACCTGGGCAGGACTGCTCGTCAAACCAGCTCCGATACACACGTGTGATCGACTGTACAGGGGGGAGGTGGTGGCGGGGGGGTACGTGTGTTGTGTCTGTACATCGCAGAGCCCTTGAGTCGGCCCACCGCTGGATGACTACCTCTGTCTGCACCACGCCATGCGGGCTGCGAGGGTTTATCTTTGACCGTACTTCACCGCACGCTGGCCAGCCCCGGTTGGTGAAGACAGGGGGGGGGAGCGTAGATGTTGCAGCGTACAAGTACAGTACAACACTTGTGTTCACCTTTTGCTGTTCTCTGGTCTGACACCCTAAAGAAAGCTGTCTCTGGTGTAGACCAATCAGTTTCAAGGACAATACATATATACTTATCGGAGCATGTTTTGTTTGCGTGCTCACCGCAACTACTGTGTGTGGGTAATGCAGACGTGATTCCTTGCAAAAGGGGTCTATTTGGTGTTTCAACATCTAACAGCTCCTGTTTTATTGCCAGACTGGGTAAAACCCATTCTTATTTGTTAATACTCTGGTTCTTTCGGTAAAGTCACCTAGGTATAAAATAAAATTAATCACGACGTTTCGGGCACAACACAAGCGGCCGTCATCAGGTGGGAAAGCGTGGTCTGCTGCTGAGGCAGACTGTTTTAAAATGTTTGAAATGGGTGTAGCCCAAGGGTCATAAAGAAGTGGCCGGGGCTAGTGATGTTAATGTGAGAGATTAGCATGTAACTGTAAGATAGGAGGAGAGCGGCCTCCTCGACGAGGGCACGGAAGTGGCTACATTTGTTCATACTTGTCTTTTGCTGCCCTTCCATCTTGCTGACAACGTAACCCCATTGCAGCGGCCTATAGCATTGGTCTTTATTCACGCATAGTCGTCGCCCATCTGCCGAATACTGCCCAGGCATAACCCTGCTGAGTTTCTGACATCCAATCCGATCCAGTGGTACGATCTCAGACACGGAACACGATCCCCCGATGGTAGGATCCCAGACATTTGTTATGGAAGTCGGAATGTATTTATGCGTGACTCGGTGTGCGTGTGTGCGGCCTTCGTCCAACAGTGGACTGATGGTTAACGTTTGTACGTCACGTATGTCTGTGCATCCACATGTGTGGCTTGAGAACTGCTTAGGTGTTGGGAAACATTGGCACCGGGGGAGACAGGTGGCATCCGGGTGCGGTTCTGACCACGCCACTTAGTCGTTTGCCGTTGCCAGCCGTAATAGGTGCTCATTCGCACGCATGCAGATCCGTATGGGTGGTCTTTGTCTTTGTGTGAGTGGGGAGCGGTAGTGTGGCGGTTAGTGCACTGCACTATGGACCCGATGACCCGAGTTCGATTCCCGCTCACGACCAGCACCAGTGACGTTTATCTGAACCAGTTCTGGGTCTCCCCTAGGTCGACTCAGGCTTAAATTAGTACCTGGTGCGGTGTGTAAACATCGCCACTGGCGAAACGAAGGAGGCCGGGCGTTGTGCTGGCCACCCACCCCCTCGTGTGCCGTGCAGGCCTTCATAGGTGCTACTCGCTAACAGCACTTGCCCCTACAGTCTGTTAAGGCTACACGGGGGATCTTTGTCTTTGTGTGTGTGTGTACCAACCCGCTTGCCCTTGGCTCGGGGTAAACATGCTGAGTAGATTACAGACACCGTGCTAATTGCAAGTAGGAAAGAGCACTTCCACGACGTGCAGTCGGAGCCCATGCTTGGCACCACATGGGGTGAAATATGCTGCTTGAGTCCACCGCGGGCAGAAGGCTTGGATCGCAATGACCGTCTGTTTCACGTGCATGCTTCACATTCACCAATGAATAATTTGCATGTATTTGTAAGGCGCCTTTCACGAATGTGGGATCAGGAGAGGCCAAGAGAGACAGAGAAGCTTAATAGAATTAACGGACTTGGGAAGATGTGTTTATTTTTTCATACGGGACTTGCAAGTATCCACATTATTGAATAAACGAATTTCAAACGGTAGGGAGTTCCACGACCTTGGCGCAGACACAGCGAGTGGCCAGCCGGGATCGAGGTTCGCACAGAAGGGCAGAGTCTTTCCGTGTTCCCGAGATGAGTTGCATCGCAATCTGGGTTTTCCCAAAAATTGTATTCTCTTACAAAGCACACGGAGATACCCTTATATAAAGCGTCATTACGTTCGTGCAAAGCTACCGCCCGATTAATTGCCATCATCCAAGTTTGTGCTGGAGAGATAAAAGATTTGAGTTAATCATTGTTAGCATTTTGTCACCTTATGTTGTACCGATGAGCCACTGTTTGGGCCAATCACAATTACAAACAACAACAACAACAACGTGAAATAAATGACATTTCCAGGGACATTGTTGTCAATTGTAAATTTGCAGTTACAATCATAATTGGCCCCAGGTCAGCTGTAGTTTATTTTAGTTGGTTTAATCAGGTGAGACCTAAAAACCAGGATATTCTCATTGGCAAGAGTGACCTGAATCACAGAAAGTTACAAAAAGCGAAGGGAAAATAACACAAACAGGGAGAGGAGTGATTGCATAACCGGAAAAGTAAAATTTATTGCGGGAGTATGTGCCAATATTAAGTAAATATATGCAGCTACACATAGCGGCGGGTAAAAGTGTGGTAGAGTAGGCCAAAGCACCCTCGAGAGGTGCTCTCCAGAGCTCCTTCGGATAGAGGCCCTTCCTGCCTGCAGTGGCTTGAGCAAGCAATTGCAAGGCTGTGCCTTAACTTTTACTTTTATCAAATATAATATGTAACGTCCGTTCCAATTGCCGTTAGTGCCGCGGTGGTGAGATGTTAACTACCTCGCCTGATATGCAGGAGTTCGTGGGTTCGATCTCGACCCTGACGCCTGCTGTATATTTGGAGTTTGCGTGTCTCTCTCTCTCCCCGAGGTTGCGTGGATTTTTCTCCGGGTCCTTTTTTCCCCCCTCCTCCACATTGAGAATCAGCATGACGCATTTAGAGAGTATTTGGCTACTGCTGCCAATTGCCACGTGATGATGAGCCACTTCGTTGAGCTATCATTTGCGCTAGCCAGGTTGCGTCTGAAAAACAGCTATGCAGCTCGGTCGGCCGTACCCGGTAAAATAAAAAAAATAGTTCATAGTTTATCGGTTAGTTTGGGTGCCACCACCCCATGCCCGCGCCGGTGGACCTTGCGTCTTCGTCAGCCGTTTTATAAAATGACGGAGGGGGCAGCAGCGGTGGCGATGGTGGGAGGTTGTTATTGGGCTCGTGGGGCGGGTGGTCGTGGCGTCTCAGCGTCTCCCCCGTGCCCCAGGGAGTCTCTGACGCGGCCTCCTCCTCCTCTCCGCCACACGATGTGCGGCGGAGATGCCGCGCTGTTCTCGTTCAGTGTGGCCGCATGTTGTTGTTGGGTTCCCCCCCCCTCCTCTCCCCCTTCTGGTCGGTCGGTCGCCAAACTTTTTCACAATGTCCAGTGTCAGCAGCTCTCGGCGCAAGCAAAACCGAGCAGAAGCCTTTTTAGGGTCCCAAGGAGCTCAAAGTGCGCATAATTAATTAATTAATTAAAATAATAGGGCTGCACCAAATGGAACTAAGATCCCTTAAATTTCGATTTGAAGCTTTCGTGACTGCAGGGATTCATCTTCTTGGTTCTTTCGGTAAAGTCACGTAGAAGGGAAATAATAAAATAATCAAATAACAATTTTACATAATAAAATACAAATGTTTTTTATTATGTTTTATTTTTATTATTTTATTATTTCCCTTCTACGTGACAATTAAACATAATAAAATACAAATGTATTTTATTATGTTTTATTTTTATTATTTTATTGTTTCCCTTCTACGTGACTTTACCGAAAGAACCAAGAAGATAAGATCTCTTATATATGAAAAAAACATTTTAGGAAGTTCATAATTAAAAAAGAACACCATTCAAATAATGTAAATAGGTATCATCCCGGTAATTTTGATTTGTTCACACAACTGTGTTGTGATTACGTTACGTAGCTCATCTGGTGTGTAATTGTTTGTGATCACGTGACGTTCGCAGCAGTTATTTCTACTCGGGCCTTCAATGGGGCTGACGCCACCACTCCCCTCTGCCATAGAAATGCAGAAAATATAAACCGCTGGCTCAGATGCGTGTCTCTGCTCACTTTCATCCATGATGGTGAGGTTAGTATGCAAAACATTTCAATACATTAAATAATAAAAACAATTATGCTGCCATTCTGTCGCCCTTTCATCCACCTCCATTAGTCTGTGCTGCAACCCGCGGTGTTCAACGCGTTCCCGCCGGGGCAGAAATCGTGATTCTAGATTTGAAGCTTTCGTGACTGCAAGGATTCATACTCTTAGGTTTTTTCGGTAAAGTCGCGGAGACTTGTGTTGCCTCCGAAACGTCGTGATTTATTATTTTATTTCTATTAGTATAACATTTTGCAATAATATTAATTTATTTTTATTTCATTTTACCTACGTGACTTTACCGAAAAAACCTAAGAGCAGAAATCGTGAGTTCCGCTTGATCCTAGTGCCGCACGTTCACGTGAACTCGGCTCATGAAAAGTGCCGGTTGCTTCTCTGCGATGACAACTTTCCACGTGTTTTAGTCGCCATGTATATACCCTTTGGCCTTGACATCCCTATTGTCTCCTGAGCCTAAAGGTCTGGTCATCGCCGAGGCAATTGGTCCCACAGGATTTCTTGCAGGCACGACGTTTTTCACAAGCACCAGATTCCTAACTGCACGGCAAGGCGCAACACACATCTGCGGTGTGGACAGGTAGGCTTCCGCGGGTTCAGAAAGGTCAGGAACCACTGCTCTAGAGGGGTCGTTAGAGAGCCGCTCTCCACGGTGCTTTGGCCTACTCCTCCACGCTTGCTGGACACCTTGGAAGAGGTGGGAACACCCACGCTTTACTCAACGACATGCAACCCCCGCCGGCCGAATTACCGTCGTGCACCCGTTTATACCCCTGGGTGGACAAGAGAAAGGGAGGCCATTTAAGGAACGGTCCCATTGCTTCAACTGCCAGGCGGGGAGATGGAATCGAACCGGCGACCGCTGAATTCCTAAGTCACTGTTTCACACGGAGTGTGGCAATCATCGAATGGAACCAGGCGGCTCCATCTGACAAGCACAGCTGCGTGGCAACGCTTGCAACGAGCACTCGGGATGAATGCGGGAGCGTGCGCGTTTCACGAAGTGCGGGGCCTTTACTCGGAATTAGCGCGGCACCAGACCTTGCCCGGTCGCTGCATGCGGGCGGCTTAAAATGGTGCAGGCCATGTGTTCTCGAGCCCGCCGCTGAGCTATGCGGTGTAAAGGTGTGTGTCAGTGTTCTGGGAAACACTACCCTAAAGATAACATCAGATGATGATAAGAACCCTGCTTTTCATCACAGGCTTGCAAATATTTTTTTTTCCGGTTGTAAATACCAGAAACAGATGTTTGTTGTTAATTTAGAGTATGGAGTAGAGCATGGCTGTCTGGTTATTCGGTTAAAGATAACTACCTGCTCTCTGTTCGATCGCTGAGCTAACCAAATAACCCCATGTAATAGTCTCACCACTCGTACCACTGGAGGTGATGGGCGGGGCTTGGTGACATCATCAGCCACGTCACACTGGGCGTGGCTTGTCGGGGGTTTCCTGCCTTCGGGGCGGCAGCATGTGGGGGGATGGGTAGCCACCCCATTTTAAAGGGGCTCACAAATTTGAGTGGGTTAGTGGCCCTTAATGGATTCATCGTCCTCACGCTCGCAGAATTCTTATTCATTTGTCGCCGTCCTTGATGTCAATGTGTCGGGGGGGTGATCACTCGGGTGAACACACATTACCAGTGTAGAGGTGTGTGTGTGTGTGGGGAGCGGTAGTGTAGCGGTTACTGCGCTGCGCTACGAACCTGGCGATCCAGGTTTGATTCCCGCTCAAGGCCAACACCAGTGACTATTATCTGAACCGGTCCTGGGCCTCCCCTACGTCAACTCAGCCTCAAATGAGTACCTAGTGCGACGTGTAAAAACATTGCCGCTAGGGAGACAAAGGCGGCCGGGCGTGGTGCTGGCCACCAACCCCCTCATGTGCTGTGCTGGCCTTCATAAGTGCTCGCTTAACAGCACTTGCTCCAACAGTCTGTTAAGGCTATACGAGGGGTCTTTGTCTTTGTTAACTGGAACCATTTTAGTGAGGCTATAAAGCAGACATTTATAATAGACGATTGCTGGGGCAGCATTTAGTCAGAGTTCCTATAACAATTGGACACCTTTTACACTGTAAAACCATCGCCAAGGGTGGTTGACTGGCTCGGAGGTCGGAGCTCTGAGCCAGCAACACTGAGAGCCTGGGTTCGAATCCAGTCAACGGCCCAGGATTGATCCGGGTTCTCAAGTGTAGCGAGTTAATAGTTTCAGCCTGGTCATGAATGGCTGCATACATACAAACATATATACAGTAAAATCTTGGATTGCGAGTAGCTTGGTCTGCGAGTGTTTTGCAAGACGAGCAAACATTTTAAATTAATTTTAATTTGATAAACGAGCGAGGTCTTGCAATACGAGTAGTACCTGTACACGCTTTGTCTGCCGAGCGTCACGTGATCACAACTGATATACGAGTGCTTTGGATTACAAACACGTTCCCAGAACGAATTATGCTCGCAATCCAAGGTTTTACTGTATTTAGAAAACCCAACATCTAAATTTGGTTCTACCGTGAATTTGGCCACCAAATTCCGTCTCTGAAAATTAAAATCATGAGTTCCACATCACGAGACGAGCGTTTATCTTTTAGCGGGATGGGTGGCAAAGTGCCGCCACCCCCATGTGGATAAGAATTCACTCGAAGTAGGGAGCTCAGAAGTAGCTCCGTGAGATGCACTTCCACGGACTGCTCTCTCACATCAAGAGTTTTCTCCTCTTTGTGTGACTTGTGAGTGGATTTGGGATAAAGTTGTGGTAATGGGGGGGGGGGAGAGGAAAGACAAACAGGCACGTGCCCTTGCATGTGGTGGGTTGTTGGTGCACTTTGTGCACCTGGCCTGGCACAAGCACCGTGGTGATGTCACCGGTACTTAGCGGCGAATGGCGGGTTTCGGTATTGGTGGGTGTTGGCTGGAACATGGCTGCGTGCAAGACGGCTTGAGCTCTTTGGTCGAACTTTTGTATGCACGTGGGTGCAGGTGACTTGGCTCGCCTGTTTATGTGTGGAATTCTGTGGGTTTTGTGGAATTGATCAGTGTATGATGATGACGATGATGATGATCAAGTACTTAACGATTTATCCCCACCCGACTGAAGAATGTGATACATTCGATCATGATTCAGGGGTTGCAAGTCAATAAAAAAAAATCGATTATTGTTGTCTTCTTTTTCCCCTCATCTTGTTTTCATCTCATGTTTATGCCATTTAGCCTAAAGCTAACAGCGTGTAGCATTTGCACGCAGGTTATATAATAACCTCTCACGCGCTCGACTCGATTCGTCCATCGTTGTGCGTCAGAATTAGCTTTCATCAACCATCCGGTGCATTGTTACACGCCTGAAGGTAATGACGCATAATCCTAATTGTATTTTACTTTGCGTCATCCGTGCAGATTGCATCGCGTGGGGGCTTGTAATGCGCACAGAGGCGCGGGAAGGCTGCCCGAACCGGAGCCAAAAATTGCCCAAGCTCTGTGATCCTATATTGGAATATTTGGTCAACTCCGTCAGCGGCGACTGCTGCTGCTGCCGACGATGACGCCGTCGCACTTGCTGGCGATGAGGATCGCGAAGAGAGCAGCAGACAGTGACGGACGATCTGCGAGGATGGTGATGATGATGAACAGTAAAACAATGATGAACGTGGTGGGGGTGTACAGTCGGGGTTATCGTTGTTTTACCTGTAGGATCACAGCGACGATGTGCAGGCCACCGCCCGTGCCCCCTCCCTCCCTGTACCCCCCCACCCCCAGTACCTGCCTGGTCCTGTTCTGTGTGGGTGTAGGCAGACAAAGTCTTAACCGCGGTCGTCGCCATCACGTGCTCATTCCGACCCAGTCGGTTGTTTTTGCAATAAAAGGGAGCCCTCGGATTTCGCTGCAGGCAACCGCCAATGTACAGACGATCGCTCCTCGAGCGCGCAGAGTGAGTGGAACAAATTCTCAATCGAGGTGTGTCGATGCAACCCAAATTCCATTGCCTTGCTCTGCTGCTTGCGTCTGTGTGCGGTGAACAGAATCGGGCTGTCCAGTCGTTCGAGTTCTCGATTACTCCACCGATTATCGCTTCGGTTGATGCAAAAAAAAAATGGGGAGAAAAAAAATCCTCGCCTCCTGTTACCGCGTGTGACGCTGGACGGGAGGTGTTGGGGCGGGGGTGCTTGGTGATGTAATTGGTTGTGTCGCGCTGGGCGTGGCTTGTAGTCGGGGGTTTTCTACCTTTGCGAGGCGGGATGCCTCGGCAGCTGCCCTGTCCAAAGCGGGACGTGTGGTTGATTGACACGCACAGTTGGGTCCAATTTATATTTGGTTAATGGAATTAATTCACGAATTGTCCCAGCTGTTTGGTAAACCAATGGTGGTCTGGTGGCACGGCCGATTGACGCACCACGATACGAACCTCGGCAAACCAAAATTTTATTCCCCACCAACCCCGAGAGATTTCGTAACCATTTCCTTGCCTCGCCTTCATCAACGACGAGTAGGTGGCACGACGAGTGAACATCAGCATTGGGGAAACAAAAAGCAGCTGGGCGTGGTGCTGGCCACACACGGCTAGAAGTGATCTCGTGAAATTTGATCGCTGAAATTTAAAGTGCCCCGTCATGGTGCGGAATGCCGCCGTTGTGAATCGTAGTGAGCGGGAATCGCGATTTGAAGGTTACAAAATGTTCGTGGTCGACTCGGCCCCATCATCTTTTTGGGGCCGATGAAACGAGTGCCACTTTTGTGGCAAGTCAACGTTGGCCGCCCTACAGATGTACTGGCCCCCCCTCCCCACCCCATCGTGAGAAGGTGCTATTTTCACAGCTCGCTCGAGACACACCGATGACGAGGAGCCGCGTCTCCCTCGCTCGTTAGCGCGGTTCGCCGTGTTGGATCACGCAGTCATGGTTGGAGAGACCGGCTCCCAAACAGAAACAATGTGGAATTGTCACCGGTGTTGTGCACCTCTCGGCGGAGATCTCTACACACGGTGACTGTTTTAATTAACAGCCTCACCGAGTCTCCTAGACCTTTGTGCGGGAGAGTCCCGCAACACTGGGATGCTCGACCAATGTCATTGAGTGTTGGCTCTGTGTGGGAGTGACTCCCGGGAACCCGGAGAAATCCCTCCACCCAGAGGGAGGAGAGGGCGACACTCACCACTGCCGTCTCCTCGCCAATTCCTCTCCGCACGCCTACGATTCCTGGCAAAATCCTGGCCGTGGTCTCCCATCCAAGTACTTGCCAGATGCAATCCTCTCTGCTTCCAAGATCTGGTTAAGCTCGGGCACATTCTGGGCAGTTTGGTCACGAGCAAAGTCGTGCCATGTGACGATTGCGTAGCCGGTTTCTTGCTGACGAATAGTCTTGAGCGCGTGAAACCAAAGTCGCACTGTTTTTCACGTGGCGCAGTTGACTCGAGACTGCTCTCCGGGATGGAGCGGTGGCGCAGTGGTCGACACACTGAACCGTTTTGCCCCTTTGGCCCGAGTTAGATTCCAGGCTATGGACATTGCCAATGAACCAGCCCCGGCCTCCACCGTCGGCCCCCCCTTCCCCAACCCGGACTGGCCAGGGTGGGTGAAGTACGGTCAAACAACCCAAACAAACAACGCTCACGAGCGACGACGTGGCTTGTGGGGGGACAGGTCTCTTGTCGCATTGATCCAAAGCCCTCGGCCAAGGGGGGCGGCACAGGCTGTGCTCTGTTTGTCCTTTAAGGGGACTCGACGAGTGGAGCGCCAGTGTGTGTGCGACTCTTAACAGTGGTTGTTCTGTCATAGGAATGTGGAATTTACACCACTATTTAAGGGCTGTGAAATGGCCATTTAAGAATTTTTAAATGCCACGTTTTTTTAAAAGTAATTTTTTTCTGTCCTTGCTAAGAAATGTATTTGCTGTCCTGGATCTTCAGTTCACGGTGTGATTGATTCTGAGCCATCGGGGAAGAATTCCACATTCATATGACCAGGGGCCAGTCTGTCCACCGTAGATAAACAGCGTTCAAAGACGGAGTGGCTCTCGTCTTATTATCGTCCCACGTGGGTTGGGTTCAAGGGTCGAATGCCGTTTTGTTTACAGCCGCTTTGTCCTTCGACTGTTGGGTGAAGGTCTCCATGCCCCGTGCCGGTCCTGGCAGTTGTTTGTACATACTTCACCACACTGGACACTTGTGCAATCATCGCCGTATATTACGGTATACATACACTCTTCGTGTATCCAGAAGATGCATATTGCACGCACGTTGCATGTCACCTATGCGTGATGCGCGCGTGGGATCGTGAGCGCAAGAAGTGATTGCTTACGATTTAATTAACTCGAAAAATTCGACCCGGTTAATCCCTAGAGCCAAGAGGTGGTCTCATCCCATTTGCAGGGGAGGTTGCAGTGAAACGCCGCTCTTAAGCTTCGGGCAATACCAGTGATGATTATCTGAACCGGTCATTCTCCTTCTCTAGGTCGACTCGGCCTCAAATTAGTACCCGGTGCGGTGTGTTGTTAACGTCGCCACTGGGGATGCTCTCATGCAGCAGTGGAAAGGACCGTTTTCTACGAACAGTTCAACTGTACCAACATAGCGATTGCATTTTTCCCTTGACCTGCGTTGCTGGGCCCTTTAATAGTACAGTGCGGTAGTGTTTATTACTCTTGCTGTAAGGTGAGTGATAGGTCATTTCAACACCACCAGGCATTTCTCCTTGGGGCACTTTGTTTTGACCCGAGTTTGTAGAGGTTTCGTTGCAATGAAGAGCGGTTACAAAAGTCTCGCCATTTCAATATCATTGACTTTACCTCTGTTTTAAAAAGAAAAGTGAATAGTAATCGATGCTATTTATATATTTTTGTAAACTCTGGAATGCTTTGTTTTGAAAATGGCCCATTGGCAAACATCGCAAAATGAAACGGCAGAGGAAAAAATCACATCGTGCGAGACGGCGAGACGTTGTGATTTTCCACGATACATCGCCAAACTGCACGTGTGCGCACAGAGGTCGCAAACGGGTTTTGATTCCTTACCCGTACCCGTACCCGGCCGCACCAGGGTTGCAAATGGGTACCCGTACCCGGCCGGGTACGGGTAGCCGTTCCCTACCCGTACCCGTACCCTACCCAAAATGAGTGACAAACGGTTACTCACCAGTGACTCACGGCCTACCCGTACCCGGCCGCACCAGGGTCGCAAACGGGTACCCGTACCTGGCCGGGTACGGGTAGCCGGGTATCGGGTAGGGTACGGGTATCGGGTACCCGGTTGCGACCTCTGATGTGCGCACAAAATTTGTTCGAATCCTGGAATGTAGAATTACGGTGATCATAATACTTAATGTCAAAATATTTGTTTATATTTATCTCATTGTCTTTGGCTTGCTTACAAACATGTGACTTTGTCCTTCATAGCTAGACAGGAATGTAATGTTGATGAATTCGAGAAATAATTAACATTCCTGAGTGATTAGCAGGCAGACGGTTGCGAGTTCAACTCCTGGACGTGGTTGACGCGGCCCACCATCATCCTTCGTCGCCAGTAAAACGAGTTCCACTTCACGGCAAGGACAGCATTGGTTGCCCTACGGATAGACTCGCCCTCATCATGGGAATGTGGAATTTCCACCACTGGCTCAGGGCTGCTGTGTAGGGGATGTGAGCACCGCCTCAACGCTCATTCGAGCAGGGAATTATTTTGACCTTCGCATGCAATTTTTAGTTACTCTCAAAAAATACTGAACTCAAGTGGAAGCTGGATATGAGCAGGGCCAAGTTTGCTTAAATTTGAAGTGTGCTTGTATCAGAACTTTCCCTTTGCTCACCAACCCCCGCGATTGCAATGTAAAGAAGTGTCGCTTATATCAGAACCGGGGTGCTGCCTGCCACTTCGACGGTGAGGATGGCAGTCAGGGCAGGTGGGGGCGGGTGCCAGACGGAGAGATTAATTTGCGTGCCGCGTGCCGTGCGGCAATCTCTTATTGGCGCAAATCTCCGCCGCGTTGCGGAGCTCAAGGTCGTCGGCCAAAGTGAGGACACGTTGCCGCTTTGAGTGCCGCGCGTGCGGTTAAACGTTAACGTTGAGATACTTTCGTCGTGGACGATTTGTGCGTTGTTAACCCGCGGGCCGTGTGCTTGTGCACATTCGTGTTTAGGGAATTTCCGGCGGTGGCGGCGTTGTCGTCGTCATCAGCTCGCCGCTGCTGCGAGCACGGTTGCCGCGCGATGCGATGATCGTATTCGCGACGGATGGGGTGATCATTGCGGCGTCGGTTCCACGCAGCCGTGCGGTTTGTACCTCACGTTGTTGCCGTGTCGTTGCTGAGCGATGGTTGCGGAAAAAGGTCTTGGGCCGCACTTCACTCGCCAAGATGAGTAGTCTACCCCCACGGCTCATAGCAAATAGAAAGATCCCCCATAGAGCCTTAACTGACTGTTGGGGCAAGTGCTGTTAGCGAGTAGCACCTATGCAGTTCGGCACGGCACACGAATGGGGTGGGTGGCCAACACCACGCCCGACCGCCTTTGTCTCCTTAGCGACGATGTTGACACATCGCACCAGGTACTCATTTGAAGCCGAGTTGACCTTTGAGAGGCCCAGTTCCGGTTCAGATAATCGTCACCGGTGTTGGCCATGAGCAGGAATCTTAACCCGGGTTGCCAGGGTCGTAGCTCAGTGCGTGAACCGCTACACTACCACTCGGCTCGTAACACACGCTGCCGGTTGCACAACACTCAGTTGCACAATTTAAAAGTGCGACAAAAATGATGACATTGTGGAACAACCTAAGCCCCGCCGATTACTCGGAAAACATTTCGGAGAACACTACATTTTGATTAGTTATTTGTTTATTTTGTTTTAGACGGCTTAGGTATGATGTCGTGGTTCGAACTATAACCTTCCACCACCCGACAACAGAGCCAGTCGAATCAAAGTTGTCACGCCATGGGCCCAGATATATGCTTATCAATAGCGGAATAATGTTGAAACGCAGCACAAAGTTTTGACAATTTTGTACGAAGACGCTTTTCTCGAGATGACAGCCGGCGTCATCCGGCATTCACGGCGGGCTCCAGTCTCTCACGCTCCGATCTCTCAAAACCCGTCGCTTTCCTTTTCAACGTTCCACCGGTTTTGCCGAAACCCATATTGGTCGGCTGGCTGGCGGCGCGATTGCCCCAACGCGAGGCTTCTTCAGTCCCCTGGAGAAGGCGTGGGAGAGCTACGCCGCCCCATCGCCGGAGATGGAGCGACGAAACCAGCCCATGTGCCGGTGTAGGGTCACAGGGTGGCGAGCGACGGCTTAGGGCTGAGGGCGAGGCCTTCCAACAGTCGATAGATTGTGGCCGATGCTGATACCACAGTCATGGTTAATCTCCTTGTTTGTTGTCATAAAGGGGCCAACAGTTGGAATGTCGGGCCAACGACCCACACGGTCGCGTGGCGGGCGTGCCAACGGTGAGGCCTCGCAGCCTTTTCCACGCATTACGGAATTACAGCAAAGAAGGGAAAGTCCACGCGTGAGAGTTTACGGCATCTCACCTTTGGGAGCGCGGCGTGCATGCGAGTCGCCAGGTGTGAACGCTCCCATTCTGCCCGCGGGAGCGTACCACTACGGCACAGCTGGGTAAATTGTACCTCCCTTGTCCTCTAGCACCACCACCCCTGCCTCCGTGTGCAAATGGCATAATGGATCAGCTGTGTGTATGACCCTTGTGCGCTTGGAATCCCACATTCCTCCCGGCTGACGTCTTCGGCTTACAGTGCGCGCGCACAGGGCTTGCTGCTGGGTGACGGGGTTTAGAATGATTCTCTCGCTAACGAGCCGCTGTTGCTGTTGTGGTGGTGGTGGCGGACTGGGAGAGAACGACCTGCCATCAATCGCTCGCTCGCTCTTTCGACGGCACGGTTTTTCCGAAAGTGGTTGTAATAACCAAAATGCGTCGGCGATGAGAAACGACCGCCGTTGTTATGACAGAAAAATTGTGCAAAAGCTTGGGCTTCAGATTGTTCTACTCACACTCACAGCAAATAACAGTGGCGAATGTTTCGAGCAGTCCTGCGCCTTCCCTAGGTAGACTCGGCCTTAAATGATGGGGCCACTTTGTTGAGCAATCATTTGTGGCCAGGTCGCTTCTGAAAAACAAGTTGATACCTCAGTGAGCTTTGCCTGGTTGGATGGGGATGGCGTTTAGTGTTGTGTTTGTGTGTGTTTGGGTGATTTGGTTACCTTTCTTGTACTTTTGCAGTACTGTCGTGTTTTTGTACTGCTTGTTGTTGTAACGCTCTTACCCCGTGCCCCGACTGGATATCTGTGAAAAATATTTTTATAGCTCATCGGATTCCTCCAGTATAAATGAATATTCTGATTCTGCTAACAACACGGGGGGGGGGGGGGGATCTTTGGTTATTGTGGGAATGTTGGTGGTGGTAATCTGGGCTGCAATGGCAGTGGCGATTGCAAAACATGTGACACAGCTAAGGCTAATGTAAACACAACTTTGAACCCTGTTGAGACGTGCCAGCACAGCAGAAGGTAGTCGTGAACCTTTCTTTTTAAATCTAAATTTCCTAAGGTGGGCCCTGGTGCCACAACTGGTTCAGAGTCGGTGGTGGAATGCTGCTGCTCTGCAGCACAGACATTCTGAGTTCAATTCCCAGCCTCCACACGCATGGGGGAAGAGTTCACTCTGCTATGGGTGTCACGATGCATTGGGTAACGACGCTTTGGGTAAAGACGATTGTCAAGCTCGCGATACTTACACGGAACAGATCACGGGAGACCTTGTTTGCCAGTATGAAATATAACAATATGTATTACTCTCTCTGGAAATAAAACAGGTGTTAAGATGTTCAGACACCAAATGGATAGCTTTTTCAAGGAATCAAGTTTGCATTAACCACACATCCATGTGGTGAGCATGCAAACAAACAAACATGCTCTGATAGCACTGGTCAACACACTTTTTCTGGCATAAGGTATTCCAACGGTTTTAAGGTAATTTTGGGGTGCTGATTCCAAATCTGGCATCAGTTTTTGTCTATCACATCAGGTTTTTGAGATATCAAATATTGCATTTTCAATAAAAACTGCAGAAGAAAAATATAAAATAAATGTGGATATTTACATAAAATGATATTATAAACACACTATGCTAAAAATACAGCACCATATTTTAACACTAAAGCAGTCACTGACTCGCAACAACTTGCAATCATAAGTGACAAGAGTTAATTTCGGGTAAAAGCAATGAAAATATGGTATGGCGATAGCATAAAAATGAGATGTGATAGAGCAAATCTGAGATCAGATTTGGAATCAGCACCCTGAAATTAGTCTAAAACAGCTGCAAAAGTCCAGGCCAGAAAAAAATGTTTTTTTTGTTGACCAGTGTAGTATATGCGTTTTCTTTGAAACTGAATGACCTACACCAGGGGTCGGCAACCAAAATAACAAGAAGAGCCATTTCTTTCCAATTCGGTACAAAATTCAGTATTTCAAGAGCCGCAATGCATCTGAGTACATACTGTACATACGTACATATCGTCAAGAAGCAGCCCGTAAAGAGCCGCATGCGGCTCCGGAGCCGTAGGTTGCCGACCCCTGGTTTAGAGTATTTGGCTGCTGTAAATTTCCGCACGATAAGCCGCTTAATTGGGCTATCATTTGTAGCCAGGTCGTTCTAAGAGATATATACAGCTCAGTGGGCCTTACCTGTAAAAACAAAAAGTTTAGTTTAAAATCGTTTATATTTTAGTTTACAGCTCTGCAGTACCAGCAGTGGTGGCATTGCCTCATGCCCACGGCAGGGGATACTCACCAACTGCTCCTCTGCTCGACGAACCCAACTGGGATTTGAACTCTCAGCTTCCCATCGCGCGCGCAGTGCACACGTACTGGACAAAATTATTCTTCCCACTTTCGGGTCCGTTGGGAATCATGGGAAATAACTTGGCGGGCGGAGGTGGCCGTGAGAGACGTGGACGCGAGGGGGCGACGCCGTAGCCGCCACAGCGAGAAGTGAAACGGACGTCCCGGCGTTACCGTACGCCCCGTGTTCACCGTGCGGGGGTGGAGCCGTGTGGCCGGGGCTGAGCGTGCGTGGCCACGTTTTGTGTTTGATCGCCGTTCGCGCACGCAGTTGCGTGTCACACACGTTCCGCACACCGCGGAACGGGTGGGACACGCACGTGCGTGTGCACGCGCGTGTCCATGCGCGCGTGTCCATGCGTGTCCGTGCGTATGTATTATGTATGTGTGGGGAGTAGTAGTGATGCAGAACTTGTGGTGGTGCTTGTTAATGCATTCCTTCATGAAATCGCTTGGCTGGTTAATGTGTCATTGCATTCCATTAGTGCCAGCCCAGTCACTTCATAAACAAGGGACTTGTACCTCTGTGCAGGCGATATTGCGTGCAGTAAAACAGCCGAATAAAAGTGTTGGTGACTTTCAGGTTTTCAACCTTCAATTGATACCCTTGCAAAATGTTGGAATCTCCGTTATGATTGCGTTGGTCTGTCTCCGCTATGATTGTGTTGGTCTGTCTCCATTATGATTGCGTTGGTCTGTCTCTGCTATGATTGTGTTGGTGTCTGTCTCTGCTATGATTGTGTTGGTGTCTGTCTCCGCTATGATTGTGTTGGTCTGTCTCTGCTATGATTGTGTTGGTGTCTGTCTCTGCTATGATTGTGTTGGTCTGTCTCTGCTATGATTGTGTTGGTGTCTGTCTCTGCTGTGATGGTGTTTGTCTGTCTCTGCTATGATTGTGTTGGTCTGTCTCTGCTGTGATGGTGTTGGTGTCTGTCTCTGCTATGATTGTGTTGGTGTCTGTCTCTGCTATGATTGTGTTGGTGTCTGTCTCCGCTATGATTGTGTTGGTGTCTGTCTCTGCTATGATTGTGTTGGTGTCTGTCTCAGCTATGATTGTGTTGGTGTCTGTCTCCGCTATTATTGTGTTGGTGTCTGTCTCTGCTATGATTGTGTTGGTCTGTCTCTGCTATGATTGTGTTGGTGTCTGTCTCTGCTATGATTGTGTTGGTCTGTCTCTGCTATGATTGTGTTGGTGTCTGTCTCTGCTATGATTGTGTTGGTCTCTCTCCGCAATGATTGTGTTGGTGTCTGTCTCTGCTATGATTGTGTTGGTGTCTGTCTCTGCTATGATTGTGTTGGTGTCTGTCTCTGCTATGATAGTGTTGGTGTCTGTCTCTGCTATGATTGTGTTGGTGTCTGTCTCTACTATGATTGTATTGGTGTCTGTCTCTGCTGTGATTGTGTTGGTGTCTGCCTCTGCTATGATTCTGTTGGTCTGTCTCTGCTATGATTGTGTTGGTCTGTCTCCGCTATGATTGTGTTGGTGTCTGTCTCTGCTATGATTGTGTTGGTGTCTGTCTCTGCTATGATTGTGTTGGTCTGTCTCTGCTATGATTGTGTTGGTGTCTGTCTCTGCTATGATTGTGTTGGTCTCTCTCCGCAATGATTGTGTTGGTGTCTGTCTCTGCTATGATTGTGTTGGTGTCTGTCTCTGCTATGATTGTGTTGGTGTCTGTCTCTGCTATGATAGTGTTGGTGTCTGTCTCTGCTATGATTGTGTTGGTGTCTGTCTCTACTATGATTGTATTGGTGTCTGTCTCTGCTGTGATTGTGTTGGTGTCTGTCTCTGCTATGATTCTGTTGGTCTGTCTCTGCTATGATTGTGTTGGTCTGTCTCCGCTATGATTGTGTTGGTGTCTGTCTCTGCTATGATTGTGTTGGTGTCTGTCTCTGTTATGATTGTGTTGGACTGTCTCCGCTATGATTGTGTTGGTCTCTCTCCGCTATGATTGTGTTGGTCTGTCTCCGCTATGATTGTGTTGGTGTCTGTCTCTGCTATGATTGCGTTGGTGTATGTCTCTGCTATGGTTGTGTTGGTCTGTCTCCACTATGATTGTGTTGGCGTCTGTCTCTGCTATGATTGTGTTGGTCTGTCTCTGCTATGATTGTGTTGGTGTTAGTCTCTGCTATGATTGTGTTGGTGTCTGTTTCTGCTATGATTGTGTTGGTGTCTGTCTCTGCTATGATTGTGTTGGTCTGTCTCCGCTATGATTGTGTTGGTGTCTGTCTCTGCTATGATTGTGTTGGTGTCTGTCTCCGCTATGATTGTGTTGGTGTCTGTCTCTGCTATGATTGTGTTGGTGTCTGTCTCTGCTATGATTGTGTTGGTGTCTGTCTCCGCTATGATTGTGTTGGTCTGTCTCCGCTGTGATTGTGTTGGTCTGTCTCCCTGTAGTCACGCTAACTAGCTAGGCCATGCTAGCTCACTCTTGTGGCACATGCGTCGATGTGTCCGCATGAAAATCCACGATTGAGTATTTATTCGAAGTATGCATTCTGACGACGGCTCGGGAGGCATGCCACCAGCTGTGGATTGATCTCGGTTGAAGATGACGACGGCGATGATTTATGATCATGATGACGATGATGATGAGGCACTCGTGTTACAGTTAAGCCAAAGGAACTGATAACAACGAAACGGTCGTTCTTAAAGACAGGAAACAAATACAAACAAAATGGGTCTGGGAGTTGGCAAGTGGTGGCAAATATTATCTCTCCCCTCCCACGGCCTCTCGATGCAACGTTTTCTCCCCGCTAGTTGTCCAGCATCGAGAGGCACGGTGTCATTTGGACGCCTCGTGCACCACGAGCGTGCTGCTGTTTATCCGCGGCAGAGGTGTCCACCTGGAGAGCCGAACAGTCGGACAACGGTTGGGTAGTGTACCGAGCGTAGGGCGTCAACAGCTCCTTCACCCCGTTTGTGAAGTGCGCGACCCAACCCGGAGGAGAGCGGGCACCACCGCTCTGCTGCAGAGAGCTTAGAGCTCGACGCATCACCACCTCGCTGACATCTGCGAGTCACGAAGCTGTAGATAAATCGAATGCCAGAGCGTGCGAGGAGAGGGAGAGAGATGCGGGGGGGGGGAGACCTCATGGCGTTTCGTCAAACGCTCACATGACCGCCAGAGCCGGTTTAATAAATTCTGACACTTGTTAATAAATGTTAGTTATTGACGACCAATAGATGCGTATTGCAATGACGCTCGCCGGTGACGAATGTTGTCGATATTCGTTACGCGCCGTGTTCAGAGTGTAACGAAATACTGCGGTACAATCCCAGTGAACTTGATACGGATATTCTGGGCCTAGGGTCTGGGCCTACAACTACAATAGTAGATGCGCCTGGCTTGGGCCTCTCTTAAGGTTAACTTGGCCTGAACTTTGTACCAGTTCAATACGAGCGATGGTGATACAAAGGTGGGCCTGGTCTATGCGGTCCTCGCTGGCCACAATGCCCTCCTCATGAGTAGCCCCATCCTGAGTAGAAATTCCCAAACACAACTTGGTTTGAACTCTCCGTGTGTTTGCGCTTGCATGTGGAGTGATGCAATGGCGAAGCGCTCTGCACTATGAACCAGTTGACCTGTGTTCAGTTACCGGTTACATCAACCCGTAAGTGGGTGTCACAATCTATTTTGGGCCTCCCGTAGGTCAACTTCAGCCGGTGCGGTCCATAGACAGCATCACATGGGGAGACGAAGGCGGCCATGCGCCGTGCCGGTCTTAATAGGTGCTCGCTAACAGAGCTCCCGCTAATAGTCTGTACGGCAAGAAGGGGTGATGTTTGTGTCTTCGCAGAGCAGCGTTGTAGAGTTTAGTGATGTGTGCTACGAATCCAGGAGTCTGTGCAAACTAAATGAATGGTCTGTGTGTGTATCATCACCATTAGCCGTGATCTATCCGCTGATGGGTGAAGGCCTTCCCAAGCTGTTAATATCTTTGGCGGTTTTGCGATGCGGTTAATTGATCCCACGGCGTGCGGCGCGAGGTGCTGTTGTTACGTTTACACTGCTGTTGTGTTTACATTCATACACTCACGTAAACTAGAGCAGTGCACGGTAACTCTGTTTATAGCCAGGTGAGGGCCTATCAAGACTGAATCTCTTATGTCACGGGAGGCTGCAAACAAAGAATGTCCACCGCTGAATCTATCGGTGCAGAGAAAAATGAACGCGATAATAAAACAAATATAAAGCGAAGATCATGGGCGTAGTTTGTGGGGAGGGAGGGGGGGCAGCACCTTTATTAATGTATCTTCAAGTAGTTTACAATTAAGATAAAAAAAAATCAATCAATTATATGCACCCGCTATTCCTAATGCGAGGAACAATACCTCCTCCAATATAGAAGTCAAACTCCGAAAGATGAAAGATGTGTTACCCAAACAAAATATTAAATGTTGCTCTCTCTCGTGCGCGTGCGTGTGTGCGCTTGTGTGTATGTGACGTGCGCAGGTTGCAATGTGTGCGTTCATCGGAATTGCTCGGATTACTTGAGCCCCTGTCCCAAACACATTTCAAAGGTAGGTTAATCGTGGTGAACTGCATCATCGTCGTCGTCATCATCGTCATCCTGCATCGTACATCGCACCCATCACGAACCACCACTTGCCTCTGACCGAGAATCGCCCGGATCATGTCAGCTCTTGGACACTCAGGAGTCTCGAGCCCCGAGTTTCGTGCTTGGATGGGCGACCACCGTGCACACCACGTTGTTATAGGCCGCTGCAGGGCTACGAGGTTGGCGGTAGAGAGCAGTGCGGAGAAGTACCATTGTTACTCTTAGTTCTTTCGGTAAAGTCACGTAGGTAAAAAATGAAATTAAAATTAATAAAAATAAAATAAAATAATTAATTTTAATTTGACTTCACCGAAAGAACTAAGAGTATGAATCCTTGCTGTCACGAAAGCTTCAAATCTAGAATTAGGTACCATTGTACCCCTACTTCCATGCCTTTGCTACTCGCCTTCAGCAAACCTGCACTGACCGGCACAGTTGAGTATGGTCAAATATAGCCATGCCCCGTTCAGTGTGGGGAGGCCCTGGTCCGGCAGTGGATCGCCAAAGTGCAGAATCAGAATCAGAAAGGGTTTTATTCGCCATGAAAGTTTGCACAGACAAGGAATTTACTATGGCCGGAAGGTGCATACATTCAACATGTAGGAATCTTAAAAAACTTAAATAAGTGGTATACAGTCTAGCTATACTAAAATTACAAAGTCTAACTAATACTAAGGGGCTAAAGTATGTAAAATTGTGAATAAGTGTACAATATTAAATGTAAACTAGCCGTAATATACAATCTTAAAATACAAAAATACAAATAGGGTAACATGTTGTAAAGATGGCAAGGTGTAATTTTGTAGATAAAATGTTAAAGTTAGTGTAAAAGTCATTTTAAGCCCTTGGCCGTGCTGAAGAGTACTTGTGCAACAACTCTCCAGCCAGGCCGGAGCAAGCGATCGAGCCGCGGAATCGCAATTTCAAATCGCCGTTCGGGGAAGAACTTGGCTTATCATCCGTCCAAGTGTCGATAAAACTAGTACCCCTTTTGTGGAAAGTCAACAGTGGTTGGGCTTTGAAAAGACGAGGAATTTACTGAACCGGAGATGTGTGCAAGCCCGGGACACGCTCTGACCTTGATTAACCTTTTGGAAACATCCTCAAACAGCTCCGTTTGCCCTGTGTCAACTTATAATACGTCGTCTAAGCTGGTAATCTGTATGTTGGTACGTACGTACATGTACGTACATGTACGTCCATATGCGTGCATATCCAGAGAACGCTTCCGAGACCGCTCCACCAATTTTACTGGCCGATGATTCATTTGAAAGCGGACACCGTTAACTTGACCAAGGTTGAAACAACAATAAAAATTCACCCAATAATTTGGCTTCTTGGCCAAGGAGCTGCTCATGCACTCCACCATTGACAATGCAAGCCCCGTTTTAAAAATCATACAATTGATAGGCATGTGGGGGGGTGGGGGGTGGGGGG
Organism: Lampetra fluviatilis; assembly: GCF_964198595.1. NCBI lineage: Eukaryota > Metazoa > Chordata > Hyperoartia > Petromyzontiformes > Petromyzontidae > Lampetra > Lampetra fluviatilis. Next base: position 7,061,067 of record NC_136327.1, on the reverse strand, counting down.
CGATACCAAGATTCCTACGCCAGATGGCACACGCACCAGATTGTGAGCGTGACGCAAGTTTCGATTTAAAGCTTTCGTGACTGCAGGGATTCATCTTCTTGGTTCTTTCGGTAAAGTCACGTAGAAGGGAAGTAATAAAATAATAAAAATAAAACATAATAAAATACAATTCTCACTTTTTTATTATGTTTTATTTTTATTATTTTATTATTTCCCTTCTACGTGACTTTACCGCAAGAACCAAGAAGACGTGACGCAAGTGTCAGGATCGACGATTTAACTGTTTGTGTAAAACGTACGCGAGTACGTGAGGTGAGTGGAAACCCACAAATTGAGGCATAATAATGAGACAATCGTGCGAATCCCTGCACCGAGGGGATTGGGGGGGGGGGGCAAACCGCTGGCTCGTTTTCTGTCTCTCTCTCCGCGTGCGCAGTCTAAGTCGAGCGCTGGAGGAGACCTCCATTCGTTTTCTTACGCTGGTGAGTACCCGCAATGTTTCATCGCGAAAATGGCCCCACATTCGATCCGTGCGCGTTTTGCGTGTCGCGTCACGAGGCGAGGAAGGAATTAGGAAAATCAGGAAATTGGAATCGGTAGAAATATTTAAGTCTGCTTTGAAAACCCATCTTTTTAAAGTGGCCTTCCCTCTTTAGTTTGTTGGGTTGCCCCTTGGTTCTGTTTTTGTTTCCTGCTTTCCATGCATTGCGCATTGGGATCCTAGGATGGAATGCGCAATATAAATTTCAATTATTACAAATTCTTCTTCTTATAATCCCGAGTCTCTCGCAGAGGCGCGCGACACTTTGGGTTAAGAGAGCGGTCCTCGTGGCAGATACAGCGGTGCTGCCCTCCTACCGGGCAAACTGGAGGTCGCCTTAGTTCACACAGTCGGAGGAGAGCACTGTCCCCCACCCTCTCTGCCACTGATGGGAAATGATTGTTGTTGTATTGCTGCGGTCAAACTAAATTTAATGAAAAACTCAATAAGACTGCTGCCTTAAAAAGGAAATGTTAGAGAGAGGCCAGAAAGGGAAGGGTTAATAAGGGGGGACTGCACTTAACACCACGTTCATTCCAATTCATGCCCCTTCCTCTCTGTCCCTCTCCTCCTCTTCCTATCCCTCTTTGTCTCTCCTCCATCCCTCCTCATCTCTCTCCCTCTCTCCTCCATCCCTCCTCATCTTTCTCCCCCTCTCCTCCATCCCTCCTCATCTCTCCCCATCCCCCCCCCCCCCCTCGTCTCTCTCCCCCTCTCCCCGACCCCTCCTCCTCTCTGCCCATCGCCACTCCTGCCGCCCCCTAACCCTAGGCCACACACATCCGCCGCAGAGGCCGCTCTCCGTGAGTTTGCCCGCCGACGGGAGGCTCTCCCACGGTGCCACCCTCGGCTCCTCCTCGTTCGCCACGTCGCCCGGAGCCAACATGGCCGGCACTGCCACCCTGCCGAAGAGTGGTTCCTCCAGCAACCTCCAGAGGTGAAGGGGGTTTTGTTTGTAATATATTTATAATCGATTTTTTTTTTTTTGCTATACACAAAAACGAAGGCCCGTAGCAGGACGATGGGTGACAAAAAAGAAAAACCGTACGTGAATATCCACCAGGGCGATGTACCCGACCGTGCTCAGATTGATCAGGGAGGAGGGGAACAGGCAGCCTGGGGGAGGGAGAGAATTTCGTTTTGTTTTTTTAATAAATCTCACAACAGCAACGAGGAGAGCCGCACGTGTGATGTGCGTTGTCATAAGTAGCCTCGTATCATCATTACTTTTATTACTATTACGCAACTGGCAAAAAAAAATTACTTTTAATGTCGCCGGGAAGACTGTGTATGTGTGTGTATATTGAACTTCTTTTGCACCGTACCAAGCCAACCGTGCAAATCGGAGGTGTGAGGAAAGGATAGCAAACTATACACACATACACACAAAAATTAAAAGAGACAGCCAGAATTCCCAGGACAGCAACTGCCTCCTCGGCAAGAGGAAGTTCTTGGGAAAAACCGGAACAGGTGGAAACCTCAGGTGTGGTGTGTGCTGGTGGTGCTGGTGTTGGTGGGGAGCGGTGGTGCAGCGATTAGCTCGCCGCGCTACGAACCCGGCGACCCGGGTTTGATTCCCGCTCGCGGCCAACACCAGTGACCATTATTTGAACCGGTCCTGGGCCTCCCCTAGGTCGACTCAGCCTCAAATTAGTACCTGGTGCGGTGTGTTAACATTAACACTGGGGAAACGAAAGCGGCCGGGCGTGGTGCTGGCCACCCACCCCCTTGTGTGCCGTGCCGGCCTTCATAGGTGCTCGCTAATTGCACTTGCCCCAACAGTTTGTTAAGGCTACACGGGGGATCTTTGGTGTTGGTGACACTGGTGGTGCTGGTGGTACTGGTGGTACTGGTGGTGCTGGTGGTTGGTGGTGCTGGTGGTGGCATCCACGAAGTTTAGCTGCAACACGCACGTGTGTTTTTTGCTTCTTTGTTTTTCCGCCTCCCTTCCACCCCCTCAGCTCCGTTTTAGAAGAGATGGACTCGGAAACCGAGCACGATTCGTTACTGCAAGGTGGAGAGGGCTACATCAAGCCGTCCGATTCGCCGCCCAATGAAGGTACCGCCTGCCGCCATTTCCACTTTGATGAATGCGTGCCGTGTCGTTACTTTAATGTCTATTGGCTCATCTCTATTGTCTATCTATTGTCTCATTTCTATTGTCTGATATTTATTGTCTCACTTCTATTGTCTAATATCTATTGTCTCATTTCTGTTGTGTAATTTCTATTGTCTCACTTCTATTGTCTAATATCCATTGTCTCATTTCTGTTGTATAATTTCTATTGGCTCATTTCTATTGGCTCATTTCTATTGGCTCATTGCCAGGCAAGCATGATGTCGTGTGGCTGTAACCCAACACATTGCAGACAGGGTTGGTGGATCGTGTATCACCGGTCTATAGTTTATAATCCATTATTAAATATAACCGCATCTACTGTAGCAGGCGCTAATCTGCAAGTATTTATACTGATCAGGAGAATAACAAAAATAGCCAAGAGCTACGACGTTTCGATCGCGACACAAGCGGTTGTCATCAGGAAAAGGGGGGTTAGCTTCTAAAGACAACTGCTTATAAAGCTTTGAAGTGGGCGTAGCCCAAATGCCAGCAGCCAATGTTAATGTAAGTGGTGGGCAGCGACCGCGGCGGTGGTGGGTCTTCCAAAGAGGTCTCAACCGGGTACCCGATACCCGTACCTTACCCGATACCCGGCTACCCGTACCCGGCCGGGTACGGGTACAGGTACGGGTACCCGTTTGCGACCCTGGTGCGGACGGGTACGGGTATGGGTAGGCCGTGAGTCACTGGTGAGTAACCGTTTGTCACTCATTTCCCAACGTCTTGTCTCTTCTCACAATTCAAGTTCCTAGAATCAACCCACCCGCGCCTGCAACATGGCTTCATCCCAGAGGTCGCAATCAGGTACCCGATACCCGTACCCTACCCGTACCCGGCCAGGTACGGGTACAGCCGGGTACTGGTACGGGTACCCGTTTGCGACCCTGGTGCGGCCGGGTACGGGTAAGGAATCAAAACCCGTTTGCGACCTCTGGTTTTCCACCAATCAAAGGGCTGCCAGGTAAAAATTAGCATGTTAATGTAAGATTGTTGAGTGGCATCCACGGTGAGCGTGTTAAGGTGGCGATGTTAATGTGTAGAGATTAGAATGTTCATGGAAGATCGCCGAACAGCAACCTTGAGAATGGCGCGCGAGGTGGTTGTGTTAGTGTTCGAAATTTTATCTGTTAATGTAAAAATCAGAGAGCTGAAAATGACAACTATGATCGAAGGTGGTAGGATGGGAACATCACAGCCAGTTATGACTTAAACTGGTTAATAACGTCCTTCCAATGATTGCTCAGTTTGTACCCATCTTCTCGGTTGAAATTGTGTCTGTCTATATATATGGATGGTTTCATGAACGAATCTTTGTTGATAGCCAGTGGGTTTGCAAAGTACCTTCGTCTTAGAGAAATCAATTTCGTGTGAGCCCACCGCGTTAAAGCAATGATCAGCCACGGCCGAGGTATTGGTCCTACCGTGTTTCAGATCTGCCTAATGTTCACGAACACGGTCCGAGACACGTCGCATAGTTTCCCCAATGTAACTACTGCCGCAGCCACAGCTTAGTTTGTAGACGCCGGGGTATTGCATGTCAGGGATCACATCCTTCACAGATGGGATCAGATCACGAATTTTATGTACTGTGTTAAATCTAACCTGTAAGCTTATCATGTGTCGTAGTAGTAAGCTTATGATGTAAGCTTATGATGTGTAGTTTTTGTGAACGAGATCAAAAGTATAAAAATGATTGAACTTTGACATGGTAACCTGTTAGTTAGGCTTATTGGCACTGGCCATGCTTATCATCACTACAATACACAATCGCCTGGTGTATGTCGTGAGCCCCTTTTGAAAATTATACAATGGACAGACCTTATAATAATGCACTTTATTTTTCGATTTAAAGCTTTCGTGACTGCAGGGATTCATCTTCTTGGTTCTTTCGGTAAAGTCACGTAGAAGGAAATAATAAAATAATAAAAAGAAAACATATGTTTTATTAAAACGAAAACATATGTTTTATTATTATTTTTATTATTTTATTATTTCTTTCTACGTGACTTTACCGAAAGAACCAAGAAAATGCACTTTATCTTGCGTACAATATTTTGTGGACATAAATTACCGTGAGCCAAACCCGTCGCTGGTATAATGACGGCGCACACTTTATATTCACCTGTAGGCAATCCATAGACTAGCAATATATTATTATTGTTTATACAATGCAACCAAACGCACTTTACCGGCCGCCCATAAAGTCCCACAGGCCAGAGCAGAAATCGGTACTGAGGTAACAGGACTGTGGTTAGTTTAACACGTAGGCTTAGATCGCGTAAATATATAAATGTGTCGTTAAAACCCGCCACCACCCGACATCATGCATATAATGTACGTTGCCTCAGTGGTCCCACCCCCTGACTTTGCGCAAGAGCGCAGAAGCGTGGTCACCACATCTACGCCTCTATATAAGGAACGTAACAGGTGGACTTCTCCACAAATCTGGCTGTCTGTACAAGAATTGAGTATTCAGGTCCATACGGCGTAAAGCCGCTTCAATACGAGCAGATAATTTTTTTTAATATATATTTTTTTAGTGTTTCTCCCTTGTCATTGGACTCGGTAGCATGAACGTAGAGGTTTGTATGGGGCACGGGGTGACCAGTAAGGTCTGAATTTGTCTGTAATAAGGTTGGGCACTGATAAGGGGTTCACAGGTATAGAGTGGCTGCGTTTTTTGACCGGTCGTTGTTGTTAACGTAGTCGTTATTGATGTCGTCGTTGTTGACGTCGTCATTGTTGTTGCTGACGTTGTTAGCATCGTTGTTGTTGTTGACGTAGTCATTATTGATGTCGTCGTTCTTGACGTCGTCGTTGTGGTTGACGGCGTCTTTCTTGCTGATTGTCATTGTTGTTGACATCATTGTTGTTGTTGACATCGTTGTTGCCGACGTTGTTGACATCGTTGTTGTTGTTGACTTCGTTGTAACCTATTCTTGGTTCTTTCGGTAAAGTCACGTGTGAAATCCACACCTGATGATGAGTGCTTGTGTTGCAGTCGAAACGTCGTGAGAATTTCTATTGTTTTATATTTATTTTATTTTATTATTTCCCTTCTACGTGACTTTACCGAAAGAACCAAGAATATGAATCCCTGCAGTCACGAAAGCTTTAAATCAAAATTCGTTGTAACCGAAAGAACCAAGAATATGAATCCCTGCAGTCACGAAAGCTTTAAATCAAAATTCGTTGTAACCGTGAATGTGGCAGCGCTGGAATGCGACGTGGTGGATGCCGGCGGCCCCCTGCGTTCGCCGGACGTCACCGACCCCGAGGGGTTTGACGTGGAGTCGTGGAGCCGCGCCGTCACGCCCGCCTTCCTCAAGCAGCTGGAGCCCAGCACCGTCAAGCGCCAGGACGTCATCTACGGTGAGAGGGCCGCAGGTCCGGCGGCGCTCGCGTCAAATTGTGCTTAAAAAAATGACGCCGCTGTAAAATTTGAATAAAGTCAACCTGGAAACCGATCCGCGATTTGAGTGCCCGGTGCCTCCGCTAGAGGGGCGTTATCCCCCCCGAGAGACACACAGCCCCCCACTCCCCCCCCCGCCCCCGCCCCCTCCCCCGAGGCTGCTGAAGCCTGGCCTGGAAATGTTCCGGCTCGGTGCTTTGACAGGTGGAGAGAGCGAGAGGGAAAAGCGAGGCCGCCTAGGGGATTGATCCTACGACCTCAAATGTTCCGGCTCAGTGGGCCCAGCCCAGCCAATCACCCCCCCCCCCCCCCCAAAGAGACACCCAGCCCCAGGGCTTGAACCCAGGGCCTCCAATGTTCTGGTTCAGCTCCCTGACGCATGTTATCAGCGTCTGAGGGCATGTTATCAGCGTCTGAAGGAGACGCGCGGATGCCTTTTTTTTAGCTTTTGTCTCGAATGCTCGTGAAATTGTTACTCCTGATTTTTTTCAATTTTATTTTAATCATTTACCGTTTTTGATATGTTTATACTATATCTGCTTGGTTTTTTTAAACGTTGATTTTCATGTTAGTTAATTGTTCCTCAAGCCACTTTACAAGACTGTACAATGTGGATTACCCAGTGTCCAAACACGACCACATCTCTAGACTCTGTAGAGAAACAGTGAGGACAGAGACGCATAGACCCACATAGAGCCCCATTACCTCACAGAGACATTAACACCCATAACCTCACATAGAGACCCATAACCTCACATAGAGCCATATTACCTCACATAGAGACATATACTCATATATAAACCCATAAGCTCGCATAGAGACCCATATAATTACATACAGATCCATATACCCACATAGACCCATAACCTAAGACTCATAACCTCAAATAGAGACCCATAACCTAAGACCCTTAACGTCGTATTGAGACCCATAACCTGAAACCAAATACTCACAAAGAGACCCACAGACTCACATATAGACCCGCAGACTCGTATAGAGACCCACAGACTCGCATAGAGACCCACAGACTCGCATAGAGACCCACAGACTCGCATAGAGACTCACAGACTCACATGAGACCCACAGACTCACATAGAGACCCACAGACTCGCATAGAGACCCACAGACTCACATAGAGACCCACAGACTCGCATAGAGACTCACAGACTCACATGAGACCCACAGACTCGCATAGAGACCCACAGACTCGCATAGAGACTCACAGACTCACATGAGACCCACAGACTCAGAGACCCACAGACTCAGAGACCCACAGACTCGCATAGCGACCCACATACTCGCATAGAGACCCACAGACTCGCATGGAGACCCACAGACTCGCATAGAGACCCACAGACTCACATAGAGACCCACAGACTCGCATAGAGACCCACAGACTCGCATAGAGACCCACAGACTCACATAAAGACCTACAGACTCACATAAAGACCCACAGACTCACATAGAGACTCACAGACTCACATAAAGACCCACAGACTCGCATAGAGACTCACAGACTCGCATAGAGACCCACAGACTCGCATAGAGACCCACAGACTCGCATAGATACCCACAGACTCGCATAGAGACCCACAGACTCGCATAGAGACCCACAGACTCGCATAGATACCCACAGACTCGCATAGAGACCCACAGACTCGCATAGAGACCCACAGACTCGCATAGAGACCCACAGACTCGCATAGAGACCCACAGACTCGCATAGAGACCCACAGACTCGCATAGAGACCCACAGACTCGCATAGAGACCCACAGACTCGCATAGAGAACCACAGACTCGCATCGAGACCCACAGACTCGCATAGAGACCCACAGACTCGCATAGAGACCCACAGACTCGCATAGAGACACACAGACTCGCATAGAGACACACAGACTCGCATAGAGACCCACAGACTCGCATAGATACCCACAGACTCGCATAGAGACCCACAGACTCGCATAGAGACCCACAGACTCGCATAGATACCCACAGACTCGCATAGAGACCCACAGACTCGCATAGAGACCCACAGACTCGCATAGAGACCCACAGACTCGCATAGAGACCCACAGACTCGCATAGAGACCCACAGACTCGCATAGAGACCCACAGACTCGCATAGAGACCCACAGACTCGCATAGAGACCCACAGACTCGCATAGAGACCCACAGACTCGCATAGAGACCCACAGACTCGCATAGATACCCACAGACTCGCATAGAGACCCACAGACTCGCATAGAGACCCACAGACTCGCATAGAGACCCACAGACTCGCATAGAGACCCACAGACTCGCATAGAGACCCACAGACTCGCATAGAGACCCACAGACTCGCATAGAGACCCACAGACTCGCATAGAGACCCACAGACTCGCATAGAGAACCACAGACTCGCATCGAGACCCACAGACTCGCATAGAGACCCACAGACTCGCATAGAGACACACAGACTCGCATAGAGACACACAGACTCGCATAGAGACCCACAGACTCGCATAGATACCCACAGACTCGCATAGAGACCCACAGACTCGCATAGAGACCCACAGACTCGCATAGATACCCACAGACTCGCATAGAGACCCACAGACTCGCATAGAGACCCACAGACTCGCATAGAGACCCACAGACTCGCATAGAGACCCACAGACTCGCATAGAGACCCACAGACTCGCATAGAGACCCACAGACTCGCATAGAGACCCACAGACTCGCATAGAGACCCACAGACTCGCATAGAGACCCACAGACTCGCATAGAGACCCACAGACTCGCATAGAGACCCACAGACTCGCATAGAGACCCACAGACTCGCATAGAGACCCACAGACTCGCATAGAGACCCACAGACTCGCATAGAGACCCACAGACTCGCATAGAGACCCACAGACTCGCATAGAGACCCACAGACTCGCATAGAGACCCACAGACTCGCATAGAGACCCACAGACTCGCATAGAGACCCACAGACTCGCATAGAGACACACAGACTCGCATAGATACCCACAGACTCGCATAGAGAACCACAGACTCGCATAGAGAACCACAGACTCGCATCGAGACCCACAGACTCACATAGAGACCCACAGACTCACATAGAGACACACAGACTCGCATAGAGACCCACAGACTCGCATAGAGACCCACAGACTCGCATAGAGACCCACAGACTCGCATAGAGACCCACAGACTCGCATAGAGACCCACAGACTCGCATAGAGACCCACAGACTCGCATAGAGAACCACAGACTCGCATCGAGACCCACAGACTCGCATAGAGACCCACAGACTCACATAGAGACCCACAGACTCACATAGAGACACACAGACTCACATAGAGACACACAGACTCGCATAGAGATCTTTGTAGAGTTGGCCTTGGTTGTAATACTCGATCCACCCCCTCGCCCTGTGTGTCCGTTGAACTTATTTCACGCTGTACCTAGCCAACATAGCCAACCGTGCTAATTCGAGGTGCTCTCTTTTCCTCCCAACCTCCCCGCTCGCTCTCCTCCTGATGTCCGCCTCGCCCCTACCTCTCCCCATGACCTCTCCCCCCTGACCTCTCTCCCCGACCTCTCCCCCCCCGACCTCTCTCCCCCCGACCTCTCCCTTCCCGACCTCTCCCCCGCCGACCTCTCCCCCTCCGACCTCTCCCCCCCCGACCTCTCCCCCCCCGACCTCTCCCCCCCCGACCTCTCCCCCCCCGACCTCTCCCCCCCCGACCTCTCCCCCCCCGACCTCTCCCCCCCGACCTCTCCCCCCATGACCTCTCCCCCCATGACCTCTCCCCCCATGACCTCTCCCCCCCCCCGACCTCTCCCCCCGACCTCTCCGCCGCGCCCCCCACCTACCCCCGCAGAGCTGATGCTGACAGAGATCCACCACGTGCGTACGCTGCACATCATGAGCGACGTGTTTGCGCGCGGCATGCGGGAGGAGGCCGCGCTGGAGAGCGGCGCCATCGACCGCATATTCCCGCGCCTCGCCGACCTCCGCGAGCTCCACGAGGGCTTCCTGGCCGCGCTGTGCGACTGCCGGCGGCGTGCGCTGGAGGACACCGGCGGAGGTAGGGGTCGCCGCACGACGACGACGATGCTGCGATGTTGATGCTGTTGCGTGGAGCCTCGCCACCGAGCGTGGAGGGGAGGGAGGGTCCTGCAAAGGTTGGCGGTAGGGAGCGATGATCGTGGAACTATTGGATTAGATCGTTACGTGAATAATAATCATAGTACTAATCATAAATGATATCCTGGCGACCCTAGGTGGCGGTATTGGTGGTGGTGGCGGCGGCGGCGGTGCGCAAACCAACGGAAGCCTCACTGGCACCGGCGATGGGAAAAACTTCGTCATCAATCGCATCGGCGATTTGCTGGTGCAACAGGTACGCCTGCCGTCGGGTTTGTTATCGCCGCAGCCCCCTCCCCTCGCCCGCCCGCCCGCCCCCGGCACGCCACATCCAGTACACCCCTCGCTTAGGCTGCGGCCTGCCCGTCGCCGCCTTCCGGCGAGCCGGAGAGAGGAACGGTCGAGCGAGACGTCGATCCCCGCGGCTCGGACGCGCGAGCTCAGCAAGTCGTTTTGTCTCAGTTCTCAGACGCGAGCGCGGAGAGGCTGGTGAACGTGTACGGGGATTTCTGCGGGAGGCAGAAGGAGGCCGTGAGCCTCTACAAGGAGCAGCTCAACCGCAAGGCCTTCCAATCCTTTGTCCTGGTGAGGAGACTCGCGAACGCGTGAGTGATGGTGAGGAGACTCGCGATCGTGTGAGTGATGTGTGCGCGAGTGCTTGTGTCAATTTGGCCGGTTTTCAAGAAGATAACTTCCTAACATCAACAGAACTTTATTGCAACGTTTTCTCCATATTGGGTAACGGTTATGTGAGGGACCGTGTCTCCCCACCTCCTTTACAAACAGACGGACATGCAGATGGACATGCAGACGCACATGCAGACGGACATGCAGACGGACATGCAGACGGACATGCAGACGGACATGCAGACGGACATGCAGACGGACATGCAGACGGACATGCAGACGGACATGCAGACGGACATGCAGACGGACATGCAGACGGACATGCAGACGGACATGCAGACGGACATACAGACGGACATACAGACGGATCTACAGAGGGACCTACAGAGGGACAAGCGCTGACGTATAAATGCTTTCATCCTTAGTTCGATTAACAAAAAAAACCCCGTGTAGATCTCTGAAACTGAGGTCAATCTTTTGCTGTTGTGGTTCACAGAAGCAGAGCGTGAATCCCAACACGCGGAGGCTGGGAGTTCCGGAGTGCATCCTCCTCGTGACCCAGAGGATCACGAAATACCCCGTCCTGATCGCCGAGATCCTCAAGCACACAAAAGGTCAGCGAACACCCCCCCCCCCTCTCTCCTCCGTCGCCGAAATTCCTCCGGCCTCAAACGCGCACGTTTCATAAACACCGTGAAGTGAATTAGCTCTGCTCCTCCGTCCACGTTAGTTTAAGCGGACTGTCAAACTGGAGTGATCTCTTTCGCATTAGGGAACCCCGAGCGAGCGGTCACTTAACCCCCCCTCCCCTCCCCCGCTGCCCACTCGCTCGGCCACTCCCTAACTCAACAACTCGCTGTCTCAACAACTCGCTCGCCTGCTGAAAATCTCGTGCCTTCGCTCGCCAAATTGCCGGTTGCAGTTTACTTTTCTCGGTCGGTGTTGGCCGCTGAGGTCCTGGCGGGTTTCTCTTTCCTCATTCCTGTCGCTCCGTGCCCCTCCCGTATACCGTTCCCGTTCCGCTGTGATGGCGCGCCGATGCCCACTTTATTGAGGGCGACATCGGCACGTAAAATAAATACGAATTGATTGAATTACTTGTTCACTCAAGCCGCCATCCGTTCACTTCTTTGTCCCCTCCCTCTCTCTCTCTGTCCATCTATCGTCTCGTCCGTCCCTCCGTCCCCGTCCCCTCCGTACGTCAGACGACCCGGAGGAGCATGCGGAGCTGTCACGAGCGCTGGTGCTGGTGAAGGACGCGGTGTCGGGCGTGGACGCGCGCGTGCGCGAGCGCGAGCGCCAGTGCTCCGTGGCGATGCGCGTCGACTCGCGCTCCCAGAGCCGCATCAACGGCCGCCCCTTCCTGCGCCGCGACCTCGCCTCGCCCGCACGGCGCCTCCTGCACGAGGGCTCCGTCCAGTGGAAGACGGCCGCCGGAAGGAACAAGGGTGAGCACAAGGCATAGCCCTCCTCCTCATCGCCCTCCTCGTCACCCTTGTCGCCCGCATCGCCCTCCTCATCGCCCGCATAATCGCCCTCATCGTCACTGCCCCGCGCGTGTCGTCATCTTCGTCGTCGTTTGTCAACATCGGCGTTGGGTGTCGGTGGCAGCGGCGTCATAAATCTCTTCGTCATCATCGCCGCTGCCATCATCGTCATCATCATCGTCATCATCATCGTCATTATCCCAAGCAGCAGCAGCAGCATCGTTATTGTGACACACATTCAACTCACGCGATCTGAGCCAAAAATCAATGACTTGACGTTGCTGCTATCACGAGCAACAACAACATCATCATCAGCATCATTGGTGTCGGTGTCATTAGTAGCGGCGTCAGCAGCCGCAGTGCTTTCATCCTCGCCATCGTTGTTACCGCAAGCAGCAGCACTCTCTCTGTCGACATCAAAGTTGTTTACGTCATCAGCCTAAGAGCTGTCACTTTCACTCATTATATCGTATATTATATTGACCACCAGAATTATATCGAGATCACTCATCATCATCATTAGTATCTGTCTGCACAATTGATCACTGTTGGTAGTGTTACAAGCATGAGCATCATCCCAAGCAGCATATATCCTGACATAAACGTCTCTATTTTGCAGAGGTCTGGGTCCTGTTGATGACGGATGTCTTAATTTTCCTTCAAGAAAAGGATCAGAAATACGTATTCGCCTCCCTGGTAAGTCTTGAGCAACGTGCACACACACGCAACACACGCACGCAACACACGCACGCAACGCACGCACGCAACACACGCACGCAACACACGCACGCAACGCACGCACGCAACGCACGCACGCAACGCAACGCACGCAACGCACGCAACGCACGCACGCAACACACGCACGCAACACACGCACGCAACACACGCACGCAACACACGCACGCAACACACGCACGCAACACACGCACGCAACACACGCACGCAACACACGCACGCAACACACGCACGCAACACACACGCTCATTTACTTAGATATTGACCATAGCCGTTAACTCTTTCCCGTTCCGAGATGTCTGCAAGTTGCAGGGTAGAGTCGCCGTTGACCGCTGAATCTCAGAACGTGCAAGCGGTTAGTGTGAATTTTATTTCGAGAGGTGTAGCGCCGTTGTTTTTGAAGGCACTACTCACCGCAGGGAACCGTAGCAACACGACCACACTCTCTATGATAGCTGGCGCTAAAACTGTGCCACACGCCTTGCCGCCATGGCCTTGTGGGAGCCTCGGTACCGATAAAGATATGACATTTTTTCTTTTGGTCCCATTCCGTACACGTACGTCATCGGAACGGCGACGATGACGTGAGCCGTTAGGTAGCGGTACTCCCCGTGTTGCCGTCTACAGGCACGGCGCTTTCCTACTCTTTTTAGTTCTTTCGGTACTTTACCGAAAGAACCAAAGAGTATGGATCCTTGCAGTCATGAAAACTTCAAATCTAGAACGGCGCTTCCCGTTTATCACCACGACGATGGCCTCTGCCCACAACCAGCTGAGTGCTCCATCTCCTCTCTGGCGGTCCTCGCCCCCCCCCCCCTCCCCCACCCCGACCTCAGGACCAGAAGGCGGCGGTGCTGGCGCTGCACAGGCTGATTGTGCGCGAGGTGGCGCTGGAGGAGTCGGAGATGTTCCTCATCAGCGCCTCCAACCCGGAGATGTACAAGCTGAACCTGCGCTCGCGGGAGTCGCGCGATGTCTGGATCCAGCGAATCCGCTCGGCGGTCGAGTGGTGGGTCTCACCGCGCCGCCGTCGATTTGTCAAACCGCGCCGCAGGAAATCTCTCCCCGCTGGCGGGAGGTGGGGCGTGCCTTTTCCTTAAATTATTGATTATTTATTAAGTTTGTTGCGCCAGCTTGGCCAAGATTGGGCAAAACCCAGCCCACTTTTCACCCATGCTGCTGGAGAGCAGCACACGGACTAAGCGTGACGAACCACAAGCTGAATAGGCCCCAAAACACGTTTGGTGGGAAGCCACATATTCACGCACGCACGCACCTCAGTGATGCTTGCGGTGTTGCATAAAATATACGGCAGTTCGTATGTATGCATGTTGAGCTTCTCTCTCACCGTACGTGGCCAACCGTGCTAGTCGCCGTGAGGTCGGGCCTTACGTGGCCACGGGACCGCGTGAGGGTGAAGTCGTGGCCGTCGGGCACCCACCCCTGGTCCGAGCGCTGAGAGCGGTGCTCATCGTGGCACCGGTGCCGTGGTTAAACCGCGCCACCACCGATGCTTGGTGGTGGTGGTGGACCGTGAGGCCAAGATTACGGCATCATTAGATATCGGCATTTCGAGTCTTATAACCTGTCCTTTGTGCTGTGTGTCCACACCCCCGCAGCTGCACAGAGGATACGGTTTGTGCGTCCGCAGAATTGGAGGAAACGATTCGACTCAAACATTTCTGCGGTGAGACATCAGCAGCAACACCATCATCAGCGTCATCATTGTCAGGAAAGAAAGCGTTATCATAATCAGAGGCGTCATTGTTATCACATCGTCATCATCTGGAGTATTGGTGGCATCGTTGTCATCAAAATCATCAGCAGGAGCATCCACAGCAGTAGCAGATTAATCTTCATTAACATCGCCACCACCATCGTCAGCAGCAGGAGCAGTATAATTCATCACCATTCTTTATCCATTGTAAGATGGATGTATTTCTCATAAGGCCAGCTCGCATTGCTTGCAGGTTAAACCATAGATCTGAATTATCGGCATTGGCTTACGGACGGAACTTTTGACATGGTGGTGATGTTGATGAGATGCAAAAGATAATGACGACGAAGACTCTGACGACGATATTGATTAATGATGATGACAGTGATGACAGAATGATGAGCATGAGATGTTTATTATGACGAGATGATCATGATAATGGTAACAAGATGATGATCATGACTATGATGATGACGACAAAATGATGACGATCATGATGATGACGACGACGTTTGAACTGTCTCCCAGAGCGGCTGCTCGAGTTGGACCAGCGCGTGAGCAGCAGCGTGGAAGAGAAGTTGAGAATCTACGGCGAGATGAGCGGGGGCGAGGTGGTCTTTGGCACGAGGGCGCTGCTCCGTGCCGACGCCACGGAGCCTCCCAAGGCTGAGCCGATCGTCGCGCAGATCGCCCAGGAAGGTGCCGAACCTCCCGCCGCTGGCGCCCACTCCCCCCCCCCCCCCCTCCCTGTTCAAAGTCAACGTTTGCTGGAGGGGTTCGGTGTGTTATAAAGGCTGAGCTTGGCACCACCGAGGTTTTTGTTTTGAATCTAGGCAGCCGTCTGTGGTTAAACTCGGTGTGTGTACGTTTAATTTCTTGCTCACCGTACATAGCTGTCCTCGCTAATGGAAGGTGCCGGGTTGTTGACTGTGCTGATGCACCACTGCCAACGCAGCGGCAGGATCACCAGATCATTCGTTTCTTCTCCGAGGGGTTCTTGACCAGCAGTGGCCTCTGCGATTTTCATCTCCGCGGCCTCGTCCGCTGGCTTTCTCCGCTTCCTTTGCTTCCTTCTCTCGGCGTCGTTTGAGCGGCACCAGCAGCAACTCGCACAGACTTTGTTGACCACAGGAAGCAGAGCGGAAATCCGAAGGGCGCAGAGTTTGTCTGCTCTGTGTGCGCCCGACGCCTCCTCCTACGGCCACTCGAAAACATTTGCCCGGTTCGTCTCCGCGTGATGCCGTCTCCTGGCGATGACTCCTGGCGATGACTCTGTGTGACGTCTCCGCGTGACACTGTCTCCGCCGTCCCCGCGCGTGCGCAGTGCAAGCCCTGGAGGAGCTGGTGAGCGCACAACCGCCGCCCACTGGCGTGCCGTCGCGGCACGGCAGCGTGGTGAGCTGCCCCGAAGCGACCTCCGTGAGCACGCCGCCGCCGCCCCGGCGCTCCGGCACCTTCTCAGCCTTCGACTGCCGTGATGAGGGTGAGTGGGCCCCCCCCCCCTCCCCCCCACCTTGCCCGCAACGACCACACGAGCATCCCGCACGCCGGCCTCACCAAGGATCCGTGGTGCCCCCCTCTGGCCGATCGTTATGCTGACGATACGGGAGGATTGTGCTTGTTAGGGGTTACTGTTATTTAAACAAAACGACGCGCTAACCTTTACACTCAGCCAAATGGAGCGAACACATCTACATATGAAACAGATGTTATTGTTTTTTTTACAACAATACAAAGAAGCAGACAAAAACTAGACCACAAAAAAAAGTCGCAGGGGTTCATTCGTTCCGTTCACTCCGTTAGCCTCAATGCAACATGAGCATTTCATTCCTGGTCACGCGATGTTACTTAAGCTGCCGCTTGCAGGAGCCTCGCAATGAACGCCTGTCTTTAGTTCGTGAACACACGGTGAACACGGGGACACAATCGGAATATGACTGCGGGAATAAGTGTACGTTTTAAGGATGAACAACGGAAGCAGCGGAGCGATGAAATCGGCCCGTGCGCAGGTTGCTGGCTGGATTGTTGCGTCACAGTACGTTGAGGGATGGCGATGTCTTCGGGAAGGCCTTCATCCAGCAGCGGATAGATGATGATGATAACTAGCAAGCCAGCGCAGTTTCGGGGTCTCCGGCCTGAAGACCTGGGCCCAGTTACCGGTGGTAGATGTTCGGGACCCATCCTTGAGTCCGAGCCAGTTTTCCAACAGGCTTAATACATACTCTTAGGTTTTTTCGGTAAAGTCACGTAGGTAAAAAAGAAAATTAAAAGTTAATAAAAGTAATAATGGAAATAAAATAATAAATCACGACGTTTCGGAGGCAACACAAGTCTCCGTCATCAGGTGGGACCGTCACAGCTAAAATTACTGCATCAAGTGACTGGCTGTGACGGTCCCACCTGATGACGGAGACTTGTGTTGCCTCCGAAACGTCGTGATTTATTATTTTATTTTATTTCCATTATTACTTTTATTAACTTTAAATTTTATTTTTTACCTACGTGACTTTACCGAAAAAACCTAAGAGTATGAATCCTTGCAGTCACGAAAGCTTCAAATCTAGAATTAAGGCTTAATACAGCGGTGTTGTTGTCGCACCTCCAAAAGGCTTAGCGCGTGTGTTCAGCGTGGCGCGTTCTGTATGGACCGTACTCCTAGGCGCTCTGACGCTCGCCGGCAGTAAATGTCGGTAACGAAGCCCCGCCGCCGTGTTCTCCTTGCGCAGTGCCGGGGCTGGCCGCTCCTCACCGTTTATCTCTGACCACGGAGACCCAAATCTACGATCCTCCGCCCGAGTTCAAGGACTCGGTGAAGTCCGGCGGGCGTCGCAATGGCACCGATGCCTCCTGCTCCTCCTCCTCCTCCTCGGCAGAGCCTGACACTGGCGACGCTTGCGCCGGAGCCGAGCTCTGCTCTTCCCTGGACCCGCAGGCGGTGAGTGTCAAAGTTGAAGTTGCATTAAAATCGAGGTCGAGAAGTCATTGGGGGGCAGTGCCGTTGATGCCACCACACCGACGCCATTCCTTCTGTTCGAGTGGTAAAGATGATACCTGGTCTTCAAGCTTCTCTCTCAGAGTAATCCACCCTCTCTGGCCCCCCTCCTCCACCCGGCACACGCATCCCACCATCACAGCCTCCTTTTTTTGCCTACATTTCTCAGACATTTTAAAAAAACTTTTTCTCCTTGTTAATGTTGTTATTTGTTTGGGGAGTGTGAGGAGAGGGGGTTATTTGTAGCTGTGGTTAAATCATGAGCTTGCGCGCTTATATTAGGTTTTAGAATGGTGTTAGTTATTAACTTACTTGCTTTTAGCTCTGTGTATTACATACTTCCCTGCCGTGTTCTGTTACGAGCTTGCAAGTTGCTTAGCCTAACGTGCAAATGGAGTTCATAGCCGCCCTTGCACGCACCCTTACACAAAGCCAGAAGTTGCTCGTCCCGGTTTATCTGTTGAGGTCCAACTCACAAAGTGATCGTTAACGTAAAAATATAAAGCATGAGGTTGGTGATTGAGCAGCACGGACGCGTTTGGGCTTACTCGGCGGTTCCTAACCTGGGGTGCACGCATCCGCTGGGGGTGCGAGATGCCCTTTCTGGGGGTGCAAGACATGGCCAGATAATTTTTTTAGAGGCTAAATCATCGAAAACACAAATTAAGCACGGGCACGTAAGTACAACTCACTTTGTTTCATCAAACCCTGTATATTTATTCACATTAAACATTGTTTTACGGTTGAGAACCAAAGCGGTGCAAGGCTGCAATAAAAGTTTACGAACCACTGGGCTAACTGATGCCCCGCTGTGCTTAAAAGCAGCTCCGTGGCCTCGGACAAACCGGGGTTCGATTCGCAGCCATGGCCACGTCAGACGTGAGCTATCGTTGAACTGGTTCTGGGCTCCCCCTCCCTCCCTTCACCAACCCCACTCTTAACAAGCGTGGGTGAAGTATGGTCAAAGAAACCAACCCCCGCAATGCCAAGCATGCAGTGGGTGAGGCCTTCATCCAGCGAGTACACTGACGGAGGGCTGTGAATGTTAACCGTGGCGCCGAGAGGTGGAAGGGGTTTGGCACAGTCGTTGCAGCACTGCGCTGTGAAACTCGTGACCCGAGTTAAATTTCGGTGGTGAGTGATATCCGAACCGGTCCTGGGTGCCTCCTTTTCGCCAAAGCCGCATTGACCAGAACGGTGAAGTATGGTCAAACAAAATCCCGCAACTCGATGTGGTGGGGGGGGGGGGGTGCGGGGGCTTGGTCCAGCAGTGGATTGAATGTAAAAGGGCTGAATTCTAAAAGTGTGCCCCATTTCCTCCTCTGCTCCAGCTGCTGATGCACATCGCCAAGCTCAAGGGCCTGGTGGACATCCTGAAGGTGAGCAGGAAAACGCCTCGGGGACGATCGGCGTGCGCGCCACACGGGTGTTCCGTGACGGAAAGGGGTCACGTGGGGGACGTTGGGGCGCTTGCTGTGTCCCTGCCGGCGACACCGGCCTCGTGTACAAACGCATGGAAAAATGGACCGTGCCTCCAGATCGCAACTATGACCCTGAACGGGGTTGTGTATCGTCTCGGCCAGAGTTTTCTGCGGTGGGAGCGTAGGGAAAGTCCCCTTCGCGGCAGCAACGACTTTCTACCGTTGCCCCCATTCATATCGGATCATCTTTACGGGAGCTATCGTGACCCCCACGCCCCTGCTACCACACCCCCCCCCATTCATCCTCGGTTGAAAGAGACGTTCGCCCGATGCTTCGCAAGCTGGAAACAACATTCCCGGCCTTGCTTCCACCGCCACACGCAAAGACAAAAGATCCCCCTCGGAGCCTACGCGCGCCGTTGGGGCGAGTGCCGTGAGCGGACGCCTATTGAAGGCCGGCACGGCGAGGCCGGCGCCAACGCCTGGCATCCTTTTGCTGCCTCGCCGTTGCCGGCGTCCACAGCTTTGTCCACTGTGCCCGGCGTGAACGCTGTAACCCGCCCCATCCCGCCCATTACCCATCATCCCTCACTTTCACGAGCATGGTGCAGCGGAGGCTGGAGCTGCCATCATCATCATCAATCACTTGAACTAGTTACGTCCAAAAATTCTGATGAAATTCGAAGTCGTATTTTTTCATAACAGCATCAATCGAGGTAGGGAGGATCACTCGCGCGTACAGTACACCTGCTTCTTTCTTCCCTTCCTAGAGGCCTTCTCGTCGCATCGCGCGTGTAACAATGTATGTTGACATCGTACATAGCTAACCGTGCTAATCGGAGGTGCGGGGGGAAGGACAAGAAACTAAACACAATGGGGTGAAGTCACGACGTGCGTGCACATTCACACGCGTGTGTGCGTTCGCTTGTGCCCTTTGACCCCCCCCCTCCCCCAGGTGGCGGTAAGCCGCCAGGACTCGGCGCTGGAGCTGCAGCGCTTCTTCGAGCGTGAGGGCAGCCGGGCGCCGCGGCCCGGCAGCCTCTTCCTGGAGCACGAGAAGCAGCGCAACATGGAGAAGCAGCGCGAGGAGCTGGCGAGCGTGCAGCGCCGCAAGGCCGAGCTGCAGCGCGAGCAGCAGCAGTGGGAGCACAAGCAGGCGAGCTGCAGCGCAGCACCACGCGGCGGTTTCGGGCGCGTCGGCGGCGCCAGCGTCGTCGTCGCAAGGGCTCTGTTGTCCTCGCCGCCATTGTCGGCGTCGTTCGTTGTGTTAAACTAAGCGGCGATGGGGTGCATGGGGTGGATTTAAAGACGTGTTGAGTTTTGTTTGCTTGTGCGTCCGTATGTCCGCCCGTCCGGAGATTGTCTTTCCCTCCGCCTGCAACACTTAATGTCCGCATTGTCGTCGTCGTCGTCGTCCACATCGATACTGTTTCTACCATGGCCATCATTGTCACCACCATCCCCATTGTCTTCACCGTCACCACCGCCACCACCTATCCACTGCACTGCACCCGTGCCCCCCCCCCCCCTCTTAATCTCTCTCTGCCCCCGTGTCCCATCACCCCCACCCCACCCCCACCGTGTTCCACCACAGGTGCAGCAGCAGCGGGTGCTGGAGGAGCGCCAGCGATCTCTGCGGAACCAGGAGGAGGAGAGCCGCCGCGCCCGCGAGGAGTCCGAGCGCAACCGGCTGGAGCTGCAGCAGCAGCGCGAGGACTACCAGCGCGACCTCGAGCACCTGCGTGACAGCCAGCGCACCGTCGAACGCGAGCGCCAGCGGCTCGAAACCCTGCAGAGCCGCCTGCAGCAGCGCAAGCAGGGCCTCGCGGAGACGCACGACGGCGCCAAGGTTCGTGTCGCGGCGGTCGCGTCGATGTGTAGCGCGGGTCGCGCGAGCGGCCGGTCGCGGCGCCGGCGGCCGGTTCGGTTGCGCCACACGAACAACGATGACAGGTTGGGGTGCAGTCAGCGCCGGAATTGCTCTGCCCGCGCCGCTGCCCGTGGAAAGGTCGCCACTGTTCGGGGGAGCGCGCTGGAGAGCGCCGCCACCCCCCTCTCTCTCCAGGGTATTTTGTCCGACACGCTAGTCACACGTCTTGGGAGGACCCACACTTTAACCCACCGCAGAACAAAGACAGATCTCCGTTTCGCCTGTAACAGACTGGTGGGGGGCGAGTGTTGTTAGGGAGCACCTATGAAGGCCGGCACGGCACACGAGGGGGTGGGTGGCCAACACCATGCCCGACTGCGTTTGTCTCCCCAGTGGCGATGTTTACACCACATAACAGGTACTCGTTAAGTTGACCTGGGGAAGGCCCAGGACCGGTTCAGATAATCGTCACTGGTGTTGGCCGTGAGCGGGAATCGAACTCGGGTTGCCATGTTTCGTAGCGCTACACTACCGCTTCGCCCACCACACACACTCACACGACCTGCTGATAGCGTACGTGCGGCGCACCTATTTGCAGCACTCCCTCCATGGACAGGGGCCAGGTGATTTAAATAAACCTGCACCGTTGCTTTTAACTGCCGCGCCACGATATCAACTCGAACCGGCGGCCTTCTGGGTCCAGTGTGTGCCGACCGTTACACTGGCGCGGCGCCGGCCACCCGAAATCCCACCTCGAACTCTCGCGCCCGTCCTCTGTGTGTCCTCCAGACGGGACGCTCATCTCGCTCCAACAGTTTCCTGGGTGACTTGACGAGCGAAGGAGGCGGCGGCGGCGGCGGCGGAAGCAATCACCAGCAGCAGCATCACCACCACCATTCGGCGAGCTTCAGCATCGGAGATGGGGACGTCGGTGGAATCGAGCTGGAACCTGCGCTCGCTCCTCCGCCCTACCCCGGCGTCCGAGCCGGCGGTGGCGCCGGCGGCGGCGGCGGCGTCGGCGGCAGCGGCGGTTCGTCCGTCTCCGGAACTTCCCTGCACCGCGAGGAGAGCAACGCCTCGACGTTCGGACGCAACCCCACGTACGGGAGCTACCGCATCCCCCAGCATCTGGTCAGCGCCACCAACCAGAGCCTCAAGCCCACGGATGTGGTGCAGCAGATCCCCAAGAAGCTCCTGGCCGAGGGAGGAGGCAAGGTCAAGGATAAAGACAAGGACAAGGTATGGTGTGCGTGGTATAACTCGCGAGCCGTTGTCGATGAAGGCCTGCCCACCCTGTTGGTTGTGGACCAGCGCGCTTCGATTCCTACAGGCTCCTCCCACGTGCTAAATACGTGAGTCAGAGGTCGCAAACGGGTTTCGATTCCTTACCCGTACCCGGCCGCACCAGGGTCGCAAACGGGTACCCGTACCCGATACCCGGCTACCCGTACCCGGCCGGGTATCGGGTAGGGTACGGGTATGGGTACCCGATTGCGACCTCTGGGATGAAGCCATGTTGCAGGCGCGGGTGGGTTGATTCTAGGAACTTGAATTGTGAGAAGAGACAAGACGTTGGGAAATGAGTGACAAACGGTTACTCACCAGTGACTCACGGCCTACCCGTACCCGGCCGCACCAGGGTCGCAAACGGGTACCCGTACCCGGCTGGATACGGGTAGCCGGGTATCGGGTAGGGTACGGGTATCGGGTACCCGATTGCGACCTCTGACGTGAGTCCCAAGGCATCCTCAGGGACTAGGGCCTATCCCACCAGCGAGTCCCAAGGGCATCCACGAATACAATACTGGAATTCGCACAGTGGCTGTTAATTGTATTGACCCCAGTAGGATTATGTTGATGGGCTGAGTTGCCAGCATGTTTTAACCAGTGAGGGCTCGTTAATACAATAAGTAACACTCATGCATTGACCGACAAACACCTTAATATTCTTAGGTTTTTTCGGTAAAGTCACGTAGGTAAAACATCAAAATTAATGAAAATAAAATAAAAAACAAAAATCACGACGTTTCGGAGGCAACACAAGTCTCCGTCATCAGGTGGGACCGTCACACTTGATGCAGCTAATCTGGCTGTGACGGTCCCACCTGATGACGGAGACTTGTGTTGCCTCCGAAACGTCGTGATTTTTGTTTTTATTTTATTTTATTTTCATTAATTTTGATGTTTTACCTACGTGACTTTACCGAAAAAACCTAAGAATATGATTCCTTGCAGTCACGAAAGCTTCAAATCTAGAATTAAACACCTTAATATATAGAGAACCGCAGAGCTTGGGCGATTGTTGGTGGCAGCTCACCGCGTTGCTGCCTTCCTGCTTTTCTGATTCCTTGCATCTCAAGAGTCGTGGAGGAGCGAATGCTGTACGGCTCGTTACAAGTTGAAGTCATCATCATTACTGAATCAAGATGACTAAGTCTATTTTACAAGGGGAGACGTGGACATTTTGAAAAGAAAACCGGCGCAACCTGTCCAGAGTCGAGTATGAGAGGGGCGCCCGGCTGGAGCCCAGCGGTTCGGCCATGAACCCTTGCGCAGCGGGTGGTTCTCATTGGTGCTCCTCCTGTCCTGTGCAGAGTTGATCGCCAGCACCATCAGCATCAGCAGCAGCTAACGGGTCAAAACAAGCTAACCCATTTATTGTATCTGTGTAGCAGCTGACGGGCCGAAACAAGCTAACGCGTTTGCTGTGTCTGTGTCTGCCTGCCTGCCTGTCTTTTTTTGTCTTCTGGCCTGTGTGTCCGCTTGTCTCTGCTCTAACCTCACCCAGGATAAGGACAAAGATAAGTTTGGCAAGAGCAAGCATCACAGCCTGAGAGAGCCGTCGAACTCAAGCTCCGCACAGGGTGAGTGTGCCCTTTATTATGTATATAATATATACCCTATTGATGTATGTATATAATGTACCCCCGATTGATGCAGATATAAGGGAGCAAGGAGCATAACCATCACGCGAGCTCCGATCATCCTCGCAGCAGCTTTTGGATGGCCTTGGAGCAATGATGGTCACTGTATTGTGCGCTTTCAGATGCGCTTCTGCAGCCGTCTGGAATGCTCTTCCTTCTGATACTAGGAAGCCACTGGAGCTATGCACTTTTAAATCTAGATTGAAAACTAATTTCTTTAGAACTGCTTTTTGTGTTTAGTTTGTTGTCCTTCCCCCGGACCTTCAATCAGCACGGTTGGCTACGTACGGTGCAAAAGAAGTTCTACATACATACGTAATTTACTTCTTATTCATATATTTAATATATCCCCCTACTGAGTTTGTGAAATACACATTTGTCCATCATTTTGCCTTCAACCCAGGAATCGGAGGGTGGGCAGAATCGTTTAACGCAGTGGTCGGTCCGTTGTGGGTCTTCATTTCAGTACAGCAAGCAGGTTTTGCGACCTGCCTGCTCTATCCGCCTCGTATGCATCCTTGGTTTAATCTGGGTAGGAAAGAACCAAATATCCTCTTTGCAGGACCCTCCTGAAAAAGGGGATCTGGAAACTCCGTTGCCGGACGATGTTGTTATTGTTGTTGGGGCGTGGTGGCGACTCGGGGATTACGCGCACTGCGCTAGGGCACCTGGTGATCCCAGCTCTATTCTTGGCCAGGGTTAATGTCGGTGGCGAGCGTTATCTGAACCGGCCCCTTTGGGGGGCTTCTCCCCATTCACCATCCCGCACTCGCCAGCGTGATGAGGTTATCAAATTAAATCCCATGATGTGTAAATCATGCGAGCCAAACGATAACAATGTGTATTCTCAAACGCGACCCTCCTCCCTCCCCTCCCCTCGCCAGATGTGTCACTCCACGGCACCATGCCGAGGCAGACCAAGCCGCCAAATTTCTCGGGCACCAACGTCACGGCGGCTCCGACGAAACGTCCGATGTTGCCGCCGTCTGGCCTCAAGGTTGCGGGAGGTGGTGGTAGTCCCCACCCTGGCACCACCACCGCCGCCACCACCGCCGCCGCCACCGCTGCCGTCGGTGGAACAGGACCTCCTCTGAACCAGGACGGGCCCGAGACTGGCAGCTCCGAGCAGGTGTTCTTCTGCTGAAGTTCAGGGCCACCGGATGGACGTTACCGACGCCGCGTGCTCTGGCCGAGACGGCGGAGGACGGACGGACGGAGAAGCGACGTCAGCGGAGAGGGACTTGAGTCGAGCGAGACGGCCGGCCGCGAAGCTGTGCGAGCCGCTCGCTGGGACGTGGTTGCGAGCCCGCTCTGACGCCTCTGTCGCGGTTTGACGACTTGAAGGTTTGTTTTGGCGACACGCGTTCTACGCTAGAATGTCGTCGAGTACCGCGCATCTCCTGCTCGTCTCCCGCGCGCGATCGAGCGAGCGAGGGGTTTGGGTTCGATGCGCGTCGATGGAACTGTTTTTGTGTTAATGCACTGGCATCAGTGGACTTCACCTGCGTTGCGAAAATAGCAGAAGAGGGGAATGCGTCGAGGATCGAAAGCGCGATGAATTATGGTGCGCAATATCGCGCTTCGATGAGCCTTATGGGGGGTTTTAATTTTTTATTCAATAGGCGATCACAAAAAATATTTGTAACATTTTCATACCGCTTTTATAGAGGCTGTAAGAGAAGCTTGCATATGCATTGCGCATGTGTGCAAGAGCTGTCCGTGTTAAAACACAACGCTTGAAACGGAGATGACGTTAGAAATAATAATACATTCCAAGGTTATCGTTTTAGGTTGGTCCCTCTGCCTGTGAAATGGCTTTTTTTTTAATGCGCGTATTTATAAAAGAATGAAAACATACAAAAAAACGTGTCCTTGGACAACGAATAACCACATTTTATGGGCAATTATTTACGTTCCACACAGACAGGATCCAGGATGCTTCTATTGCTTAACAGCTTAAATGTTCACCATTGCGCTATTTAACAAAAATAAAACGCAAAAAATTCCAATAATACATTAAATGCTTTAAAGGACACCGTTCTATTTAATTAGTTAATAGCACTTTAAGGATATTAAGGCTTTGGAGGAAATAAAAATGAACCGTTAAGCTGGCATTTTTCATCGTAAGTACGCTTCGGAATGTGTGCCACTAGCTTGGCGACTACTGAACACAACGCCATGAGTTATAGAAAAGGGGGGGGGGGGGTTCTTTATTCGTCAAAAGAAGAACTTGGCAGAGATGATGACATCTTTTAATCGCAAAAAATACAATACCTGCAGATATTTCAAAAACGCCTTTGCTGTATCGCCTTAGAATCTGCTCGAGCGAACTTAAACCCTTCGCGGTGTTGCACACTTTGGTTTGCCACTCTACGTGAATAATGTAACGGTGTGTGTATTTAAAAAAAGAAACACGTTTTAGCTCATTAATGAATTGTAACAGCAGGCATATGGAAAGGGCTCGCTACGCCGAGAGACCCGGTCGCCTTTTAAAGAAGGAATCCACATGGTCTGTGCGGTGCCACCCAATCAGAAACAGCACTCGTGTGACTTTACACTTAGTTTAGAATCGGATTTGCAATAGCTCTTAAGTGACACGGGGCGCTTTCCAGTTTTCACGTTTCGTATCGCTGAATCTTCCGTCCGTGAGCGAACGTCGGTATAAGACGTTCACGGTCCCACAGTTGGTCCGCTGCCGGATGAGGGCCTCGCCACACCGTGTCCGGTCGTGGGGGTTGTTTGACCATACTTCGCCACTCCTGGTTAGTTTGGGTCAGTGAAGGCGGTGAGCATACACGCGTGAGCATAGTACAGTACAACTTTGGATTTTTGCTGTATTGCCCTCCGCTGCCCCGTTTAGTCGGCCTGAAGTGGCCTCTAACCCCTGTTATAGGTTGACTCAGCCTAAAACGAGAGTGCCTTGTGCAGTGTTGTCAACTTTGCCACCGAGGGGGACAAAGTCGGCACACGTAGTCCGTTCGTTGATAGCGGCCACACTTCACCACCGAAGTCGATCGTGGCTGGGAATCGAACTCTGACGTGCCGAGTTCAGAGTTTGCAGCGGGCATTCCGCTGTGCCACCGCTGCCACCCGTGGTTGGGTGTAATCGAACTCGGGTCGCCGGGTTCGCAGTTGCGGCGTGCAAAAAACCTCTCGAGCGCCGGCGGCCCGCTCCGCCCGTCGGCGCGCGCGCGCACGATCGTCGCGACGGGGAACGCCGATGAACCCCCCCCCCCCCGACCCGCGTGGCTGTGGCAAAACAAAAACTGGAGAACGCCTTCACGTCTTTGCCACCGTTGTGAAAAACGACACGCGCACTCGCACACGCCGCAACGCACACGCGGCGGCAATTGTTGAATTTTGACACGATGTTTGCCATGCCCTGTATATAAGTGTACGTAATTTTTTTTTATAAGAATGCATCTTTGCCTAAATCGTGTTGTTGTCAATAACGCTTTTGTGTAATTGTTTTGCCGCACCGCGTGCTCTCTCGCCGAATCTCCCGTCGCGAGCGTCACCGTTTGAAATCCCCCCCCCCCCCCCATCAACCAGACTCGCGTGCGCGCGACGCTGGTTCACGCACATCCCGCGCGCGTCACGACAACGATAAGCACACCGTCCCGCGCACACTCCCCGCTCGGCTTTTGCACGGTGTGTGTGTGTGGGTTTTTTTGGGAAGGGGCTGTGGGGGGGGGCTCATTGAGACCTTTCTATTCCATCTCGTTCACCTCCGGCGGCCTAATACGAGAGCTGACGCTTGTTTCAATACACTCACATTGAGATGCAGGATCACACTGTCAATAAAAATGGTGAATAAACAAACTACCATGCTGTACACGTGGTGCGCGGTGCGTGTTTATGGTGCGCGGTGCGTGTCCGTGGTGTGCGTTCAGGGTGTGTGTCCGCGGTGCGTGGTTAGTATTTGTGGTGTGTGTCAGCGGTGCACGGTGCGTGTTCATTGCTTGTCTTGTGCCGCGTCGCCGATAGTCGAATTTTCGCAGAGCAGTGCACCACCCCTTCATGTTAGAGAACGGCCCGCAGAAGTGGATCCTACAGAGCTGCCACCGAGATCCCTTCAAGCGACCTCTGTAGCATTCTAATTATTTGGTGGTGGTGGTGGTGATGATGATGCTGCGTTGGCAATGGTGCACAAGAACAATTTCCAGAAACGTCGCCTATTAATGCATTCATTCATATTGGTTTTTCTTCGGGCAGTGTTGACGACAGTGAGTTTTTACGTTGCATGCAGTAGGTGGCAGCACTTACATTTCGCACGGCGGTCAAAATTTGATTTTAAATTCTTCTGAGAGCTGGGAATCGAGCAATTTGAGTGCAGAACCAAATTTAATTAAATGCGGGGGGGGGGGGGGTGTGCGGTCATTGGGTGATTTGTCTGAGACCATCATCAGCTTCTTACGCTTGAGAACTCTGATCAATCATGGGCGGCTGCCTGGATTCTAACCCAGGATCTTAGCCGTGCCGGTTCTAATCTCGGCCACCTCGACTTCTCTTAAGCGCGGATGGTCTCCGACATCCGCGAACTCTGTCCCAAGAACATGTTTTAAGTTTAGCCCCCATTAAACTGAGCAGCTAACTCCTTAACCCGTGCAGAGTGCTCGGTATATATATACTAGCTTGTTAGCCCATCCGAGGACGGAAGCTGTAATATTAAAGATGCAAATTAACGTTTTATTGTGTGATTGTTAATTCTAGATTTGAAGCTTTCGTGTCTGCAAGGATTCATACTCTTAGGTTTTTTCGGTAAAGTCACGTAGGTAAAAAAAATTAATTAAAATTAATAAAAGTAATAATAGAAATAAAATAATTTTATTTCTATTATTTTATTAATTTACATTTAATTGTTTTACCTACGTGACTTTACCGAAAAAACCTAAGAGTACGATTGTTAATTGTATTAGGAAATGTAGCACATAAAGAACATTTTCTTAACTTATGAAATTAAATTAAGGACTTTGGACGATTTCTCGGTATACGATATTTTGTGTGAATCTCTTATCACTGTTCAAAGGGTTTCCCTGCAGTTGGCTATGCTTGACGAACACTTTGATCCGCTGAGAATATTTAGATCTCGACAGAGCCACGTACAACTGACCATGGGAAAATACGGGTCCATTGAGATAAATGCCAAAACTTTCAAAAGTCTGACCCTGCGACTTGTTGATCGTCATCGCATACGCGGGAATTATCGTAACTTGTCATCGTTTCAGTACGAAAGGAAGAGTGACATCACTTGGAGCTCGGTTGATTCTCGGGGATGAAGACGATTTCGCCTCGGTTGTAAAGGCGAACAACAATCTATTTTTAAATCCTTTATATTAAGTTCACTTGCTTGCTTGCTTGCGCGCTTACGACCGTGCAAATCTTACGGTCGTTTTTTAACCCACTTCCCGTGATCCAATCGAGCTGACATTTTGCACACAGACTCGTTGTGCGTGACAATTTATTTTCGTGAAAATTTTTTTTCCACATTTTTACACTTTTTAGGAATTTTTTTTTTATATTTAATTACCAATTGCTTAATGGTGGCAGGCAATCATCTGACCCATAGGTGGCAGCCATCTCAAGCCAGAGGACGAGAGGACTCTAGCCGCCACGCATGTAAAGGATTTATAGTGAAAAACTTTGTTTTTACGGGTTAATTTCTTCATGGGACCTCCTTTTCCAGTACCAAAATATACTAATAGGGGTTTTCCCCTTTTTTCTGGCAACAAAACTGACACCTTTTGCGAGGAATCATGTTTACATTAACCACAATACTTGCAGTCAAATGCCTTTTGGCGTCATCTGGTCGAACACCATATGAGACTAGGCTCTAAAGAAAGCTGTCTCTGGTGTGGACCAATCAGTTTCAAGGACAATGCATACATTATCAGAGTATTGTTTTTGGTTTGCATTTGACTGCAAGTATTGTGGTTCATGTAAACATGATTCCTTGCAAAAGGTGTCAGTTTTTTCTTGCCAGAAAAAAAGGGGGAAAAACCCCTATTAGTACCAATCTCTTTGGCTGTATAATTTGAAAAAGCCCGTAACTTCACTTCGGCACTGTTTTCAAATCACCTGAAGCTGTTAACTGACAAATTGATCTTCACCGATGGACGCTTGATAGCGGAGAGTGAACAAAGTAGTGCGCTGATACTGTCTGAAGTAACTTGGCAAATAACGAAGACCAAAGAGAAGCATTAGAGTTACGAATAGAATTGTCTCCCGGTATAATTTTATTTTGTCTCGATGTAAAGGCACGTAATATTGAAAAAAAAATAACGTCATCAAACACTTCACTGCATTTCACTGTAGCACTGTATTAATGGCAGTGAATGTTGCACTAAAGAAAGTCGTAAAACACCTCAGCATTTGACCGCAGCACTGCATTTATGGCAGCGGTTGTTGCACGCAACTAAGCCATGAAACGCCTGACGGAATATCACAGTAGCACTGTATTTAAGGGGCCGTCCATAAATGATGTCACGCACCTGGGGGGGGGGGGGGGGGTCAGACATTTGTGACGAGGGGGGGGGGGGTTTGAGAAATGTGACGTCACGTAAAAATGCGCAACTTTAAATAAATATAGACAACACGTTCTACTTAATTAAATATACTTTTTAATACATGTTTTCTCATACAACATCGGAGTGCAGCGTCACATTAAATGAATACGCACTACAATGACAGTTTAAATCGATTTGAAGAATGTTTTATTTTGGGGGGGGGGGGGCAGAGCTTTGTGACGTCATACTTGAGGGAGGGGGGTCTGACTTTTTGTGACGCCGTGTGACGAAGGGGGGGTTCAAAAATCGTCCAAAATCGCGTGACGTCATTTATGGACAGCCCCTAACGGACGTTAAATTACTTGCAATCCACTGCTCTGATACTTATCTTCCGCTGTCGCTCGCTGGGGTTGAAAACAATTGGAATTCGATACAATTTCTGCACAAAGTAGCAGAGTTGTGTTTATCGTAGCATAATTTGGAAGCGTAAAGGCACCAAGTGCCCTGCGATGCAGCGTAGAAGTATTAACTGCCTTCACCTTCTACAAAGATACGAAAAATCGAAAGCGAATTTACGTAAAATTTTTTTATCATAGCCGCTCGGACCTTCTGCGTGAGTCAAAAAAATCCAGGCACACGTGAATATTAATTAGGGGGGGGGCATGTGGAGTGACGTCACGCGCGCGACACGCAGCCTTGATTGGTTCGTGATATTAGTTGCTGCGTTGATTTCTTTATTAGCTTTACTTTACGTAAAAAAAGGTCAAAATGAAAGGTAATTTGCGTAAACAAATTTCCGTTTCCGCTCCACCTTCTTCATGCGGAGTGACGTCACCCGTTCATGATTATTAATGACGGGGGGGGGCGGGTCCATGTGGAGAACCCCACCTGTTCATGATTATTAATGAGGGGGGCTGGTCGACGTGGAGTGACGTCACGCGCGTTACAGACAGACATTCTTTCTAGATTTGAAGCTTTCGTGACTGCAAGGATTCATACTCTTAGGTTTTTTCGGTAAAGTCACGTAGGTAAAAATAAATAATAAAATAAAATATTATAGAAATAATAATAGAAATAAAATAATAAATCACGACGTTTCGGAGGCAACACAAGTCTCCGTCATCAAGGTGGGACCGTCACAGCTAAATTTATTGTATCAAGCGAGGCAAAATTTCAAGAGACAAGCTCTTAAATACAAGTTGAGGGGGGGAGGTGCTTATCGGAATGGTAGCCAATGAATGGAACGTGTTGGGGGGGGTGGGCTGGGCTAAAAGAGAACAATAGGTGCACTTGGGGTTGTAACCGGTGTTGGCTGACAATCCAAATACAAAAAATTAACCCGTAAAAACAAAGTTTTTCACTATAAATCCTTTATATGCGTGGCGGCTAGAGTCCTCTCGTCCTCTGGCTTGAGATGGCTGCCACCTATGGGTCAGATGATTGCCTGCCACCATTAAGCAATTGGTAATTAAATATAATTATTTTTTTCCTAAACAGTGTAAAATTTTGGAAAAATGTTTTCACGAAAATTAATTGTCACGCACAACGAGTCTGTGTGCAAAATGTCAGCTCGATTGGATCACGGGAAGTGGGTTAAAAAACGACCGAAAGATTTGCACGGTCGTAAGCGTGCAAGCAAGTGAACTTTATATAAAGGATTTAAAAAGGGCAGAAATTCTTGGCTCGGTAATTTCTCGAGGTCAGTCGGGGTTCAACTGGAAGCTGTGGCCTTAAAAGGGAAAACATAAACAACAGGAAACGTTTCAGGCAAATAGCCCTCCTCATTTCGTTCTTGTGATCATGATACGTGGCAACAAACTGCCTGGTCAACAACGGTCTGGGGAAGGCCCCTACGCTGATCAATCCACTACTGTATGAAGACCCCCCCCCCCCAACGTGACCGTCTCCCGCGATCCATTACAGCGACCGCATGCTCGTCGATTTCATCACTCCATCTCCTCGGTAAGTCCCTCGAACCGATGACCCCTCGGGCGCACTCCAATTCCTTGGCTGTCGCTCCGCGGCAATTCTTGCTTCACGGGTTGAATGGTGTCTTCAACTTCCGTGCGTTTCTCCGAACCGCGTGGTTTTATCTGTCTGCGTCTCAATGGAATTCCCACGCGCGTGCATCTCTCCGTGTTCCTTTGGCACAATTTCGATTTAAAGTTTTCGTGACTGCAGGGATTCATCTTCTTGGTTCTTTCGGTAAAGTCACGTAGAAGGGAAATAATAAAATAATTCAAATAAAACATAATAAAATAATTTTCACGACGTTTCGGCCACAACGCAAGCAGCCGTCCTCAGGTGAAGAACAGGTCTGTCGGAAGGGGAGCGTCTGAAGACACTTTCCGACAGACCTGTTCTTCACCTGAGGACGGCTGCTTGCGTTGTGGCCGAAACGTCGTTAGAATTATTTGATTGTTTTATTTTTATTATTTTATTATTTCCCTTCTATGTGACTTTACCGAAAGAACCAAGAAGATGAATTCCTTTGCACAGTTTCCAGTTTTTTTATCAGGCTTTTTTTGGTTTTGCGAATGCGCACGCTTGTGGGGGGCCGTGAGAGCGAAGAGAAACGTACCCTTTAGCACGTTCGGCTACGTGTGGTGCAAACGAAGTTCTACTTACAGGGACTCCTCTACTTACAATCGAGTTAGGTTCCAGCGGTCTGTTCGTAAGTCGATTTGTTCGTAAGACCCGACTTTACTCCTGTCGATTCCATACATCTTCTTGGTTCTTTCGGTAAAGTCACGTAGAAGGGAAATAATAAAAGAATAAAAATAAAACATAATAAAATAATAAAATAATAAAGCATTATAATTTTTTATTATAATAATATAATATTATTATTTTATTATTTCCCTTCTACGTGACTTTACCGAAAGAACCAAGAAGATGAATCCCTGCAGTCACGAAAGCTTTAAATCGAGATTCCATACATCTTGCACGACATGTACACTAAAAACGGGAAATGGCTTTAAAAGTTGCATCATCTCATGTAGATGCCACTGGTTATTCACGTGCTGCAGATTTAGATGCCACCATCGCCGTCTATTGCGCGGCGGTTGAACTTTTCGACTCTCGGTCCGAACTGGACATACGGACAGATTTGTTCGTATCTCTGAAAGTTCGTAAGTCGGATACTCGTAAGTAGAGGAGTCCCCGTACATACGTAGGTGTCTGTTTGTATTGGCCATTAACTTCCATAATGGTATATACCGTATACTCCTGATTGTCAGACGCACTGCCCCAACCCCTTGCTGTACCTTAAAGTATGAGATGGGGGAGTGCGTCGTAGAATACAGGAGGTGTGTGTGTGGGTGTGTTTAGAACTTGGGTAACGATTGACACCAGGAACAGGTTTGGTGTTGCGTCCAACGTTCCGGATTGCCTTCTAAACCAGAGAATAACGGCCATGCGGAGTTTTTTTTTATTGCAAAGCAGAGGATCTGAATGTGATGGAAGGAGTGTTGCAGCGTTGAGAAAATCTAGTGCTGTACGCAGTTTTTTGGAAACAAAATTTATATTTAATTCACATTGCAATTGTTATATTGTTTAAGGGCGTTTCTTTGTGAATGGAGAATAACTGGAGTACTTGAGTAAGCTGTGCAATTGTTAGTGGTTTGCGTAGTTAAAATTACGTTTTTGCTCGTGTACAAAAATAACAAATCATCCTGAACACAAAATTAGCTTTTAAATGTAACACACTTTTATATATGTATGTAAAAAATTAGTTTTACATGAACTTTTTAAAAAGACGAGACATTACATTTGAAAGAAACACAATTCACCTCATTCATAAATCACACTGTTATGGATGGATATATATTGTATAGAAATTAACACTGAAATCATGGAATATAAATTTGACTGCATTACCAGTGTTACAGCGATTGGAGTTTTAGCTCATTTTGATTTAAGCATGAAAAAATTCGACAGTACAACGTCGCATATCCGACCATGAAATATCCACCCTGGCAAATTAACCACCCACACTCAGTGCAGTATTTACATCCATGTCCATTACAGCTGTTCCCAAATGCTACTCCAGGTGTATCATATTACGGCAATGTTATACTGGTAGGAACCTCCTGGTTACACCAGCCCACAGGGGATTATTGTGTCCGTCCGTCCGTCGTGCAGGGAGGGGCTGGGTGGGGAGGGTGGGGAGGGTGGGGAGGTTGGGGAGGGGCTGGGTGGGGAGGGCCTGGGTGGGGAGGGTGGGGCTGGGTGGGGGGTGGGAGGGGTGGGGCTGGGTGGGGAGGGGCTGGTCACCCCGTGGTGCCCTTCTAAAACTCAACGTTTAACCTACTCACGCCGGCTTGTGCCCGCCCTCACAGTCGGCCATATTTGCGGAATACACCACGCCGCCGTTGACCCTGGCCATTGACCGAGCAACTCAACGTTCCTACCAGCTCCCTCCGCAGGAATGTGTTTCCTAATCTCGCGTGGATGCGCCCCAGTAGCATTAAGGAAGGTTTCCTTCATGTCCAGTATTCTTGTCCAGTAAACCTATGTATTATTGGTGTTACTCAACCTTTTCATGTCCGCTTGTGTATACATCGCGGTCCCTAGCGAGTCGGATGTGCGGCGTTGTACGCGTGAACAGGACGTGCAAGTCGTTACCATATATGCCGCAAAGTGTGAATGCACGCGTGCGTTAGCGATAAACGATTAATATTCGCTTCGACAATTGGTTATTCATCTCGTCTGCAGCAGGATAATTTACAACTGCAATAAAAAAAAAAACTCGATATACGGAACATGCATTTTCTAAAGCGACTACATTTGGTTAACTTGTTTTTTAAGTGTAAATTGAACGCATACCGCAAAATAATAGTGAAATTCGTGAGTCTAAATTTACATTTCCCCCCATATTTCACCTTCAACAAGCACGCATCAATCCTACAGCAGTGACACAGCAACGTTAAGGCCAGCAGTAAATGCCTCGCTGTAATTTATTATTTAAAAAAAAAGTAGCCGCTTCTGTTCGCTACCCAATACGGGCGGCCATGGCATCACGAACTTAAGTCGTTCCTGAGACCCGTTCATAAGTCGGCACGGTTCGTAAGTCGGAGCACAACAACGCCCTGTCTTTAAATTCCCGTAGGGTCAGTGTTATGAAACGTGTTACCGTTGAATAAAGGAAGCATCGTTAAGCTCGTTATATGTCACGGAAGGATCACTCTTCTGAACAAAGTAGTTCCGCGGATCAGTTTTGCGAATTCGCGTTTGTCTAAATCGACGTTAATTTGCGATTGTTTTTGTTTCATGGAAGCTGGTCCGTAAGTACGGGCGTTCGTTAAGTACGGTCGTTCGTAAGTCGATGACTGCCTGTATGCCCACACAGTGCTATGGTACAACGAATGGGGCAAGGGGCTTAATTTCAATCGGAGCTGTATGGGGCTGAACTCCGGAAAATATTCCTTGTCCTCTCCCCGAAGCCCGCTGTAGTGAGTGGGGTAGGTTTGGGGAGGGGGAATTATTACATGAGAAATTAAGCCCTGATACAGGGCTGGGTTTCTTTAGTAATTTTTTTGGGAGAAAAACAAATAACATTTTAAACATCCCTTAAACGTAGCAAAAAAAAAAGATTAATCATCTCTTACATTGAACATGTGCCGCTTTTATCTCACATATGTCCGTACGTAACTCTTACAGGCTGTGTAGTGCTATGTATCATTTATAATGATCTCTAGCCCCTTATCCATTGCCTGCTGGATTAAGGCATTAAGGCCCTCCCAACACCGTGTCGATCATGGGGGGGGGGGGGGGGTTTGACCATACTTCACCACTCGTTCTTGCAAATTGCATCTCACGATTGCTGCAGAGCCACAGATAGCGGGGAAGGCAACAGCCAAGGCGGTGAGCGGGTGGCCGACAATTACCCGAAGCACTGTGATCCTCTACACATTAAAGATGTTTTCAGCCAATTAATGAGCGTGTATACATGTTGGAGAAGAGCCGAAACACTCGGGAGGAAACCCACGCATGCGAGGGAGCAACACTCTATCCCATGCATTTGCTGTTGATGCAGGTGCTATTGCATATTCTGCTACTGCTGTTGCATCTGTCGATTGCTGCTGCTACAACTGCCCATTCGTTCGGCCATCACTGCTGTTGCTGCGAGCGCTGCTGAACATGCTATCTGTTGCTGCTTCTGCTGCTGCTGATGATCTATGTCACTGATGCTGCTGCTGCTGCCGATGATGCTACTAAAGGGATGCTCTTATGCCTGCATATCCACCTGCTATTATTGCTGTCGCTGATACTGCTGCCGTAACTCCGAGCTGCTTGGTGAATGACTGGAGGCGGTGGGAAAAGTAGAATCTCAACTCGATGTGAGTGATGAAGGGCAGCTCATGGCATAGCTGATGCCCCCCCCCGTCCCAGCCTAAACACCACTTAATTATTGGTTCTTTCGGTAAAGTCACGTAGAAGGGAAACAATAAAATAATATTTTTTTAATATAATATTTTATTTGATTGTTGCCCTTCTACGTGACTTTACCGAAAGAACCAAGAATATGAATCCCTGCGGTCACGAAAGCTTCAAATCGAACTCAAACACGACTTGTTTTATTACAACTTATGCTGCTGCTGTTACTGACGATGTTGTTGCCGACATTGCTGCTGCTGATGCTGAGTGGGGAGTGAGTGAGTGAGGGTGGGTGGGTGCGTGGGCGCAGGCCGGGCTAGGCCAGCACAGGTCCCAGGGTGACGAGGGGCAGCAGGAGGGAGGCCACCAGCAGGGGCAGCAGGGGCAGCGTCGGCCCTGACCCCGAGTCCGCAGTCGAGTCTGCTCCGACAGGGAAAGAAACAGCGCGCACACAACACAAATGCGAGGGACACTGCTGGTGTGTGTGTGCGCGTGTGTGTGCGCGCGTGTGTGTGTGCGTGCGTGTGTGCGGGCGTGTGTGCGCGTGTGTGCGTTTGTGTGTGTGCGCGCGTGTGTGTGTGCGTGTGTGTGCAGTGCAGCGGTTTGCGCGTGTGTGTAAGGGGAGCGGTAGTGTAGCGGTAAGCGCGCTGCGCTATGAACCCGGCGACCCGGGTTCGATTCCCGCTCACGGCCAACACCAGTGACGATTATCTGAATCGGTCCTGGGCCTCCCCTAGGTCGACTCAGCCTTAAATGAGTACCTGGTGCGGTGTGTAAACATCGTCACTGGGGAGACAAAGGCGGTTGGGCGTGGTGCTGGTCACCCACCCCCTCGTGTACCGTTCCGGCCTTCATAGGTGCTCGCTAACAGCACTTGCCCCTACAGTCTGTTACAGGCTATACGGGGGATCTTTGATCTTTGTGTGCGTGTGTGCAGTGCAGCGGTTTGCGCGCTGCGCTACGAACCCGGCGTACCCGAGTTCGATTCCCGCTCACGACCACCAGCGCCAGTGAGGATTATCTGAATCGGTCCTGGGCCTCCCCTAGGTCGACTCGGCGTCAAATGAGTACCCGGTGCGTAAACATCGCCAGTGGGGAGACAAAGGCGGTCGTGCGTGGTGCTGGCCACCCCCCCCCCCCCCCCTCGTGTGCCGTGCCGGCCTTCATAGGTGCTCGCTAACAGCACTCGTCCCAACAGTCTGCTCGAGACTATACAGGGATCTTTGTGCGTGTTGTGTGTGTGTGTGTGTGGTCGGGTACGGTTAGGGGGGGTTACAGCTGCTGAGCATCTTCCAGTCATCTCAGTCGGTCAGCCCATGGCACCTGCTGGGTCTGCCCCATGACCTCCTGGCGATGGTCATGACCATCACGACGTTGATACGTTGAGACATAAAAAATTAACCCGTAGAAACAAAGTTTTTCACTATAAATCCTTTATATGCGTGGCGGCTAGAGTCCTCTCGTCCTCTGGCTTGAGATGGCTGCCACCTATGGGTCAGATGATTGCCTGCCACCATTAAGCAATTGGTAATTAAATATAAAAAAAATCCTAAAAAGTGTAAAATTTTGGAGAAAAAAAATTCACGAAAATTAATTGACACGCACAACGAGTCTGTGTGCAAAATATCAGCTCGATTGGATCACGAGAAGTGGGTTAAAAAACGACCGAAAGATTTGCACGGTCGTAAGCACACAAGCAAGCAAGTGAACTTAATATAAAGGATTTAAAAAACGATGGTGACGGTGATGAGCACCTTAGCCGTGAAAACTCGTGCCAGTGTTCTCACGATGGTTTATGGTGGTGGTGGTGACGATGGTCAAAACGACGACGGCGGTGATGGTGATGATTTGCGCGACTCACTGCCGGTGGAGTTGGTGGGAGAGAGTTGAGTCTGAGCCATGGCGAGGCTCGCGGTCGTCAGAAGCAGCAGCAGCAGGGCAAGCAGGGACCTCGCATTCTGCAATGCACAGCAGGCATCATTGTCTTGATCATCTTGAGTATGCGCATTCAACATCTTGATCTTCATTGTCGTCAACAGCATCATTTTATCTTTGCCGTAATTATCAGCCGCAGCAGCAGCATCAACACCATCATTGTTCGTTCATTATATAAATGTCTCGTTAAACCCGCCACCACCCGACACAGCCAATGAGTTAGGTTTGGCACGTAAAAAAGAACGTGCTAATTCGTGACGAGTTCAGCACTAACCGGTGTGTTGGAGAGTAAAACCCAGTCCGACATTTACAAGACATATCGCCTACGTTGTGGCACCAATAACATCAGCATCGCCATTAACTTCGTGCAATCGTCAACGATTAGCGCCGTGATCATCATCACTGTCATCCACATTCGAGTCATCATAATCACCGTCATATTCAGTGCGGTATTGTTATTGTCATCCATCAAGCTCATCATAATCATTATTGATATCAACAGCAGCTGTATAAAATGAAAAAAACATGTTTTGTAAGTCTAGAATGTTTTGTAAGACTGATGCTCAATATTTCCCAATGGTAAATGTACAATAAAAGAGATATTGACTTTTTAAAAAATGTTAGCACTCATCAGCATGCCGTATTCACTTATCATATTGTTTGTCATTCATTAGCAAGAGCCATAACTGTACCGTCGTCTCCACTATAGTTAATAAAGTTAAAAAGTACAGATTGCTACAAGGCGAAACAACATTAATACTGTTCGCATTTAAAATAAATGTACATAATTTATTTTAAGGATTTGTCCGTTGCTCAGTCTTCCACTGGAAGAAGCTCTCCCCACGCCGTTTCGGTCAAGGGGGGGGAGGTTAACCATACTTCACCACGCTGGTCAGTGTGGGTGAAGGGGGGAGGTCCAGGACCGGTTAGACATCACTGAATACTGATGTTAGCCGTGGCCAGGAATCGAAATACAAGCTACTGGGTTTATAGCGCAGTGCCCGAACCACTGTCCCACCGCTCCACCTTGCTCCAATAATTAGTCCTTATTCAAGTTAAAGGTTTCTAAAAGTAGTTTAAAAAAAAATCAAAATGTACAACATTTAGGATGCAATAAATCTCAAGGAAAAACAAATGTAAAAAGGAAATGTGTGAAGGACACGCGGAGTCACTCTTTCCGATTTTGCTTATTGTAACCACAGCACATGGTTTTACTGGGCTATGGTGGAAATTCCACATTGATTTGACGGAAGCCAGTGAACACGCAGTGACAATCGATGCGCTTGCAATACAACAACGTCGGTGAGTTGTGCGCGATGCGGTACGTTACTCACAGACGTTCGCGACATCCTCCGGACGAACAAACCCGAGGGGCCGAGAAAAGAAGAAAAAATGGAGCCCTCCGCTTTCTCGGTGAAGAAAATTAAATAATAATATAAAAAACCCCAAAACCCCGACAGCTCCCCCTTATAAATGCTGCCCGCGATGCCGCCGTCACCCCCCTTCATAACAAACAAAAAAAAAGTCTCCAACCGTGAATATTTAAAGAGCCTCTTGGGGATGGAGAGGGCCGGACGCCATGGTAACTGGGCCCTCGTGCCCCCAAAATGCCACTCTCAAATGCGTGCTTTCAAGTAGTAAAGTTCCCTTGTGAAATGTGTATATCGGTTTCTTTTCTCTCTTTCTCTCGCAGTCGGTCTATCTGTATTTTACAGGTGTGTTCTTTTTATATATATTTTACATGTAAATATTTTTATATTAAAAAACGAGACCTCATGAAGGCTTCCCCTTCCCACCCACCCCCAATCCCATATGCGCCATATACACAGCACACTCGTGACTTGTAAAAGTTGATCAATGAGCTTACGCTGTTTGGGTGACTTCTACGTATGACTTGGCGGTAAATGCCATGGCCTTATTTAAGCGCACGCAGTTTCAATTCTTCCCGTTGTCCTTTTATTTAACCGGGAGAGACAGCCCGTTGCGACCCCCACACTATAATTTGTTTACGGAGATTTTGAAGCGTTCGTTCAAAAGATATTATGCCAGAAGTTCCCAAACTTTGCCCGACTCGCGTACCACCATTTTAAAAGTACGATATATAATGTCGTGATTATACATTATTTAAATGGCATCACAAATATTAATTGTCCATAAGATAGCCCCTTAAAATCATAGGGAGAGAAAACATTTACAGAAGTTGCAGAACGTACACAAGTTAGGGACTTCGTATGGACTGCTAAGATTGTGATTGGTAGAACGTGGAATGGCTGGGAAGTTGAGCTCAGAATCAGAATCCTTATTTAGACTGGAGGAATCCGATGAGCTGTGAAGCTCTTTGTCACAGATGTCCAGGAGTTTCACAGATGTCCAGTAGATAGCCAGTGGTCGAGACTAATGACAGAGTGGCAGCCAAAGGATGCACCGCTGCATCACGGTTGGGTACGTATGGACATCTGTGATAAAGATCTTCATAGCTCATCAGCTTCCTCCAGTCTAAATATTCTGATAAAGATTCCGATG
Organism: Lampetra fluviatilis; assembly: GCF_964198595.1. Classification (NCBI taxonomy): domain Eukaryota; kingdom Metazoa; phylum Chordata; class Hyperoartia; order Petromyzontiformes; family Petromyzontidae; genus Lampetra; species Lampetra fluviatilis. The sequence continues at coordinate 7,019,744 of NC_136327.1, read as the reverse complement.
GTGCAGGGACGATTTCGTCCAGCAGTGGATAGATCATGGCTGACGGTGATTGATTGTGGCTTTCACTCACAAAAACAACAACCGCTATTCGCCACTCTTTGGCGGTGACGTCACCACGGCGCGTGTGCCAGGCCAGGTGCACTTTAAGGTCACCTGAAATGTAGAACGCCCGCTGCCAGAGGAGGTCACGGGACAGACCCAGGTGCCATGGGTCGGCAGACTGAGATAACCGGTAGATCAGGCATGTCCAAAGTCCGGCCCGTGGGCCAATCACGGCCCGCGGTCAGATTTCATACGGCCCGCAGCTTTGGTCTTATAATGTGTTAGTTATGGCTCGCCAGCTCTGTCAGAATAAATACATCATAACACTCATGAAAATTTAAGGTATTCTATACAGTTTGTTCAATGTTATCTGACTGAATGAAAGGCAGAATTGCGTTTTTAGAGTTGTTCACGTCTGCCTGAGTGGCTTATATTTGGTTACATTGTCATTTGAAAAACAAGTATAACCCGTAAAAACAAAGTTTTTCACTATAAATCCTTTATATGCGTGGCGGCTAGAGTCCTCTCGTCCTCTGGCTTGAGATGGCTGCCACCTATGGGTCAGATGATTGCATGGCAGCATTAAGCAATTGGTAATTAAATATAATATTTTTGTTCTAAAAAGTGTAAAATTTTGGAAAAAAATTTCACGAACATTAATTGTCACGCACAACGAGTCTGTGTGCAAAATGTCAGCTCGATTGGATCACGGGAAGTGGGTTAATAAACGACCGAAAGATTTGCACGGTCCTAAGCAAGCAAGCAAGCGAACTTAATATAAAGGATTTAATAAAGGCAATTGTGACAATGAAATTTTTTTATAACAATGTGTATTTCCACGTAACTTTTGTGGTTAAAAAAATGTCAAAAGGAACTATTGGCCCCCGGGCATCTTCACTTTATCAAATGTGGCCCTCTTTGCAAAAAGTTTGGACACCCCTGCGGTAGATGCACCACCAGCTGTACCCCAGCTGCAACTCTCTCACACACACACGTACCACACGTACGTACATGCGTGCGTACACGTGTGTTTGAGAGAGTGACCGTGCAGGGTACTCTCGTCTTGCTTGGCCAACGTTTTGAAACGCCCTCAAATAACCAACACTCGAGCACAATGAGTGGAGTGGCAGTGGGGGGGGGGCTCGGTGCAGAGCGAGGCTTGAAGAGGCGGCGGCGAGGGCGACGAGAGTGTTGACTCTGTGGCCCTGCCGTGTTTGTTTCCGAGCCATCGGGCCCCGTCGCACGGCAACTGAACAGGAACCGCTTTCCAGTCGACAACGCTTCCCTACGAGACGTTGGGGAGGGGGGGGCTCCTTTGCCATGCGCATTTCAAAAGAAATGTGTTTTTCTCTCTCTCTCTCTCTTTTTCTCCTCTCTCTCCTCCATTGATGTCCAATAGTGGGGGAGTATTTTTTTTGTTCTCCAATAATTATGGCCACATTTTGGTTTTAAAATAAAGTCGAAATTACCTTCTTGGTTCTTTCGGTAAAGTCACGTAGAATGGAAATAATAAAATATTAAGAATATTTGATTATGTTTGTTATTTTTATTATTTTATTATTTCCATTCTACGTGACTTTACCGAAAGAACCAAGAAGATGAATCCCTGCAGTCACGAAAGCTATAAATCGAAAAAAAAGTCAAAATTAGTCCCACTCTGTGTTGAAGTCAACAGTGGTTGTCCTATGGATAGACTTTGCTCCACCACAGGAACATGGAATTTCCAGCAACCGCCCCTCCCCTCCTCCCACCACTGGTTCAGGGTTGTAAACAAAACAGGAGATGCTCATTAAAGCAGGAAATCACTCTGGCCTGAGTTTTGATCATCTGTGGTACTTGTTGAACAGGGCCTTGGTTGTGGTATGAATGAACGGTTTAGCACCCTGGACTTTTCAATCGAAACGTCGCCGGTCAAACGAACGAACGGTGCAAGTTTTTATTTTATTTTTTGTAGTCTCTTCCCCCCCCCCAATGCTTCTGTCCAGCCAGCAGTGGAAATGGTTACGCCCGAAAGTCGACTTGCAGGTCCACGTGTGGCGGTGGTAAAGCGTGGGGTTTATCTCGCCTCTTCCAAGACGTCTGAGCAGCGTAAAATAGTCGGCCAAATACCCTCGAGATCAGAGAGTTCTCACAGTCCCCTGGATATCAAATCCGTGTCTATTTCTCCCCCCCCCCCCTTCTTCACTGGCCATTGCGGTGAAGTATAGTCAGTGTGAGTGAAGTGCACGTGTTGACTTTGTCTCCCCTGCTCCCCCCTCCCCGTGTTGTACAGAAGGGGGGGTCAGACCGGAATGCCAATGTACTTTTGTTAAGTCAGTAACCGAACCTGGATTGCTAGAAATGTATTCCAGTGCACAAACCACGACACTATAAATACCAATATCCTGTGCAGTAGACATCTCATGTATATAAAAGTCAAAGTTGTGATTATGTGTGTCTGTTCAAAATGTTTAGCGTACTTCCCGACATGCAACAAACTTGAAATTTGCCATGTGGGTACTTTCCAGACTGTACACCATGCAAAAAGTATGAAAATACACTTTTCTTTGGGGGGGGGAGCTCAATAATGAATTTATTTTTTGCACGGTAGGTGAGCTGTGACGTCAGATCTGTCATGTGACCCGCGCGTGTGGAAGCGTAACGCATTGTAGTGTAGTGGTTAGCGCGCCGCGCTACGAACCCGGCGACTCGAGTTCGATTCCCGCACACGGCCACACACCGGTGACGATTATTTCAACCGGTCCTGGGCCTCCGCTAGGTCGACTCAGCCTCAAACGAGTAACTGGTGTGGTGTGTGAACATCGCCACTGGGGAAACTAAGGCGGCCGGGCATGGTTGGATCCAAGTCCCTAGGTGAAGCCGGGTAGTTCAGCAAGTATATATATAAAACATGGAGAGTGGTTGAGCAGCGGTGAGCGCACTACCCGAGTTAAAATTTTGCCTCGGACTATAACACCAGCGGCGAGTGATATCAGAACCGGTGTCCTGAAATCTTCACTCCACCCTCGCTTCGACAACCTGCGCTGACCAATGCAGGGGGGGGGGGGAATTGCCCAAACGGCCTTCATGACGAACACCGCAGAGGCGTTCGTCCAGCAGTGGATTGGCAAACGCCCGTAACTAATGACATTAAAGCTCTTTGGACTTAAAAAAAATATATGACGTGATAAGTCGTTACTCTGATAGCGCCCATTGAACCGAAGGATCCATTGGCAAGAGTGCCCTGCTTGGGATGTTTGGTGAATTCTTCTTTGAAGTTTTTTTTTTTCTTTCTTTTGTAGGAAACTCAAGTGTTTGGAGAAACCCGTGCATACGAGGGACAGGGCATTCCTGTCTCCAAATACTCTGCTACTACTATACTTGCTTATGCCCCCCCACATTGAAGACACGTTTTTGCCCCGAACGATAGTGTGAGTCTGCAGTACAAAACATAAATGAGAAAGAAAAAAACAACAAAACTTCAGTTTCCTTGTTTTATTGTTTTAAAATATGGAGTAAATTTATTCAAATGCATTGGGATGGAATGTTAATTCCCTTCAGCGGTCAAGGGTCCCCAAATCTCGATTAAAAACACGTTCATCATTTTAATTAGATTTTTTGATCATTCACATATGCGACGTTTCTCACGCAATGGGCCAAGTTTCGAGCCACTTTCAAATTCCATCCCCAACTCCTCTCTCTTCCCTCTCAACCACATTCTTGTCCTTCTCTGCATGTACGTACCAACTCGCCAGACATTTTGTCAGCTCACTGTCCCGTTCGGGAGCTCACTCGGTCATATGCTCGCTCATGTATCTTATTCAGCAACTGACAGATCCACTCGCAATTTTACTTGAACCTTTCACCAGCCAACTGGCTAATTCACAAGCTCAATATCCCACTCGTCAGTTCACGGTTCCACCCTCCAAATCTCTAGCCTATCCATCAGCTCAATAATGCAACAATCAGATGTTATCTCATTCAGTAACTTACTAGATCATCGACCATTCACTAAACTGGTCACGTCCCCACTGGCTGTTTCAATAGCTCACCGTCCCAACCACCATGAGCCCACCCGCTGGCTTACTATTCACTATTATGGCGATTACCCCACTGAGCAGCATACTAACCCATCCACCGTTTCACTAAACCCCCGACGCTCGATTCGATGGCTCACAATCCCATCTTCACTTGCGCGGGGAGTTCTGCAGTGCCTGTGGCACGCGGATCTCCTGTCCTTTCTCCAGCTTCTTCTCGCACTCAATGAGGTAGTTCACTCCATCGACCACGACCTGTACCAGCTCCACCTACGCAAAGTGAGGTGTCAACATCAGCATCACCATCACCATCATCAGATCACCGTCATCACCAACATCAACATCATCATCACCATCATCCATCATCAGATCACTGTAATCACCAACATCAGCATCAACATCATCATCACCATCAGATCACCGTCATCACCAACATCACCATCATCCATCATCAGATCACCGTCATCGCCAACATCGGCGATGTAGTCTACGTCGTCATCGGCACCTTTGTCTTTACCGATGTTGACCGAATGACGTGGAATTGCTGCCGATCTCATCTGATCTCAGAAGCTAAGCAGGTTTTTTATGGCCTGGACAGAGGTTGCCATACATATTTTGCCATTAAATATATTTGTTTATTGAAGCAATGAGCGTTAACGAAGATCATGACGACCTGACGAGCTTGTGCGAACAGGACGATACGATTATCGCGGATCCTGAACGGTGCGACATATCGCGGTGTCGCGCTGTCGCGGCGACCCTGTGAAGTCACCTCGGACTTCCCCAGGCGATCGAGGTTGGAGATGTCGAAGGTGTCGCCCGTGGTGGCCGAGTCCACTCCGCCCGTGCCGCGCTTCTGCAGGCGCAGGTTGTCGAGGATCTGGGAGAATCGCTTGTCCTGAAAGGTGGGTGGGTGGGTGGGGGGGGGGGGGAGTTGCGGGACACGGTCAGCCATGATCAATCCACTGCTGGATAAAGGCCTCCCACGAGCCGTCGCCATCAACTTACGGTCACGTGGGGCACCGATCCGCCTAGCTCCGGATTGCACACGGTGCTGATTCCGTCGCTCCATCTCTGCTGCGGACATCCTCACGGGCACGTTCATTCATCTGGCTGCAACTCTGTCGATGGTCTCGACCAGCGGTCGTCGTCACTTCGAGTGACGTCTGCTGACCGAACCCGCTTACCTTTGTAATAAAGGTCGTGGAAGCGACTTCTGGAATCCGGTCTTTCTTTACAACACTCCTTCACGCTGCTGACAGACAGCGTGAGAGGGATAGAGAGAGAGAGACGTGCGCAGCCACGTGGCAGCCTGGACCCCCGCTCTCGCGTGGCCTCTCCCTCCGTTCGTTCCAGTTCTGACCACGTGTTGTTCGTCTCCACTCCTATTTAATACCCGGGTCACGTGGTACCTTTCCACCAATCCTGGTTAGCCTCTATGGAATCTTCCAGACTCCATCGTAGGCTCCCGGGACCATGCCCCTGACTCGTCTCCCCATTGGCTGTGGCTAAAGCTAGCAGAACCAATCATCTACTTACAGCTGTCACCTTCCCATTACGTCAGGGCCACGCCCCTAGGCTTCCGCCCATTGGCTATGGACCAGGACCGGCAGAGCCAATCATCGTGACGAGTTGTGATCCGTCAGCGACCCGGATATATCCTCACATTACACCTTTAACTCTCAGCGCAACGTAGTGCTTCTTCGTGCACTTTTCAGCGAAGAACAACGTCAGTGTATTCATAGTTAGAGGTGACCTCTGAACCCTCACCTTGCTGAGGTGCGGCAGCTTGATGTGCACCCCGGCACGCAGGCCTGTGCCCAAGTTGGAGGGGCACGTGAGGATGTAACCCAACCTCTCGTTCCACATGAACTCCCAGCCACGCTCCTTAATCAGACGCTCCACCTGTGGGGAGGCAACGGAAGACGTCCCACAAATGATCACGCGGTGGGCAAGGAGACGGTTGGGTGGTCCAGCACAGGCCCTGGCCTCACCACGACAAAGCACATGCCGCGGTGGCTAGGAGATGTTGACTACCTTGCCTGGTATACAGGAGTGGGTTCGATCCCGACCCTGACGCCTGCTGTGTGTTTGGAGTTTGCGTGTCTCTCTCTCCGGGTCCTCCGTTCCACCCCCCCCCCCTCCACATGTAGAAACATGCTTTTAGTGTATTTGGCTGTTATAAATGTCCTCATAATAAGCCACTTCGTTGAGCTACCATTTATGGCCCAGGTTGCTTCTGAAAAAGAGCTACATAGTTCAGTGGGCCTAACCTGGTAAAAAAAAAAAGTTTTTAGTTTACATGCCCGTGAAATTTGTGTCATCGAACACCACCACCCTCGCAACTCTGCACGAGTTATGGGGTGGTCGCCGAGTGAGTGGAGGAATTCCTACACAGCATCGGTCGACCCTATGCGTGCGAAACGTGGACCCCTCTTACATGAACACCACCGCTGGCTTGAAACATTAAGGCTGACCTGCCTACGATACATCTTGGATTTTTAACCAGCCTGGATGATTTGAGGGGCTCAGAGATCGTTTAAAGATTTGGACACAGTCCAATCGATTAGCTCCTCTGGTAGGTGAGTGGAGCGCACAGGCAGTGCATCTGCCAGTCTCAGTCAGTTAACTCACAACACATGATTTAAATTTCGATTTAAAGCTTTCGTGACTGCAGGGATTCATCTTCTTGGTTCTTTCGGTAAAGTCACGTAGAAGGGAAGTAATACAATAAAACATAATAAAATAAAATTTTATTTTATTATGTTTTATTTTTATTATTTTATTACTTCCCTTCTACGTGACTTCACCGAAAGAACCAAGAAGATCACAACACATGGGTTTGCCCTTTGACTTCTTGCCAATCAGGTCTTCAACACATCACGTGGGCTTCAAAGTGCACGTGGCGGCCGGACCTGTTTCTGATCACACTGCCCCTTTGTGCTTAAATAGGTGCATGCTCATCGTACTTGACCCAACAGTCGGGGGACAATTCGTTTTTGGTGTCTCACCTCCTGCAGGCCATGGCAGAAGCGGTCGAACACTCGCTTCATGTTTCCTCCCTTCTCCATGGAGATGACTCTCGTGTGGTCCTCCTCATTGACCCACAGGAGAAATGTCTTCTGGTCGTTGTGCCTGAAAGTGACGACGCACGCGCGTGTAGGCTAGCGAGCACCTATTCTTGGTTCTTTCGGTAAAGTCACGTAGAAGGGAAATAATAAAATTTGAAAAGATAAAACAATAAAATTCTCACGACGTTTCGACTGCAACACAAGCAATCATCATGAGGTGTGAAATCCACAGCAAGAACATTTTCTTGTTGTGGAAGAACATTTTCTTGTTGTGGAAAATGTTTTTCTTGCTGTGGATTTCACACCTGATGATGATTGCTTGTGTTGCAGTCGAAACGTCGTGAGAATTTTATTGTTTTATCTTTTTTGAATTTTATTATTTCCCTTCTACGTGACTTTACCGAAAGAACCAAGAAGATTAATCCCTGCAGTCACGAAAGCTTTAAATCGAAATAGCGAGCACCTATTCAGGCCGAAAAGGCGCAAAATGTGAGCTGGCGTGGCCAGCACCATGCATGGCTGCCTTTGTGTTTCCAACGCTAATGGTTACACACCGTGACAGGTATTCATTTGAAGGCTGAGTTAATCTATGGGAGCCCCATGACCGTTTCTGATATCACTCACCGCTGCGCATTGCAAGGGCGGTGAGCTCATCCTTTGCTCCCTTATTACTATGAAGATGAGTGAGATTGAGGAATGAAGCTGCAATTTGATGAATGCTATGAATCGTGTCGTTTACAAAGGAGTGGCACAGCCTTATCGGGATGAACATTCATTGCTTTTTCGTATTAATATGGCCGGTAAATCTGGACAAACGCATATTCCTGTTTGTGCGATGGCCTCCTATTCAACGTTTGTGCCCTCCCTTCAGAATCAGAATATGTATTTCTACTGGAGAAATTCGATGACATACAAATATATTTTTACAAAGATGCCCAGCAGTGACCATCGTGGTCAAGTACTGTCACACAACACCCACGAGCCGATCACGGCGTGTGGAGGACGCTGCAAATGTTTTTTTGTGGTGAGCGTGAAACTCTCACCAGATGCCGCGTGCGTCGGGCCAATCGCGAGCCATGCCCGAGGCCGTGAGCAGGGGAGACACGGGCTTGTCAAAGAGGAAGTGGTCCTTGGGGAAGAGGCACATGAGGGATGGAGGGAGGGGGGATGTGTAAGATGCAGTGATGGGTAACCCAGACGAGTCGGCCGGTCACGTGGGCGACCCTCCTCCGCCTCAGTGGGCCGAAAGCTTGAACTCGTGCTTATTGCACTAAACATCATCACCCGAGCCACACTTAGACCATAAATAGAGGGATTTGTTGAGTGAAATCTCGTAAATGTGTCGTTAAACCCGCCACCACCCGACACAGCCAATTAGTAAGGTTTGTCACGTAAACAAAACGTGTTAATTCGTTACTAGGACAGCACACACCGGTTATGTGTTGGAGAGTAAACCCACAACCTTTACAAATAGAGTACGACGTTTCGTCAGTAATTGCAGCGAGCATCATCAGGCGACAGCCAGAGATGTGTCGCCTGAAGATCGTGGCGGGTTTTGCGACGCGTTTAAATTGACGCCATCGAGCCCAAAAACTTCATTTATGGATAATATCGTTCGCGAACGCCTCCGACGTGTGAAACACAGTGAGACCAGACCAGCATGAGGGGTGACATGGGACGCATCTCGCCCGCAGGTTGCCCACCGTTGGCATAGACGGTCCCTTAAAAAAAACGCCACCTTGCATTTGGGGATTGACTACTGCTTGTCATGCTCGTGATTGATAGAAATGAAATTCCGGTAAATGATTGAATAACTTAACAAAGAAGGATACTCTTTGGTTCTTTCGGTAAATTCACGTATAAAGAAAAAATATAATAGTTTATTTATTTATTTATTATTATTATTTTTTTCCCCCTACGTGGCTTTACCGAAAGAGCCAAAGAGTAATTCCTGCAGTCACGAAAGCTTCAAATCAAGAAAGAATGACATAATGTGGGGGCTCAAGATGCATGTGAGCAAGAACAAAAGTCACGGACAACTAGTTTGCTAGACAATCGAGGATGCCCGTCGGAAGGGGCAAAGAGGAACACGTGGATTCGAGAAGAAATGCAAGGCGGGGATTAATACATAGAATTGAGATTGTGCAGCACACGCCACTAGAGGGGATGGTATTCGATGATTGAGCCCAACGGTGGAGTGGCGGCCTGAGGAGCGAGCACGCTCGAGAGGATGTCCACCGTGCAGAGGGTTGACGAATGCCCTCTTGCGAGGCCCTTGCTGCGCACGCTTCGTGCCGCGCAGGGGAAGCTGCCACCAGGGGTCCCCTTGGCTCAACTAAAGCAGAACTGTGACGTGGCGCAAGGCGATTTGGCGTTGCCGAGGCGTGCAAGCGTGCGCCCTACACCGCTGGACATCCGAGAGAAAAGAGCTTTATGGCTCATCGGATTCCTCCGGCGGAAATAAACATTCTGATTCTCACGTACAAATCCTCGTGCGTGTGGAGTTACAAAAGTCAGTTCGTGTGCGGCAGCCAGATAGGTGGTTGCATCGCGAGAGATGTTGTGTCGATTCTGGATAAGATCATGGTCTGATCTCGGACACGTACATCGATCAGCTGCTGCTGCTGCTTGTCAGTCATCGTGGCCAGCGCGAAGTACTGGCCGTTGAGATCCCCCTTGAGACCGGCCAGGGCGGACACCACGACACGCTCCACCTCGCGCCGCTCGGCCCTCGAGCATGCGGGAGGCAAACCCAGGCCACGGATGCTGCGGCCGGTCCGCACTCGTGACGACAGCACGTAGCGGTCGTCGAAGACGCCGTTCCTGAGCTGGGGGGGGGGGTCACAGCCGTTGGGGGTTAGTGGGGGTATTTATTTGTGGGTGTAGGTGCGCGGGTGTGAGTGGGTGGAGATGTGTGAGAGTGAGTGGGTGGAGATGTGTGTGTGTGTGTGAGAGTGGGTGGGTGGAGATGCGTGTGTGAGTGGGTGGAGATGTGTGTGAGTGGGTGGTGATGTGTGAGAGTGAGTGGGTGGAGATGTGTGTGAGTGAGTGGGTGGAGATGTGTGTGAGTGAGTGGGTGGTGATGTGTGTGTGTGAGCGGGTGGAGATGTGTGTGTGTGTGTGAGTGGGTGGAGATGTGTGTGTGTGTGTGAGTGGGTGGAGATGTGTGTGAGTGAGTGGGTGGTGATGTGTGTGTGTGAGTGGGTGGTGATGTGTGTGTGAGTGAGTGGGTGGTGATGTGTGAGTGGATGGAGATGTGTGTGTGGGAGTGGAGATGTGTGTGTGTGCGTGGGTGGAGATGTGTGTGTGTGTGCGTGGGTGGAGATGTGTGTGTGTGGGTGTAGATGTAAGCGGAGAGGGGAGAGAAATGTCTATTAAATAACAATTAGAAGCATAATTTTACGGGTAACCTGGAAATATTGGTAACTGGCAAAATCTTATCCAGAAAATTGAGTAGCCAGACTAAGTGCCCTAAGCGCCACGGTGGTTAGGATATGTTAACTACCTCGCCTGGTATACAGGAGGTCGGGGGTTCGATCCTGACCCCGACGCCTGCTGTGTATATGGAGTTTGTACTGTATGTTCTCTCCGTGGTCGCGTGGCTGCTATAAATGTCCACGTGATAAGCCACTTCGTTGAGCTATCATTTGTGATAGCCAGGTCGTTAATGAAAAAGCGCAATATAACTCAGTCGGCCTTATCCGGTAAAATAAAAATAGTCAAAAGAATGTGTTTGAAAAGTAAATTTTATTTTAAATGCATTCATTTGTTATGCAGCAGCCTCACAACTCTGCGGAGGTGGATGCATCGGCAGTTTCATCCAGCAGAGGGTAGAGGATTCTCAAGGGCGCCGTGAATGGGGTAACTTGCCTTGCTGGAGTCGAGGTCGGTGGGATGAGTCATCGTGTTGGGGTCGTACCCGTTGTGCCGCTCCTTAATCACGGGGTTGAAGAGATCGGCGAACACCTGCGAATAACGATGAACCCAGCCACTCGGTGATTACAGAAACGCACCTTTGCCACGTCGTTGTGTGAATGGTCGTCTTTTTCCCGTAGCTAGGATAACGTTCAACATTTTATTTCTTGTCATTTTTACCCCAAGTTTGCCCCGATTGTGTTATCAGCAACGCGTCCCGAGACGAATACTCCATTCCGATTTTGGCGCAGAGCATTTGCGATCCTTTCCAGTGAAGAGAACGGCCCGCAGAAGAAGGCATCACAGAGCTACCTCTGAGAGCCCTTCAGGTGACCTTTGTTCCACACAGTGGGGTCAGCATTTCTCATTCGCTCTGCCACCCAGAATACTTCAGTTCAAACGATAAGAGCGACACGACACAAAAAATGGTATTTTATAGACACAAAAGCAACGATCGTGTCCAAGGCCTGTCCTAATATCAATCCTCGCGTGTCATGTGACATCAGCATCCTGGTGTAGGCCAATCAGTTTCAAAGACCATGCGAATATTATCAGGGAATGTTTGCATGTTCACCAAGAGGTACCAGTGCTGGATTAAGCTAGTGCGGGGCCTGTAGCATATGTTATAAATGAGCCCTAAATAAAACAACGCTAAAATATTAAAACACTTTTTTTTTTACTTGCAAAGTAAAGTAATTGTATGTTTTCATTTGCTATACAGCCAGATAATACGACAAATCGCTAACCTTAAACACCCAGTCGTTCAGAAAAGTTGAAGGCAGTATAGTACTATAATAATAGAGCAAGTGCAGAATCACTGAACCGGAATTGATATCTTGAAAGCATTTAGCGGGGGGCCCTTGAAAGTGCGGAGCCCGTAGCATATGTCGCTACTTTTGCAACTTGGATTATCCGGCACTGACATGTGCGTGTGGTTAATGCAGACATGATGCCTTGCAAATGGTATCGATTTGGTGTTTGAACATCTTGACAGAAAGGCACTGTTTTATCCAATAGGCACAGTGGTCACCGTGCCTAGGCCCTACGAAAAACATTTTTTGACCGTGTTTTTTTGTTTGTATTATTTTAAAAAAATGTAACCAAGACATCTTCTTGAATGAATATATTTATCGAGCAACGATAGGCACGGTGTTTAAAATTAAAATATGATTATCTGCGGCGCGCAGCGCGCTCCCCATCAAACAAAGGTACAGACGAAACAACGAACGTGTCAGCAGCGACGGCATCTGTCCAGCGGCTGGGCAAAGTACCGCGTGAAACAAGCGAGCGACAGCGGTGGTAGTAACATGGGGTAGCAGCAGTGCCAACTGGTGGAAAGTTATTACTGAAGAAGGCCTAACGAAACAGAAGTGCATCGGGCCTACAAGAACTTTAATCCGGCCCTGCAGAAAGGGTAAAGGGCCCTGCAGAAAGGGTAAAACACCTGAGTCAAAATTCAAACATCTATTCTCACGAGTTCATCATTTTGATGTTAGCAACAACAAAAAAGCAGGGACGTGCGGTCAGGGGAGGCAAGGGAGGCAGAGCCTCACCTGTCATACTCCAATGAAAATAGCTGTTACAGAAAGTAAAAAAAGAATAATCAAATAAATATTAATATTTTTCCACTGATCTGTGTTATAAATGTCATTGCTGTACGATTCGAATCATTTTTATAGTCAAAATCGCAAAATTTGCGGAGCTCCGCTGCAAATACAGGAAGAGACGAGAGGTGAGGCAGCGACGAGCTCAGCCTCCCCTCTGATTGCGCAACCCCTCAGTAACTGGATGGAACGCGGGCAATAAGTGCGTGCCTGTTACTATCTCAGTATGTCACCAATGTAATGTTTGTAGACCCCTTTATTTCATGTCCTCGCCTTCCATACTCCAGGTAACTTATTTCACGTATGTGTATAAAGATGTTTAGGCTCGCTGGTCTCGTCATGAAACTGCAAATTAAAAATCACCAGGGGAGGCAGCTATCACATCTGCCTCACTGAGGGTTCCGTGTCTAACACGCCCCCCTCAGTGAGGACACGCCCCTTCAGTGAGGACACGCCCCCTCCGTGAGACCACGCCCCTCTCAGTGTGTGAATTTGGCTCCGACACGAGCCAGTGCCTCCCCAGCCCTTGACCTCACCGCACGTCACTGCAAAAAAAGGTCACATAGATAGCAGTCCGCTCGTGCAGCTGACTGTTGGCGTTGCGCCGAAGGAGTCAGGCCATTGCATACACCCCCCCCCCTCCACCCCCTAAGACGAACCTCGTAGGACTCCTCGTCCCCGGCCACCATCCCCACGGTCTTGATGAATGGATGCCCCGGGTTGTCCACCCCGGTCTGGATGCACTGGTCCACAGTGAAGCCACTGGGTGTGGTCTTGTCGCGCAGCAGAGCGTACAGCGCCGGCGTCAGCTTGTGAGCCATGCAGTTGTTGTGCTTGCGGAGGTCTGGGTAGTCGGAGCTGTACCGGACAAATTTAGGACAAGGTCAACTAGGGGTCAACGTTTCAAGGTGACCTTAAGAGACTATCTTGGAATATGTCGATGCTACCGCACGTCGTCATCGCTTCCTTCCTGTTGCTAGATCCCCTTGTTACGCTGGCTTCACCTTCAAGGACTGCTCTTGCAATCCCCATCGCTATCCCCTCTGGCTTTTGCTCTCGGCTTCATTATTCGGTTGGCATTGGGCTTTTAAAGGCCGCTATTACAGTCCGATCATTGCCATCTGGCTTCACGTCTTCATCGTACTGTTCGATCTATGTGTCATGAAGCGAAGAGAGAAAGCACGGTTGGCTACATACTGCGCAAAATAAGTTCAGCAGAGGTGTGGACTCGAGTCATGTGACTTGGACTCGAGTCAGACTCGAGTCATGAATTTGATGACTTGCGACTCGACTTGGACTTGCATAACAATGACTTTGTCCCACCTATGAAGTTCAGCATACGTACATGCAACGTTCGTTTGTGCAATGTTTTAGATTTGTCATTTGTTACAGTTGCTTTTGCAATTATTTCTATTTGCTTCATTGATTTACGTTATTTTAGTCGTTTTGCTTTTTCCATTTTAATGACCCAGGTAAGTCTTGCAAATGAGACTTTCCTGGGCACTTGAATTCTCACGCCTAGCTAAACAAATACATTACCTCTGAGTGCCACTACAATGCCAGTCTCGGTAACCTGTACCATACCATACTTGAAACTTACAGGCATCTCTTCTGCGTATTGTTTTGGCGAAAGTCAAACAAACATTAGGCATTGATATTTATAAAAAGTTTTTTTTAATGAACAGCGTGTTTTAGCGGCAGGTGATTGAAACTAACAGTGGAGCGGTCAAGGAGTGCATCCCTTCACGTTTGAGAATTGCCCCCAAAAGCAGATATCACCCGAGCTACCGTCCAGATCCCCTAAGGTGACCTCTGTTGCATCTAAGTCGGGGCAGCACTGTCGCACACGCTGCCACTGCGAGTAGGTGTTCTTCAGACGAAAGTCAAACCAATACGTTTAAATTATCAGAGCTGGAATTTTAGCCCAAGTGCAGAAACAAGTTCGATGTCATTGTTATTTTGTGCAGTCATTGGTGACCTCCGACTTGAAATACATGAGGACCCATTTTAAATCACACGTGGCTTACCTTGTTATTCGACATTATTTTGTTGAGTGTTTCAACACGTGGGTGGCAACAGGTGCGGCGAGAGAAGTTCCACTCACAAGACGGGGATGGTGATTAGAGTCAAAACTTTGCCATGGAATATAATTCGACAAGAAAAACGTACTTACCGAAATGCACCTTCACCACCACAAAATTGAAGCGCAACAGTTTTTTATGATCATGCACACCCACATATAAATATCTGCGTGATCGAGGGTTGTCACCTCTGAGGTATAACACCAACACAAACTTGGACGTATCATGGGAAGAAGAAGGTAGAATATCTCGTGATGCCGGAGTAGGTGCAGAACTGCGTTGCAAATCCATCATTTTCGAGCGGTGCATTTTTTAACCGCAACTGACAACGGGGGGGCCGTTTTAAACGTCTAGAAAAGGCTTGGGAGAGATTTCCCATGATGGCGACCCGCCCCAAAAAAGAGGACGATCCCGGGAAACCCAGGCCAGGTGGCAACCTTAACGTGATCCATCAACCCCTCCCTACCCCCCCCCCCGCCCCCTCACATAATGCAAAAAAATCCACAACATTACCTGGGAGGAAAGAGTTTCCTGCGAGAGCCGCTACCGTCGGCGGCCACGTCCCCGTTGGAATTCATCAGCAGCGCGGCGGTCACGGAGCCAGCGGCCACCACCATCGTGGCCCTCTTGGCCGAAATAAGCCTCGTGAAGTGAGCAGCCATGGCCCCTTGAGAATCGGTTGCCCTTTCTCTCTCTCTCTCTGTTAACGTCACGTTAAGCCTCTCCTCTCTCGCAGCCGGGTCGATGTCCGTTGCGCGTGCAAAAGGGGCCTCGACGTGGAGGTTGGACGCTTTTATACGACGAGGTGGGGACGTGACAAAACCTCGCATGCGCATTTAGGGTCCACGCTCCTATTGACACAGCTACAACGCCTACCTGCACTGTACGTTATTTGCTCAGTTCGTTTAGTGTGGCGGCATACGCTTCGCTATAAAATTGTTAAAGGTTTTGAGTTGGTGCAACTGGATCAGAGGTCAGTGACGCTGAGCCTTCGACCTTCTGAGATCCTGGGCTCTAAATTTGTGTTTTGTGCTACCCAACTGCCATTAAACCGGATTTTCTCAAGTGGACTGAGTTAGTGATCTCAGGCTGATCACAAATATATTTCACACAGTCTCATCGACTTATATGATAACCCAGAGATTCCCATAGACTGAGTGGTGATTAGACCAGGTCCTTAAATGTAGTGAGTGGCTGGTCCCAGTCCGGCCACCATTGACTACACACAACCACGTCCACTATATTCTTGGTTCTTTCGGTAAAGTCACGAAAGAATCAAGAATATGAATCCCTGCAGTCACGAAAGCTTTAAATCGAAACACGTCCACTATGTTACATTTTCGTTTTCATTTTGGCAAAATTCCAGCGATGAGACTTTTAAACATTTTTTTGTCTTCTTTGACATGTGACTAACACTCTTCGCAGGTCATGTAAAATGTGTGCCCCTAGTGTGGATAAAGAGGCCAACTGAAGCGGCTTCCAAAGTAGTTTTGTGACATCTACTGGGGTCATCCTCTCACACACGTACGGTACATCTTGCAGATAAGTGGTGGCACAATGGATTGGCGCCCTCCACTATGAACCTTGTTGCTTGAGTTTGATTCCAGGCCATGCATTGCTGGCATAATTGACAAACGATATCTGAACGAGTCCTAGCAAGACTCCCAATCCCCCACCACTTCACCAGCCTACACTGACCAGCGGTTTATCATGGGCTTGTAATCCACGCATCTTGTTCTACTTCATCTCATCGTCATTAATCTGACAAAATTATCGTGATAATGATTGAATATATTGTTCATTAAATAGTCATTCAATTTATTTCAAGGTTAAAGGTTTTATTTGAAATGTAGTATCGCCCCCACTCAAGGGGGCATTAAAACATGGTACACACATATTCAAATATGAAATCGGGTAAAATATGCAATGATAACTTGAACTCTTGAATGCCTCGATATACATCGCCTCAAGTTACACCATAGCTGCTGTAAAACAGAAATAAGCTTATGAGTAAAAAAAAATCGTAAGTGTCGTGGAGAATATAAATGACAAAATAAATCACATAAACAATGAAAGTGTGCCTTACACAATCCATCAGCCGCACGGCCCTTTGCGAATGCATAATTTCAGCGGCATTGATTCAAGACATGCGAACTCTGGAGCGGTTTCGGCATTACAATCAATCGAAGTTTATTGGTCGCATGCACAGCGAAGCTGATGTTAGACCGGGTGCAGCGACACGCTTGAGTTGTCAGCTCCACAACATCGCAATCGAATGTCTGATAAATAATCAACAAAAATTGAAACAAATAACCCAGAAAAATCACGAAATATCCGAACGAATCCAAATTACAAACCAAATTATATGCCATCATCGATGAGGAATATCTCAGTGAGTCTCAAGACTTGTTTTAGGAGATTTGTGCGTTGCAATGCTTCACCAATCTCATTCATGAGCATTCCACTTTGTGTGGGAAGCAACCGGAGAACCCAGAAAAAACCCACCACACACAAGAGGGTAAACGCTCTAAAGCTCCGCACGGATGGATTCAATAGTCCATTGCTTGTACCGCAATATCTCCTGGTCACCTCTTAGCCCAAGCCTACGACACCTGCTATTCCCAGGCAGTCTCCGATGCACATGCAAACCAGGCCGAACTCTCCGTTATAGTAGTAGGTTTTAACCCTTTAAACTGGTACAAAACTGACACCTTTATACAAGGCATCATGTTTGCAATAACCACAACACAAGTAGTCAGTTTAAAGGGTAAAAACCTACTACTATATTTTGCCACTGGTAAAGGAGGTCTCATAGTGTAAATGCTTACCCCGAGCTCTCAATACTCTGATAGTGCACTGTTTTTGAGTTTTACGCCTTCTGGTGTCATCTGGTCCAACACCAATGGAGACTAGGCTCTAAGGAAAGCTGTCTCGGGTGTGGACCAATCAACTTCAAGGACAGTGCATATCATTATCATCATCAGAGTTGTTTCTTTTTGTTTGCATTTTGACTACTTGTGTTGTGGTTATTGCAAACATGATGCCTTGTATAAAGGTGTCAGTTTTGTACCAGTTTAAAAGGGTAAAAACCTATTACTATATTTTCCAACTGCTAAAGGAGGTCTCATAGTGAACTCTCCTTGTTATCCGAGATCTGGCGAGATTGGGTGCATGCAGGGTAATTTAGTCGTAAATTATATAAGACCACGGCCGATGCCCTCTCCCACTCAACCTGGTTCTGTCCAATCGTGGATGTTACCATGGCAATGATGGCGGCGGCCGGTCCTTGAATGTGAGATTTTGGTGAGATTCAGCACATAACCTCAAGTGTTCGCGTGAAGGGTGTTTGCCACCCGGATACTGCTTTTTGTCGGAAATTAAGGACATTGTCAAGAATGGAGAGCTTGATCAGTGGCTCATAGGGGCTGATATTTATGTTAGAATGAGCCAGCCAGTATCTATGAAGGTATTAATTCCAAATTCAATGCTTTTGTCTAGAATATTCGTCTTCTGTTGAGTGACTAAACCATCACCTACCTATAAGGGTGTGGTTTCAAACCCTGGGTATATGTATCCCTCAGGAAGCAAACTTTTTTTTATTGCAACACTGCGCCATTGCCTCTGTGTTCATGCCCTAGGTCTGGGTGATTTTCAAAGACCTGGTGTTTAAATTGAGACGCTGAGGTTATGTCGCAAAACATCTGGGTTCAAGCCCTGGGTTTGGGTGCTTCTCGCTGAGCCAGCAATCTATGATCCTGTGTTCAAACCCACACTTTGGCCGATTCCCAGTCGTTCAATGCCTTTTTTGAGACAATGAGCCGGTAATTCTGAGAGTCTGGGTTCAAGCACCGGGTGCGTTTCTCATGGGCTTGGTAGTCATGCATCTTGTAAGCCTGACACCGTTTGGACTTGTAACGTTGGTGTGAAGCTACAATATTTACCTAAGACCAAGTCACCCTAAATTAACCCGCACTCACCACGCTCGTGACCCGGTAATTCTGAGAGGCTGGGTTCACGCACCATGCCTGTGAGTGCAGGTTGTAAAGTGAGAGTTCCAGGACTGATTCAGGTATCACTCACCACTGATGTCAGCCGTGACCCCAAGAACAGATCCTTGAGTCGAACCGTGACCCTGATTCATGACAATTCATATCACCCTTGTGGAGTTGGAAAATCCCGGTGAATGCCAAGGCGCTGTCAGCAAGCACTGTGGTGCTATCGCAGGCACTGCCGTGACCTCTCTCTCTGGCGTTGACGGTGACGCCATCTGTGTGAGAGTTGCTGGCGAGGGGCGCTGCTTCAATAAAGTTGACGACGCCATAAACGTTCACGTGCGTGTGTGCGCGCGCGCGCGTGTACGTGCGGGATTCACGGTCTCCAGTGGCGGAAAAACTTTGCTCACCCAATGCGCGCCCTTAAAAGCTGGGTCGAAGGTCCGTAACGATCTCGCATGTACTGTACAATTTAAATATGCTTCGTGTCACTTTGTGGAGAGGCGGGGGATGGGGGCAAAATCCATTACATTTACAAACTACGGGCGGATGTGCAATTTAGGCACAAATCATCAATTACTTAGATTTTCGTCAATTAGATGCCAATTACAAATGTAATGTTATTACATATTTTAATTAAGTGTGATGTATGTATCCACATTCATGAATTTGTATAAGGGGATGGTGGTACAGTGATTATTTTTATTGATTGTGACTAATACAAGCTACCTGAGTTTGATTGTTGTACATGATGTACTATTCACCATTTACAAATAATAATAATAATGCTTTGTTATACAGTATTGTCTTCCATATCGAGCCAAATCTTGAGGTGCATTTTCAATGACAGAAAATCTTCATGAGATCAAGTCAAGAGAAACACATACAACTATAAAAAAAAATTAACTACAAGTGCCCCTACAATTAAATATCATTCAATGTAGAAAAAGCTAGGGTGAAATGATGCTTTAATATTTAACTGAACATTTCCACTTTTGGACTCTCGATGTGAACAGGTGGCCAAATAGCTAGATAAGGGTTTATATCACTTCGCTGTTTGTCCATACACCAGTTTAAATGCAGACCAAGACCTGCACCCAGTACTTATACAGCTACAGTTACTGTACAGACAGGTCTGACAACAGCTAATGGACATGGGGCCAGTGGCGCAATGGATAACGCGTCTGACTACGGATTAGAAAATTGTAGGTTCGACTCCTGCCTGGCTCGTGGCTGTGTGTTTTATTAGCGTGATGTCTGAATGCTTCATTTTACTTCTGTCTTTCTAAAGAGTATTACAGGTTGGAACAACAGTTCCACACTGCCCACCAGGGATTATACAGGTAGGAACAACAGTTACCCAACTGCCCACCAGGGATTATTTGTCTGGCTGTCTGTCGTGCATAGCAACGCCCTCGATTTGTATTTCATAGAGCGCTTCGGGCGGGTACAGCACCACGTGACGCGCCGCGTGACACGGATCGCACGAATGCGCTGTCCAACCAAGTTACTACCTGCCCACTCTGAAGGAACGTGTTAAAGGCGCAACATGTGAGGAATGGCCTGATTTAAACGAAAATATGGTGAATGTGAGTGATTTTTTAAATTAACATTTGCAAAGAAAACGTCTATTGATGTGCATTTCTGAATCTATGTGGCCATTTGTTAAAAAGGCATGGGTCATGCAACAATATATTGGAAAAGTTTGCAGACCACCAGGAGAAAAGAAGCCAGATCCACCAAGTCAAAATCAAAGTATTTGTAGAAATCCATTTGACTAAACTATGAATGCCCTATTCTGTTTGTGCATTTTAAGCCCAGGTTTGGCCCAAAAGACACTTTCCTAATGTGCACGTCAGGCGCGTTGAGCCTTTCATTGTTGAAACAATAATTTCATAATTTGTGATAAAATTGAAGCAAAAACCAACCTCCTTCAAGCCGGAGTCAAACGAGCGACCTAAGGATTTCAACAACAAACCAACTACAGTCCTCCGCTCTACCAACTGAGCTATCGAAGGAACCTTGTAACGTATTCTATCACTTCACTACTAGTACATAAACCAGTGGCGGTTTCTTCATTAGGGCGATTGGGCGACGCACCACCAATCTCAGCCGTTACTGTGCCTCTGGAGATAGTCCAATCAGCGTCATGTCACGTTCTGTGGAGTACCGCCTCTTTTTGGGCGATTTCACTCCGGCTGAGAATCGCCCCGAGTGGCCCCATAGACTTACATTCAAAGATGTGTTTTTTCGAAGGGCGGGCGCTGCAATGCATTCTCTATGGCTTCCGGGAGGGCTCGCACTAACGTGCTTACGTCATCATACGTAAGCACGTTTCATCCAACAATATAATTTGTCGCCACCTAGTGGAATCTTTAATAAAAGAAACTGAGTGGATTGTAATAATAGTGAATATAGAAACAAACAAGATGTATTGTAAGAGTCACTTTATTTTTCATTGATATTAAAGAAGTGAAGTTGCCTTTACATGCTTAAGCTGTTAATTTATCCATTGCATGGGTGGACCTTATCCTTATCAATCATCCAGACATTTGCCGCCCCTGAGAGATTTTGCAGGAGCCGCCACTGACATAAACCAGTAGCAATGCAGAGTCAAACCTGCATCCAGTCCTTACACAGCCTGTACAGACAGGTCTGACAAGAGCTAAGTAACATGGGGCCAGTGGCGCAATGGATAACGCGTCTGACTACGGATCAGAAGATTGTAGGTTCGACTCCTGCCTGGCTCGTAGGTGCGTGTTTTATTGGCGTGATGTCTAAATGCTTCCTTTTTATTCTATCTTTCTAAAGGGTATTTAAAGTCGCAACATGTGAGGAATGGCCTGATTCAAACGAAAATATGGTGAATGTGAGTGAATTTTTTTAAATTAACATTTGCAAAGAAAACGTTTATTGATGTGCATTTCTGAATCTATGTGGCCATTTGTTAAAAAGGCATGGGTCATTCAACAATAGTTTGGAAAGGTTTGCAGACCACCATGAGAAAAGAAGCCAGATCCACCAAGTCAAAATCAAAGTATCTCTAGAAAACCATCTGACTAAACTACTAATGTCCTGTTCATTTTGTGCATTTTAAGCCCAGGTTTGGCCCAAAAGATACTTTCCTAATGTGCACGTCAGGCGCGTTGAGCCTTCATTGTATGAAGAATAATTTAATAATTTGAAAAAATTTGAAACAAAAACCAACCTCCTTCGAGCCGGAGTCGAAACTGCAACCTAAGGATTTCAACCACAAACCAACTACAGTCCTCCGCTCTACCAACTGAGCTATCGAAGGAACCTTGTAACGTATTCAATCACTTCACTACTAGTACATAAACCAGTAGCAATGCAGAGTCAAACCTGCAGCCAGTCCTTACACAGCCTGTACAGACACGTCTGATAAGAGTTAAGTAACATGGGGCCAGTGGCGCAATGGATAACGCGTCTGACTACGGATCAGAAGATTGTAGGTTCGACTCCTGCCTGGCTCGTGGCTGTGTGTTTTATTAGCGTAATGTCTGAATGCTTCCTCTTTCTTCCGTCTTTCGAAAGAGTATTACAGGTAGGAACAACAGTTCCACACTGCCGACCAGGGATTATCTGTCTGTCGTGCATAGCAACGATCTCGATTTGTATTTCATAGAGCGCTTCGGGCGGGCTCAGCACCACGTGACGCGCTGCCCCACGCAGCTTGCGCCATGTGACACGGATCGCACGAATGCGCTGTCCAACCAAGTTCCGACCTGCCCACTCGGAAGGAACGTGTTAAAGGCGCAACATGTGAGGAATGGCCTGATTTAAACGAAAATATGGTGAATGTGAGTGATTTTTTTAAATTAACATTTGCAAAGAAAACGTCTATTGATGTGCATTTCTGAATTTATGTGGCCATTTGTTAAAAAGGCATGGGTCATTCACCAATAGTTTGGAAAGGTTTGCAGACCACAAATAAGAAAAGAAGCCAGATCCACCAAGTCAAAATCAAAGTGTCTGTAGAAAACGTTCTGACTAAACTACTAATGCCCTGTTCTTTTTGTGCATTTTAAGCCCAGGTTTCGCCAAAAGACACTTTCCTAATGTTCACGTCAGGCGCGTTGAGCCTTCATTGTTGAAACAATAATTTCATAATTTGGAATAAAATTGGTGAAGCAAAAACCAACCTCCTTCGAGCCGGAGTCAAAACAGCAACCTAAGGATTTCAACCACAAACCAACTACAGTCCTCCACTCTACCAACTGAGCTATCGAAGGAACCTTGTAACATATTCAATCACTTCACTACTAATACATAAACCAGTAGCAATGCAGAGTCAAACCTGCATCCAGTCCTTACACAGCCTGTACAGACAGGTCTGATAAGAGTTAAGTAACATGGGGACAGTGGCGCAATGGATAACGCGTCTGACTACGGATCAGAAGATTGTAGGTTCGACTCCTGCCTGGCTCGTGGGTGTGTGTTTTATTAGCGTGATGTCTGAATGCTTCCTTTTAATTCTATCTTTCTAAAGGGTATTTAAAGTCGCAACATATGAGGAATGGCCTGATTCAAACGAAAATATGGTGAATGTAAGTGATTTTTTAAATTAACATTTGCAAAGAAAACGTCTATTGATGTGCATTTCTGAATCTATGTGGCCATTTGTTAAAAAGGCATGGGTCATTCAACAATATTTTGGAAAAGTTTGCAGACCACCATGAGAAAAGAAGCCAGATCCACCAAGTCAAAATCAAAGTATCTGTAGAAACCCATTTTAGTAAAATACGAACGCCCTATTCTTTTGGTGCATTTTAAGCCCAGGTTTGGCTCAAAAGACACTTTCCTAATGTTCACGTCAGGCCCGTTGAGCCTTCATTGTTGAAACAATAATTTCATAATTTGGAATCAAATTGGTGAAACAAAAACCAACCTCCTTCGAGCCGGAGTCGAAACTGCAACCTAAGGATGTCAACCACAAACCAACTACAGTCCTCTGCTCTACCAACTGAGCTATCGAAGGAACCTTGTAACGTATTCAATCACTTCACTACTAGTACATAAACCAGTAGCAATGCAGAGTCAAACCTGCAGCCAGTCCTTACACAGCCTGTACAGACATGTCTGATAAGAGTTAAGTAACATGGGGCCAGTGGCGCAATGGATAACGCGTCTGACTACGGATCAGAAGATTGTAGGTTCGACTCCTGCCTGGCTCGTGGCTGTGTGTTTTATTAGCGTAATGTCTGAATGCTTCCTCTTTCTTCCGTCTTTCGAAAGAGTTTTACAGGTAGGAACAACAGTTCCACACTGCCGACCAGGGATTATCTGTCTGTCGTGCATAGCAACGATCTCGATTTGTATTTCATAGAGCGCTTCGGGCGGGCTCAGCACCACGTGACGCGCTGCCCCACGCAGCTTGCGCCATGTGACACGGATCGCACGAATGCGCTGTCCAACCAAGTTCCGACCTGCCCACTCGGAAGGAACGTGTTAAAGGCGCAACATGTGAGGAATGGCCTGATTTAAACGAAAATATGGTGAATGTGAGTGATTTTTTAAATTAACATTTGCAAAGAAAACGTCTATTGATGTGCATTTCTGAATTTATGTGGCCATTTGTTAAAAAGGCATGGGTCATTCACCAATAGTTTGGAAAGGTTTGCAGACCACAAATAAGAAAAGAAGCCAGATCCACCAAGTCAAAATCAAAGTGTCTGTAGAAAACGTTCTGACTAAACTACTAATGCCCTGTTCTTTTTGTGCATTTTAAGCCCAGGTTTCGCCAAAAGACACTTTCCTAATGTGCACGTCAGGCGCGTTGAGCCTTCATTGTTGAAACAATAATTTCATAATTTGGAACAAAATTGGTGAAGCAAAAACCAACCTCCTTCGAGCCGGAGTCAAAACAGCAACCTAAGGATTTCAACCACAAACCAACTACAGTCCTCCACTCTACCAACTGAGCTATCGAAGGAACCTTGTAACATATTCAATCACTTCACTACTAATACATAAACCAGTAGCAATGCAGAGTCAAACCTGCATCCAGTCCTTACACAGCCTGTACAGACAGGTCTGATAAGAGTTAAGTAACATGGGGCCAGTGGCGCAATGGATAACGCGTCAGACTACGGATCAGAAGATTGTAGGTTCGACTCCTGCCTGGCTCGTGGGTGTGTGTTTTATTAGCGTGATGTCTGAATGCTTCCTTTTAATTCTATCTTTCTAAAGGGTATTTAAAGTCGCAACATATGAGGAATGGCCTGATTCAAACGAAAATATGGTGAATGTAAGTGATTTTTTAAATTAACATTTGCAAAGAAAACGTCTATTGATGTGCATTTCTGAATCTATGTGGCCATTTGTTAAAAAGGCATGGGTCATTCAACAATATTTTGGAAAAGTTTGCAGACCACCATGAGAAAAGAAGCCAGATCCACCAAGTCAAAATCAAAGTATCTGTAGAAACCCATTTTAGTAAAATACGAACGCCCTATTCTTTTGGTGCATTTGAAGCCCAGGTTTGGCTCAAAAGACACTTTCCTAATGTTCACGTCAGGCCCGTTGAGCCTTCATTGTTGAAACAATAATTTCATAATTTGGAATCAAATTGGTGAAACAAAAACCAACCTCCTTCGAGCCGGAGTCGAAACTGCAACCTAAGGATGTCAACCACAAACCAACTACAGTCCTCCGCTCTACCAACTGAGCTATCGAAGGAACCTTGTAACGTATTCAATCACTTCACTACTAGTACATAAACCAGTAGCAATGCAGAGTCAAACCTGCAGCCAGTCCTTACACAGCCTGTACAGACATGTCTGATAAGAGTTAAGTAACATGGGGCCAGTGGCGCAATGGATAACGCGTCTGACTACGGATCAGAAGATTGTAGGTTCGACTCCTGCCTGGCTCGTGGCTGTGTGTTTTATTAGCGTAATGTCTGAATGCTTCCTCTTTCTTCCGTCTTTCTAAAGAGTATTACAGGTAGGAACAACAGTTCCCCACTGCCCACCAGGGATTATTTGTCTGTCTGTCGTGCATAGCAACGCCCTCGATTTGTATTTCATAGAGCACTTCGGGCGGGCTCAGCACCACGTGACGCACTGCCCCACGCAGCTTGCGCCACGTGACACGGATCGCACGAATGCGCTGTCCAACCAAGTTACTACCTGCCCACTCGGAAGGAACGTGTTAAAGGCGCAACATGTGAGGAATGGCCTGATTTAAACGAAAATATGGTGAATGTGAGTGATTTTTTAATTTAACATTTGCAAAGAAAACGTCTATTGATGTGCATTTCTGAATCTATGTGGCCATTTGTTAAAAAGGCATGGGTCATTCAACAATATTTTGGAAAAGTTTGCAGACCACCATGAGAAAAGAAGCCAGATCCACCAAGTCAAAATCAAATTTTCTGCAGAAAACCATCTGACTAAACTAGTAATGCCCTGTTCTTTTTGTACATTTTAAGCCAGGTTTGGACCAAAGACACTCTCTAATGTGCACATCAGGCGCGTTGAGCCTGCAATGTATGAACAATAATTTCATAATTTGGAATAAAATTGGTGAAGCAAATACCAACCTCCTTCGAGCCGGAGTCGAACCAGTGACCTAAGGATTTCAACAACAAACCAACTACAGTCCACCGCTCTACCAACTGAGCTATCGAAGGAACCTTGTAACGTATTCTATCACTTGACTACTAGTACATAAACCAGTAGCAATGCAGAGTCAAACCTGCATCCAGTCCTTACACAGCCTGTACAGACAGGTCTGACAAGAGCTAAGTAACATGGGGCCAGTGGCGCAATGGATAACGCGTCTGACTACGGACCAGAAGATTGTAGGTTCGACTCCTGCCTGGCTCGTGGTTGTGTGTTTTATTAGTATGATGTCTGAATGCTTCCTTTTTATTCTATCTTTCTAAAGGGTATTTAAAGTCACAACATGTGAGGAATGGCCTGATTTAAACGAAAATATGGTGAATGTGAGTGATTTTTTAAATTAACATTTGCAAAGAAAACGTCTATTGATGTGCATTTCTGAATCTATGTGGCCATTTGTTAAAAAGGCATGGGTCATTCAACAATATTTTGGAAAAGTTTGCTAACCAACATGAGAAAAAGAAGCCAGATCCACCAAGTCAAATCAAATTTTCTGCAGAAAACCATCTGACTAAACTACTAATGCGCTGTTCTTTTTGTACATTTTAAGCCAGGTTTGGACCAAAGACACTTTCTAATGTGCACGTCAGGCGCGTTGAGCCTTCATTGTGTAGTAAGTATCAGGAGGCTTTGACGACGGGGTCGGAGGCACACTTATTAATTAACACCAACTTGTGTACAGTAACGGGTACACACAGCACTTAGAGGGGTATCGTCCCCATCACTCGTCTAACAGGGAGACGCAACATCTAACCCCACTAACCTACGCCCGAGTCCTCCACTACGGAGCTAGGGGAGGCTACCTATCCCAGCCCTGGTAAAGCTGGGATCCCGGCACCCTGAGTCTCCAGACCGGCTCTTATTAGAACGTCAGTCTGGGCTCTCGGGGCCACGCCACCGGCTTGCCCTGGTCGGCCCTGACAAGGACAGCGAGCCAGGGGAGCTCCGGGGCCTATTCTAGCTGGTCTTCGCTCTTCGCTGGTTTAAGCTAATACTCGACCTCGAGCCCTCCGGCTCACCACCTTTTATAGTACTCGGCCCCCGGGAGGGGCCCGTGGGGGATGCAGGTGCGGACGTCAGTGTGAGAACCTCCTCTGTGTACGGCCCTAACCACGCCCCTTGTGTTTGTTAGCCATCCGTGCCCATACACAATTACACCTCTACATCACCCCCCCCTGTACAGCTCGCAGCCGTCCCCGGCTGCAACAAAATCAGAATAAAGGTGCATCCCTCCCCAAAACCGTGTGTGCCTCGCGTAATTTTAACAAGAACAATGACAACCATAA
This sequence comes from Lampetra fluviatilis, assembly GCF_964198595.1. Lineage (NCBI taxonomy): Eukaryota > Metazoa > Chordata > Hyperoartia > Petromyzontiformes > Petromyzontidae > Lampetra > Lampetra fluviatilis. The sequence goes on along the minus strand of NC_136327.1, from coordinate 6,992,091 downwards.
CAACAACAACAACAACAGGAAACAGGAAGAAAAAAAAATAACCCGACGCACCCCCCCGAATAAATACCCCATTCCGCAAAACCAACATATATACACACGCTCCGGACGCCTCCCCCCACCATCTGCAAGGGCCCCCCAACGGCCGACCTCACAAAAGTCTGCGCGTTTTGGTGCGCGTTCTCGCGGCGGGCCCGTCACAAGGGCCCGTCCCGGCACGCTCAGTGGCGGTTGTTGACGGTCCCGGTGCGAGAGAGTCTGGCTTCGCTGCCGAGTGACCCCCGACCCCCCCGGGAGGGGTTGGCGGTCATGGACCCGTCACTCCTGTTGCACCTGGAGATGGAACAGTCGATGTCAGGTTAGGCAAAAGCAGCGACGTCGGGGAGTCGGCGGACCCCTCACACGTTTGGCCATGCGTGTGTGTATACAAACCACGGGGCGGCGCAATGAACGGTTTCAACCTGGAGGGGTGCACGTACCACCGACGTCTCCCCCATTTGACGCGTACACATTGCGGCCACAAGACCTGTACGACCTCCACGGGCCCCCGCCACGGCCATACCAACTTTGACGAGGTCGCCAGCGGCACCTGGGGACAGTGCAACCATGCCCTGTCCCCCGGTTTCCATTTGAACACATGTACCCGCCCCAGCCTAAGCCTCTCGTTCGCCTTCTGGCGGAGTTCAGAATTTTGCACGGCCGCTTCCCGCGCCTCAGATAATTTGCCGATGTTAAATTTAACGTGTTCGGACAATGTAGACTTCGCCTGAGGCGCCGAGAGCTTCAGCTGGGTCGTCACAGGCGGGTTAGCCTTGCAGCCATACATTAAAAAGAAAGGGGAAAATCCGGTGGCGGCATGGGGAGCCATCCTGTAGGCTTGTAACACACCGGCAATGCGAAGGTCCCAATCTGTCTGGGATTCCGACACCTGCTGGGACAGCATGGACGTGATAGTCCGATGCAGCCGTTCCACCATCCCATCAGTTTGTGGGTGATATGGGGAGGTCCGAATTTTCTCCGTACCCAAGAGGTCGCACACCTCGCGGAGGAGTTTCCCCGAAAAATTCTTACCCTGGTCAGTCAGCAGCCGTTCCGGAGCACCCTTGTCGAGGACATAGCCCTGGACAAAGGCCTCCGCGATGGCTGCTGCCGACTGGTTGGCCAGGGGCCAGGCCATGGGCCATCTCGTGAAGTATTCGACCCCTGTCAATAAATACCTATTTCCCCTGGGTGTAGCGGGAAATGGCCCGAGAATATCCAGAGCAACGAGCTCGTTAATCCGGGAAACCTTTATGGACTGCAGCGGAGGGTTGGACCCCCTCGCTGGTGGCTTCCGCTGCGCGCATTGCGTGCACGACCCCAGGAGATCCCTCACGTCCTTTGCCATGCCCGGCCAGAAGAAATCGAGCTGGAGCATGGCAAAGGTCTTGTGAACCCCCAAGTGCAGGAGCCGCTCATGCGCAGCCCATACCACCTTACCCCTCAATGCTGCAGGCACCACGAGCCGTTGGCGGCGGGATTTCCCGTCCCAGTGCATTAAAAGCCCCTGGAACAACCCCCACGAGTCAATGTTCGCCACCCCCTGACCAACCCCCCCGGTGTGACGGCGCAGAGCGAGGAGGGAGGTGTCCTCCATTTGGAGGCGTCCCCACTCCGCAACCGACAACCCCAGCCACGAATCCCTCCCTTCTTGCTCGATAGGACCCGAAGCTGAAGGCGCATCGGCGGCGGCCACGAGGACCGAATCGGTGGTCACGTTCGGGGGCCTACAACGCCCCGAACCCAAGAGGCAAGCGCACTCCGAAGTGGGTGGCAACCGCGACAGGGCGTCAGCGTTCGTGTGGCGGACGCCCTTACGATATGTGGTGACAAAGTCGTAGTCTTGGAGAATCTCCAACCATCGAGACAACTGCCCCGATGGTTGTTGAACCCGCAGGGCGTACTGCAGAGCCACATGATCTGTACGGACGGTGAAACGTCGACCGTACAGATACGGGCGGTATTGCTGAACGAAATAAACAATTGCCAATAATTCCCGACGGGTAACGCAGTACCGTTGTTCCGCCGGAGACAGTACCCGACTACCGTAAGCCACCACATGCTCTACGCCACCAATGAGCTGGGACAGCACGCCCCCAATGCCCGTGTTACTTGCGTCTGTATCGAGCAAGAAGGGTTGTGAGAAATCGGGGTAATTCAACGGCGGAGCCCCTACCAGGGCATTCCGGAGGGCGCAGAAAGCAGCCTCCTCCTCCGGCCCCCAATGAAACCTGACTCCCTTGGACGTCAAGGCATGCAATGGTTTCGCGATCGTAGCGAAGTCAGCCACAAACCGTCGGTAGTACGACGCGAACCCAATGAAACTCCTGACCTCTCCCACCGAGGTGGGAGTCGGCCAGGAGCTGACGCATTCCGTTTTGGCGGGATCAGTGGATATCCCCGAGCGTCCAACAATATGACCCAAATACCGCACCGATTCGTGGAGCAAATGGCACTTCTGCGGTTTAAATTTCAAATTGGCAGCCCGCATTTTGAGAAAAACAGCACGCAACCTCTGGAGGTGTTCATCGAATGATTTGCTAAAGACGATGACATCGTCCAAGTAAATTAAACACGAATCCCATTGCAAGCCCGCCAAGACCAGTTCCATTAACCGCTGAAAAGTTGCTGGCGCAGAATGTAAGCCCATCGGCAAGCGGTTAAATTGGAAGAGGCCTTGCGGTGTACGGAAAGCAGTCTTAGGTTTGGATTCGTCATCCAGAGGAAGCTGCCAGAATCCAGAAAGTAAATCCAGGGTGGAAAAGAATCGCGCCCCCGCCAAGGCATCGAGCGACTCATCCATTCGAGGAAGCGGGTACGCATCTGCCACAGAAATTTTGTTCAATCGGCGAAAGTCGACACAAAACCGCAGTGAGCCGTCGTGTTTTTTCACCAAAACGATCGGCGCGCCCCACGGGCTGTTGGAAGGGGAAATGATATCGGCGGCTAGCATGTGATCAATGGCCGATTTGACATGATCCTTTTCGGCGGGACTCAACCGAAAGGGATTTTGGCAGATTGGCACGCTGTCACCCGTGTCAATATGGTGTCGCAGCAATTTAGTACAACCAATATCAAATTTGTGTTGACTAAAAACGTTGGCAAATTATTTCAGGAGAACTCGCAGCTGCGCACGCTGCGAGTCGGACAGGTCCACTGATCCCGCGCAAAGCGCATCCAGCCATCCGTCATCACAGTCCGAATGCGGTCGCGACGGAGGATCGGTGCTTACCTGACCCACGAGTGGTTCCTCATAGGGTGCTGGCGTTGTGTGTGCAAGCACGGTCCCTTGAGTAACCACGGCCGTTCGCGATCCTACATTAAGGACTGCAATGAAGGGGTCCCCATCCCCTTTCACCATGGTCTGAGCCGCTAGCAAATCGGGTCCATTGACCCCGGCCCGAGATGGTCCCAACAAGACCCCCCGATCTGCAACCCCCTCAGCAAACGGCCGACGCAACCTAAGAGGGACGAGCATCTGAGCCCCCGGGGGTACGCGCACAGTTTTTGCCACGAGCGCCTGCACGGTCGCAAACGCCCAACGCTCCGTGGCGGGGGAAGACAAAAATGTAACACGTCGGCCCGACGGGAGCTCGATGCACCCCTGGTCGATCAAGATACGAATGGGCATTTTGGCCAAGAAATCCGTCCCCAACAGGCACGGAACCGCCAGTGAGGAGGAAACCAAAACAGGCCCGGATAATTTAATGTCTCCAATGCAAATTTTGGCGCGGATTTGCCCAATGATGCCCAGCGAGCCCCCGTTAGCAGCATAGCATGGCACATCAACGGGGAGCAAGGGACGACTTTGAACGGGAAGGATGTTATAAATCAAATCAGATATAATGGTCGCCGATGCTCCTGTGTCAATTAAAATCCGCACCTCTACCCCATCAATATGACCGACCACGACCGACGATCCCGCCGACGCTGCAACGACACGATGGGTGAGCTCCGACCACTGACCCGGTTGGAGCGCTCGCCGCATTTCAGAACAATCCGACGCAACGGCCGTCGATTTGCGAGCTCTGTTCGTTTCAGCGCGTGAGTGTGTGTCGGATGTGTGCATGGGCCAAACGTGTGAGGTGCCACGACTCGCCGTATTTCTCTGCTGGAGCTTGGGTGGAGACGGCGCGGCGTCCTGACGAGGTGTCGCCCCGCGCTGACGGGGAGCCCGGCATCCTGAAGCAACGTGGCCTTGAAGGCCACAGTTGTAGCAGCGTGTGAGCGCCCCAGATGGCCTGGGCTGCTCCTGGCGGCTCGGTCCGTTCCGAGCCTGTGGTGCCGTCGATCTCCATTCCCCCCGCCGCTCCACCCCGCAGACCTCCTCCGATGGGAGGGTGGTAGCCGCCATGGCATGGCCGGCCACCCCCTTGGCGGCCTTGCGACGCAGGGACCGCAAGCCCCCGTGGATGTGGCGTGCGACCAGCAAGGAAGACATCTCTGTGTCGTCTTGAGCCAAGACGGCGACGTCCAGCTGGTCCGCGAGTAGCAGCAGCTTTTCAGCCACCATAGCGTCCACTCCTTCCTCGTCCATCCGCGGGAAAGCTGCCTTCGCCAGGGCCAGGAGAGCCGTCCGGAAGGCCAGAGGCGATTCGTTGGTGCCCCGATGACGATCGTGGAACAGCTGCCTGCAGTCCGAAGGCGGGCCGTAGACAGCTGACAGCAGCTGCAGCGCCAAGTGCAGCGTGGCGCGCTTTTCCTTAGGCGCCGAGGTGAGGGTAGCCAGGGCGTCGTTGTCCAGCATCGCCGGCAGCGCGCGTAGTGCTTCGGCGTCCGTCCAGTTCGCCATCTCCTGATGAGCAATGAACCGTCTTTTGAAGCCGCCCCAGTCCCCGTCCGTGCCCACGAATTCTTTGAGAGGCGGCAGTCGCTGCTGTAACGCGACGTCCGTGGCTGCGGATCGCGCTCCGTCGTTCCCAGCAGACGTTACAGTGTGGGCGGGCTGCGAGCATGGCATCGCCGGTCGCTCCGTTGTTGACGTGCTGGCCGGTGTTGATGATGTCACGGCTTGTGCTTGGCCCTCAGAAGTCACCTGACGTGGGCCGGCCCCGCCCTCTGCTCCCACTGTAGTGATGGCGGGAAATTTAACCCGCCATCACTACGTGATCTCCTCCAATGTGGCGGCCGCAGCGTGAGCCAGCCGAAGTCCCTCGGCCGACGCATCCCCCCCTTCCTGTCGGCTGCTCCGATCCGACCTCGGCCATCTCTGGTGCCGATTCGGCTGAGGTGTCCTCCATCTCCGACTCCCTGGTACGTGTCGTCCCTCGTGTGTCCATCGTTGAACGTTCACTTCTGACCCCAGATGTAGTAAGTATTCAGGAGGCTTTGACGACGGGGTCGGAGGCACACTTATTTATTAACACCAACTTGTGTACAGTAACGGGTACACACAGCACTTAGAGGGGTATCGTCCCCTTCACTCGTCTAACAGGGAGACGCAACATCTAACCCCACTAACCTACGCCCGAGTCCTGCACTACGGAGCTAGGGGAGGCTACCTATCCCAGCCCTGGTCAAGCTGGGATCCCGGCACCCTGAGTCTCCAGACCGGCTCTTATAAGAAGTCTGGGCCACCGGCTTGTGTGTGAGCACCTCCTCTGTGTACGGCCCTAACCACGCCCCTTGTGTTTGTTAGCCATTACACCTCTACAATTGCATGAACAATAACTTCATAATTTGGAAAAAAATTGGTGAAGCAAAAACCAACCGCCTTCAAACCGGAGTCGAACCAGCGACCTAAGGATATCAACCTCAAACCAACTACAGTCCACCGCCCTACCAACTGAGCTATCGAAGGAACCTTGTAACGTATTATATCACTTCACTTCTAGTATATAAACCAGTAGCAATGCAGAGTCAAACCTACATCCAGTCCTTACACAGCCTGTACAGACAGGTTTGACAAGAACTAAGTAACATGGGGCCAGTGGCGCAATGGATAACGCGTCTGACTACGGATCAGCAGATTGTAGGTTCGACTCCTGCCTGGCTCGTGGGTGAGTGTTTTAATTAGCATGATGTCTGAATGCTTCCTTTTTATTCTATCTTTCTAAAGGGTATTTAAAGTCGCAACATGTGAGGAATGGCCTGATTTAAACGAAAATATGGTGAATGTGAGTGATTTTTTTAATTAACGTTTGCAAAGAAAACGTCTATTGATGTGCATTTCTGAATCTATGTGGCCATTTGTTAAAAAGGCATGGGTCATTCAACAATATATTGGAAAAGTTTGTAGACCACCATGAGAAAAGAAGCCAGATCCACCAAGTCAAAATCAAAGTATCTGTAGAAACCCATTTGACTAAACTACGAATGCCCTATTCTTTTTGTGAATTTTAAGCCCAGGTTTGGCCCAAAAGACACGTTCCTAATGTGCACGTCAGGCGCGTTGAGCCTTCCTTGTATGAACAATAATATCATAATTTGGAATAAAATTGGTGAAGCAAAAACCAACCTCCTTCGAGCCGGAGTCGAACCAGTGACTTAAGGATTTCAACCACAAACCAACTACAGTCCTCCACTCTACCAACTGAACTATCGAAGGAACCTTGTAACGTATTCTATCACTTCACTACAAGTACATGAACCAGTAGCAATGCAGAGTCAAACCTGCATCCAGTGCTTACACAGCCTGTACAGACAGGTCTGACAAGAGCTAAGTTACATGGGGCCAGTGGCGCAATGGATAACGCGTCTGACTACGGATCAGAAGATTGTAGGTTCGACTCCTGCCTGGCTCGTGGGTGTGTGTTTTATTAGCGTGATGTCTGAATGCTTCCTTTTCATTCTATCTTTCTAAAGGGTATTTAAAGTCGCAACATGTGAGGAATGGCCTGATTTAAACGAAAATATGGTGAATGTGAGTGATTTTTTAAATTAACACTAGCAGAAGTACCCGGCGTTGCCCGGGTGAAAAATATATTTCTTAATAACCTAACATATATACACAGATGGCCTGCCACCCCTGCCCCCCCCCCCCAGCCACGATCTCCTCGGCCGCTGTGCAGTAATATCTACGGCCTATAGTGGTAGCATCTAGCAAATGTATAGTAGTAATCACTGCACGCATCGGGGTGGGGGGGACATCACGCAGTGAAGAATTTACCTGAGCGTTTAGTGTATTTTTAAAGCATTTTTAACGCAAAATAAAATGTTCCCCTCACTACCAACTATTAGTCTTTTATCAACGGGACACTTTTTTACTGATTGGCCGTGTCGGGTGGTGGAGGGTTACAACACATTAATAAATATGGCGATCTAAACCCAATAACGTTGCTTATGAATAATGGTCGCGAAAGCCTACGTGTTACAAATTGACTAACTTTACTTAATAACCAGGCTACAGTCTACATTATAGACTGGCAGTACGCTCACCCAGCTTAATAACCAGGCTACAGTCTACATTATAGACTGGCAGTACACTCACCCAATTTAATAAGCAGGCTACAGTCTACATTATAGACTGGCAGTACGCTCACCCAGCTTAATGACTATTTGTACAGTCAACATTTAAAGAATCGATTCTTGGCGCGTCGGGTTTAAAAGTAATTAGACAGTTGTTTTTTCATTGGTATGTAATGTTTGAAAGTTTTCATAATATTTTAAATGTATTTTCCCCCCGGGCAACGCTGGGTATATCGAGTTTATACCACAAAGTCGTCGCTTGACACGGGTGGGGTGTCGAGGCCTAGTACCGTGCAGAGCCTCCGGCCTCGCCTAGATTGCCCACCCGGCTGAGGCTGGGTACCGGGGCCGTTACCCCCCCCCCCCCCGCGCTACAATAATACTGTGTAATCGCTATAATTTTATTATCTACCGACCCTATAATAGTAATTGCACACATTGTGGTGGGGGGGGGGGAGTGAAGTGGACGTGAAACTTTGATGAATTTACCTCAGAGTCGCGTGGTGGGTGTCGAGGCCTAGTACCGTGCAGAGCCTCCGGCCTCGCCTAAATTGCCCACCCGGCTGAGGCTGGGTACGGGTGCCGTTCCCCCCCCCCTCCCCCGCGCTACAATAATACTGTGTAATCGCTATAATTGTATTATCTACCGACCCTATAATAGTAATTGCACACATTGGGGTGGGAGGGGAGTGAAGAGGACGTGAAACTTTGATGAATTTACCTCAGAGTCGCGTGTTAATGCGTGCGCATATTTTTAACGGGAATTAAAAATGGCGTCCACCCCGCAGCGAATGCGTCGCTACCCGTTGCCAGGGGCAACCGCTGTCCAATGAAACTGCGTATGGTCCAGCGACACACAGACACACACACAGACAGACAGACAGATTTGCGATTTTATATATATAGATTTGCAAAGAAAACGTCAATTGATGTGCATTTCTGAATCTATGTGGCCATTTGTTAAAAAGGCATGGGTCATTCAACAATATTTTGGAAAAGTTTGCAGACCACCATGAGAAAAGAAGCCAGATCCAAGTGAAAATCAAATTTTCTGCAGAAAACCATCTGACTAAACTACTAATGCCCTGTTCTTTTTGTACATTTTAAGCCAGGTTTGGACCAAAGACACTTTCTAATGTGCGCAACAGGCGCGTTGAGCCTTCAATGTATGAACAATAATTTCATAATTTGGAATAAAATTGGTGAAGCAAAAACCAACCTCCTTCGAACCAGCGACCTAAGGATTTCAACAACAAACCAACTACAGTCCTCCGCTCTGCCAACTGAGCTATCGAAGGAACCTTGTAACCTATTCTATCACTTGACTACTAGTACATAAACCAGTAACAATGCAGAGTCAAACCTGCATCCAGTCCTTACACAGCCTGTACAGACAGGTCTGACAAGAGCTAATTAACATGGGGCCAGTGGCGCAATGGATAATGCGTCTGACTACGGATCAGAAGATTGTAGGTTCGACTCCTGCCTGGCTCGTGGGTGTGTGTTTTATTGGCGTGATGTTTGAATGCTTCCTTTTTATTCTATCTTTCTAAAGGGTATTTAAAGTCGAAACATGTGAGGAATGGCCTGATTTAAACGAAAATATGGTGAATGTGAGTGATTTTTTAAATTAACATTTGCAAAGAAAACGTCTATTGATGTGCATTTCTGAATCTATGTGGCCATTTGTTAAAAAGACATGGGTCATTCAACAATATATTGGAAAAGTTTGCAGGCCACCATGAGAAAAGAAGCCAGATCCACCAAGTCAAAATCAAAGTATCTGTAGAAACCCATTTGACTAAACTAAGAATGCCCTATTCTTTTTGTGCATTTTAAGCCCAGGTTTGGCCCAAAAGACATTTTCCTAATGTGCACGTCAGGCGCGTTGAGCCTTCATTGCATGAACAATAATTTCATAATTTGGAATAAAATTGGTGAAGCAAAAACCAACCTCCTTCGAGCGGAAGTCGAACCAGCGACCTAAGGATTTCAACCACAAACCAACTACAGTCCTCCGCTCTACCAACTGAGCTATCGAAGGAACCTTGTAATGTATTCTATCACTTCACTACTAGTACATAAACCAGTAGCAATGCAGAGTCAAACCTGAATCCAGTCCTTACACAGCCTGTACAGACAGGTCTGACAAAAGCTAAGTAACATGGGGCCAGTGGCGCAATGGATAACGCGTCTGACTACGGATCAGAAGATTGTAGGTTCGACTCCTGCCTGGCTCGTGGGTGTGTGTTTTATTAGCGTCATGTCTGAATGCGTCCTTTTTATTCTATCTTTCTAAAGGGTATTTAAAGTCGCAACATGTGAGGAATGGCCTGATTTAAACGAAAATATGGTGAATGTGAGTGATTTTTTAAATTAACACTAGCAGAAGTACCCGGCGTTGCCCGGGTGAAAAATATATTTCTTAATAACCTAACATATATACACAGATGGCCTGCTACCCCTGCCCCCCCCCCCCCAGCCACGATCTCCTCGGCCGCTGTGCAGTAATATCTACGGCCTATAGTGGTAGCATCTAGCAAATGTATAGTAGTAATCACTGCACGCATCGGGGTGGGGGGGACATCACGCAGTGAAGAATTTACCTGAGCGTTTAGTGTATTTTTAAAGCATTTTTAACGCAAAATAAAATGTTCCCCTCACTACCAACTATTAGTCTTTTATCAACGGGACACTTTTTTACTGATTGGCCGTGTCGGGTGGTGGAGGGTTACAACACATTAATAAATATGGCGATCTAAACCCAATAACGTTGCTTATGAATAATGGTCGCGAAAGCCTACGTGTTACTAATTGACTAACTTTACTTAATAACCAGGCTACAGTCTACATTATAGACTGGCAGTACGCTCACCCAGCTTAATAACCAGGCTACAGTCTACATTATAGACTGGCAGTACACTCACCCAATTTAATAAGCAGGCTACAGTCTACATTATAGACTGGCAGTACGCTCACCCAGCTTAATGACTATTTGTACAGTCAACATTTAAAGAATCGATTCTTGGCGCGTCGGGTTTAAAAGTAATTAGACAGTTGTTTTTTCATTGGTATGTAATGTTTGAAAGTTTTCATAAGATTTTAAATGTATTTTCCCCCCGGGCAACGCTGGGTATATCGAGTTTATACCACAAAGTCGTCGCTTGACACGGGTGGGGTGTCGAGGCCTAGTACCGTGCAGAGCCTCCGGCCTCGCCTAGATTGCCCACCCGGCTGAGGCTGGGTACCGGGGCCGTTACCCCCCCCCCCCCCGCGCTACAATAATACTGTGTAATCGCTATAATTTTATTATCTACCGACCCTATAATAGTAATTGCACACATTGTGGTGGGGGGGGGGAGTGAAGTGGACGTGAAACTTTGATGAATTTACCTCAGAGTCGCGTGGTGGGTGTCGAGGCCTAGTACCGTGCAGAGCCTCCGGCCTCGCCTAAATTGCCCACCCGGCTGAGGCTGGGTACGGGTGCCGTTCCCCCCCCCCCCCCCGCGCTACAATAATACTGTGTAATCGCTATAATTGTATTATTTACCGACCCTATAATAGTAATTGCACACATTGGGGTGGGAGGGGAGTGAAGAGGACGTGAAACTTTGATGAATTTACCTCAGAGTCGCATGTTAATGCGTGCGCATATTTTTAACGGGAATTAAAAATGGCGTCCACCCCGCAGCGAATGCGTCGCTACCCGTTGCCAGGGGCAACCGCCGTCCAATGAAACTGCGTATGGTCCAGCGACACACAGACACACACACAGACAGACAAACAGATTTGCGATTTTATATATATAGATTTGCAAAGAAAACGTCAATTGATGTGCATTTCTGAATCTATGTGGCCATTTGTTAAAAAGGCATGGGTCATTCAACAATATTTTGGAAAAGTTTGCAGACCACCATGAGAAAAGAAGCCAGATCCAAGTGAAAATCTAATTTTCTGCAGAAAACCATCTGACTAAACTACTAATGCCCTGTTCTTTTTGTACATTTTAAGCCAGGTTTGGACCAAAGACACTTTCTAATGTGCGCAACAGGCGCGTTGAGCCTTCAATGTATGAACAATAATTTCATAATTTGGAATAAAATTGGTGAAGCAAAAACCAACCTCCTTCGAGCCAGCGACCTAAGGATTTCAACAACAAACCAACTACAGTCCTCCGCTCTGCCAACTGAGCTATCGAAGGAACCTTGTAACCTATTCTATCACTTGACTACTAGTACATAAACCAGTAACAATGCAGAGTCAAACCTGCATCCAGTCCTTACACAGCCTGTACAGACAGGTCTGACAAGAGCTAAGTAACATGGGGCCAGTGGCGCAATGGATAACGCGTCTGACTACGGATCAGAAGATTGTAGGTTCGACTCCTGCCTGGCTCGTGGGCGTGTGTTTTATTGGCGTGATGTTTGAATGCTTCCTTTTTATTCTATCTTTCTAAAGGGTATTTAAAGTCGAAACATGTGAGGAATGGCCTGATTTAAACGAAAATATGGTGAATGTGAGTGATTTTTTAAATTAACATTTGCAAAGAAAACGTCTATTGATGTGCATTTCTGAATCTATGTGGCCATTTGTTAAAAAGACATGGGTCATTCAACAATATATTGGAAAAGTTTGCAGGCCACCATGAGAAAAGAAGCCAGATCCACCAAGTCAAAATCAAAGTATCTGTAGAAACCCATTTGACTAAACTAAGAATGCCCTATTCTTTTTGTGCATTTTAAGCCCAGGTTTGGCCCAAAAGACATTTTCCTAATGTGCACGTCAGGCGCGTTGAGCCTTCATTGCATGAACAATAATTTCATAATTTGGAATAAAATTGGTGAAGCAAAAACCAACCTCCTTCGAGCCGGAGTCGAACCAGCGACCTAAGGATTTCAACCACAAACCAACTACAGTCCTCCGCTCTACCAACTGAGCTATCGAAGGAACCTTGTAATGTATTCTATCACTTCACTACTAGTACATAAACCAGTAGCAATGCAGAGTCAAACCTGAATCCAGTCCTTACACAGCCTGTACAGACAGGTCTGACAAAAGCTAAGTAACATGGGGCCAGTGGCGCAATGGATAACGCGTCTGACTACGGATCAGAAGATTGTAGGTTCGACTCCTGCCTGGCTCGTGGGTGTGTGTTTTATTAGCGTGATGTCTGAATGCTTCCTTTTTATTCTATCTTTCTAAAGGGTATTCAAAGTCGCAACATGTGAGGAATGGCCTGATTTAAACGAAAATATGGTGAATGTGAGTGATTTTTTAAATTAACACTAGCAGAAGTACCCGGCGTTGCCCGGGTGAAAAATATATTTCTTAATAACCTAACATATATACACAGATGGCCTGCTACCCCTGCCCCCCCCCCCCCAGCCACGATCTCCTCGGCCGCTGTGCAGTAATATCTACGGCCTATAGTGGTAGCATCTAGCAAATGTATAGCAGTAATCACTGCACGCATCGGGGTGGGGGGGACATCACGCAGTGAAGAATTTACCTGAGCGTTTAGTGTATTTTTAAAGCATTTTTAACGCAAAATAAAATGTTCCCCTCACTACCAACTATTAGTCTTTTATCAACGGGACACTTTTTTACTGATTGGCCGTGTCGGGTGGTGGAGGGTTACAACACATTAATAAATATGGCGATCTAAACCCAATAACGTTGCTTATGAATAATGGTCGCGAAAGCCTACGTGTTACAAATTGACTAACTTTACTTAATAACCAGGCTACAGTCTACATTATAGACTGGCAGTACGCTCACCCAGCTTAATAACCAGGCTACAGTCTACATTATAGACTGGCAGTACGCTCACCCAGCTTAATGACTATTTGTACAGTCAACATTTAAAGAATCGATTCTTGGCGCGTCGGGTTTAAAAGTAATTAGACAGTTGTTTTTTCATTGGTATGTAATGTTTGAAAGTTTTCATAAGATTTTAAATGTATTTTCCCCCCGGGCAACGCTGGGTATATCGAGTTTATACCACAAAGTCGTCGCTTGACACGGGTGGGGTGTCGAGGCCTAGTACCGTGCAGAGCCTCCGGCCTCGCCTAGATTGCCCACCCGGCTGAGGCTGGGTACCGGGGCCGTTACCCCCCCCCCCCCCGCGCTACAATAATACTGTGTAATCGCTATAATTTTATTATCTACCGACCCTATAATAGTAATTGCACACATTGTGGTGGGGGGGGGAGTGAAGTGGACGTGAAACTTTGATGAATTTACCTCAGAGTCGTGTGGTGGGTGTCGAGGCCTAGTACCGTGCAGAGCCTCCGGCCTCGCCTAAATTGCCCACCCGGCTGAGGCTGGGTACGGGTGCCGTTCCCCACCCCCCCCCCCCGCGCTACAATAATACTGTGTAATCGCTATAATTGTATTATCTACCGACCCTATAATAGTAATTGCACACATTGGGGTGGGAGGGGAGTGAAGAGGACGTGAAACTTTGATGAATTTACCTCAGAGTCGCGTGTTAATGCGTGCGCATATTTTTAACGGGAATTAAAAATGGCGTCCACCCCGCAGCGAATGCGTCGCTACCCGTTGCCAGGGGCAACCGCCGTCCATTGAAACTGCGTATGGTCCAGCGACACACAGACACACACACAGACAGACAGACAGATTTGCGATTTTATATATATAGATTTGCAAAGAAAACGTCAATTGATGTGCATTTCTGAATCTATGTGGCCATTTGTTAAAAAGGCATGGGTCATTCAACAATATTTTGGAAAAGTTTGCAGACCACCATGAGAAAAGAAGCCAGATCCAAGTGAAAATCAAATTTTCTGCAGAAAACCATCTGACTAAACTACTAATGCCCTGTTCTTTTTGTACATTTTAAGCCAGGTTTGGACCAAAGACACTTTCTAATGTGCGCAACAGGCGCGTTGAGCCTTCAATGTATGAACAATAATTTCATAATTTGGAATAAAATTGGTGAAGCAAAAACCAACCTCCTTCGAGCCAGCGACCTAAGGATTTCAACAACAAACCAACTACAGTCCTCCGCTCTGCCAACTGAGCTATCGAAGGAACCTTGTAACCTATTCTATCACTTGACTACTAGTACATAAACCAGTAACAATGCAGAGTCAAACCTGCATCCAGTCCTTACACAGCCTGTACAGACAGGTCTGACAAGAGCTAAGTAACATGGGGCCAGTGGCGCAATGGATAACGCGTCTGACTACGGATCAGAAGATTGTAGGTTCGACTCCTGCCTGGCTCGTGGGTGTGTGTTTTATTGGCGTGATGTTTGAATGCTTCCTTTTTATTCTATCTTTCTAAAGGGTATTTAAAGTCGAAACATGTGAGGAATGGCCTGATTTAAACGAAAATATGGTGAATGTGAGTGATTTTTTAAATTAACATTTGCAAAGAAAACGTCTATTGATGTGCATTTCTGAATCTATGTGGCCATTTGTTAAAAAGACATGGGTCATTCAACAATATATTGGAAAAGTTTGCAGGCCACCATGAGAAAAGAAGCCAGATCCACCAAGTCAAAATCAAAGTATCTGTAGAAACCCATTTGACTAAACTAAGAATGCCCTATTCTTTTTGTGCATTTTAAGCCCAGGTTTGGCCCAAAAGACATTTTCCTAATGTGCACGTCAGGCGCGTTGAGCCTTCATTGCATGAACAATAATTTCATAATTTGGAATAAAATTGGTGAAGCAAAAACCAACCTCCTTCGAGCCGGAGTCGAACCAGCGACCTAAGGATTTCAATCACAAACCAACTACAGTCCTCCACTCTACCAACTGAGCTATCGAAGGAACCTTGTAATGTATTCTATCACTTCACTACTAGTACATAAACCAGTAGCAATGCAGAGTCAAACCTGAATCCAGTCCTTACACAGCCTGTACAGACAGGTCTGACAAAAGCTAAGTAACATGGGGCCAGTGGCGCAATGGATAACGCGTCTGACTACGGATCAGAAGATTGTAGGTTCGACTCCTGCCTGGCTCGTGGGTGTGTGTTTTATTAGCGTGATGTCTGAATGCTTCCTTTTTATTCTATCTTTCTAAAGGGTATTTAAAGTCGCAACATGTGAGGAATGGCCTGATTTAACGAAAATATGGTGAATGTGAGTGATTTTTTAAATTAACACTAGCAGAAGTACCCGGCGTTGCCCGGGTGAAAAATATATTTCTTAATAACCTAACATATATACACAGATGGCCTGCTACCCCCCCCCCCCCAGCCACGATCTCCTCGGCCGCTGTGCAGTAATATCTACGGCCTATAGTGGTAGCATCTAGCAAATGTATAGTAGTAATCACTGCACGCATCGGGGTGGGGGGGACATCACGCAGTGAAGAATTTACCTGAGCGTTTAGTGTATTTTAAAAGCATTTTTAACGCAAAATAAAATGTTCCCCTCACTACCAACTATTAGTCTTTTATCAACGGGACACTTTTTTACTGATTGGCCGTGTCGGGTGGTGGAGGGTTACAACACATTAATAAATATGGCGATCTAAACCCAATAACGTTGCTTATGAATAATGGTCGCGAAAGCCTACGTGTTACAAATTGACTAACTTTACTTAATAACCAGGCTACAGTCTACATTATAGACTGCCAGTACACCCACCCAGCTTAATAACCAGGCTACAGTCTACATTATAGACTGGCAGTACGCTCACCCAGCTTAATAACCAGGCTACAGTCTACATTATAGACTGGCAGTACACTCACCCAATTTAATAAGCAGGCTACAGTCTACTTTATAGACTGGCAGTACGCTCACCCAGCTTAATGACTATTTGTACAGTCAACATTTAAAGAATCGATTCTTGGCGCGTCGGGTTTAAAAGTAATTAGACAGTTGTTTTTTCATTGGTATGTAATGTTTGAAAGTCTTCATAAGATTTTAAATGTATTTTCCTCCCGGGCAACGCTGGGTATATCGAGTTTATACCACAAAGTCGTCGCTTGACACGGGTGGGGTGTCGAGGCCTAGTACCGTGCAGAGCCTCCGGCCTCGCCTAAATTGCCCACCCGGCTGAGGCTGGGTACGGGTGCCGTTTCCCCCCCCCCCCCCCCGCGCTACAATAATACTGTGTAATCGCTATAATTTTATTATCTACCGACCCGAAAATAGTAATTGCACACATTGGGGTGGGAGGGGAGTGAAGAGGACGTGAAACTTTGATGAATTTACCTCAGAGTCGCGTGTTAATGCGTGCGCATATTTTTAACGGGAAATAAAAATGGCGTCCACACCGCAGCGAATGCGTCGCTACCCGTTGCCAGGGGCAACCGCCGTCCAATGAAACTGCGTATGGTCCAGCGACACACAGACACACACACAGACAGACAGACAGATTTGCGATTTTATATATATAGATGTGCAAAGAAAACGTCAATTGATGTGCATTTCTGAATCTATGTGGCCATTTGTTAAAAAGGCATGGGTCATTCAACAATATTTTCGAAAAGTTTGCAGACCACCATGAGAAAAGAAGCCAGATCCAAGTCAAAATCAAATATTCTGCAGAAAACCATCTGACTAAACTACTAATGCCCTGTTCTTTTTGTACATTTTAAGGCAGCTTTGGACCAAAGACACTTTCTAATGTGCGCATCAGGCGCGTTGAGCCTTCAATGTATGAACAATAATTTCATAATTTGGAATAAAATTGGTGTAGCAAAAACCAACCTCCTTCGAGCCAGCGACCTAAGGATTTCAACAACAAACCAACTACAGTCCTCTGCTCTACCAACTGAGCTATCGAAGGAACCTTGTAACCTATTCTATCACTTGACTACTAGTACATAAACCAGTAACAATGCAGCGTCAAACCTGCATCCAGTCCTTACACAGCCTGTACAGACAGGTCTGACAAGAGCTAAGTAACATGGGGCCAGTGGCGCAATGGATAACGCGTCTGACTACGGATCAGAAGATTGTAGGTTCGACTCCTGCCTGGCTCGTGGGTGTGTGTTTTATTGGCGTGATGTTTGAATGCTTCCTTTTTATTCTATCTTTCTAAAGGGTATTTAAAGTCGAAACATGTGAGGAATGGCCTGATTTAACGAAAATATGGTGAATGTGAGTGATTTTTTAAATTAACACTAGCAGAAGTACCCGGCGTTGCCCGGGTGAAAAATATATTTCTTAATAACCTAACATATATACACAGATGGCCTGCTACCCCCCCCCCCCCCCAGCCACGATCTCCTCGGCCGCTGTGCAGTAATATCTACGGCCTATAGTGGTAGCATCTAGCAAATGTATAGTAGTAATTACTGCACGCATCGGGGTGGGGGGGACATCACGCAGTGAAGAATTTACCTGAGCGTTTAGTGTATTTTAAAAGCATTTTTAACGCAAAATAAAATGTTCCCCTCACTACCAACTATTAGTCTTTTATCAACAGGACACTTTTTTACTGATTGGCCGTGTCGGGTGGTGGAGGGTTACAACACATTAATAAATATGGCGATCTAAACCCAATAACGTTGCTTATGAATAATGGTCGCGAAAGCCTACGTGTTACAAATTGACTAACTTTACTTAATAACCAGGCTACAGTCTACATTATAGACTGCCAGTACACCCACCCAGCTTAATAACCAGGCTACAGTCTACATTATAGACTGGCAGTACGCTCACCCAGCTTAATAACCAGGCTACAGTCTACATTATAGACTGGCAGTACACTCACCCAATTTAATAAGCAGGCTACAGTCTACTTTATAGACTGGCAGTACGCTCACCCAGCTTAATGACTATTTGTACAGTCAACATTTAAAGAATCGATTCTTGGCGCGTCGGGTTTAAAAGTAATTAGACAGTTGTTTTTTCATTGGTATGTAATGTTTGAAAGTCTTCATAAGATTTTAAATGTATTTTCCCCCCGGGCAACGCTGGGTATATCGAGTTTATACCACAAAGTCGTCGCTTGACACGGGTGGGGTGTCGAGGCCTAGTACCGTGCAGAGCCTCCGGCCTCGCCTAGATTGCCCACTCGGCTGAGGCTGGGTACCGGGGCCGTTACCCCCCCCCCCCCCGCGCTACAATAATACTGTGTAATCGCTATAATTTTATTATCTACCGACCCTATAATAGTAATTGCACACATTGTGGTGGGGGGGGAGTGAAGAGGACGTGAAACTTTGATGAATTTACCTCAGAGTCGCGTGGTGGGTGTCGAGGCCTAGTACCGTGCAGAGCCTCCGGCCTCGCCTAAATTGCCCACCCGGCTGAGGCTGGGTACGGGTGCCGTTCCCCCCCCCCCCCCCGCGCTACAATAATACTGTGTAATCGCTATAATTTTATTATCTACCGACCCTATAATAGTAATTGCACACATTGGGGTGGGAGGGGAGTGAAGAGGACGTGAAACTTTGATGAATTTACCTCAGAGTCGCGTGTTAATGCGTGCGCATATTTTTAACGGGAATTAAAAATGGCGTCCACACCGCAGCGAATGCGTCGCTACCCGTTGCCAGGGGCAACCGCCATCCAATGAAACTGCGTATGGTCCGGCGACACACAGACACACAGACAGACAGACAGATTTGCGATTTTATATATATAGATTTGCAAAGAAAACGTCAATTGATGTGCATTTCTGAATCTATGTGGCCATTTGTTAAAAAGGCATGGGTCATTCAACAATATTTTGGAAAAGTTTGCAGACCACCATGAGAAAAGAAGCCAGATCCAAGTCAAAATCAAATTTTCTGCAGAAAACCATCTGACTAAACTACTAATGCCCTGTTCTTTTTGTACATTTTAAACCAGGTTTGGACCAAAGACACTTTCTAATGTGCGCATCAGGCGCGTTGAGCCTTCAATGTATGAACAATAATTTCATAATTTGGAATAAAATTGGTGAAGCAAAAACCAACCTCCTTCGAGCCAGCTACCTAAGGATTTCAATAACAAACCAACTACAGTCCTCCGTTCTACCAACTGAGCTATCGAAGGAACCTTGTAACCTATTCTATCACTTGACTACTAGTACATAAACCAGTAACAATGCAGAGTCAAACCTGCATCCAGTCCTTACACAGCCTGTACAGACAGGTCTGACAAGAGCTAAGTAACAGGGGGCCAGTGATGCAATGGATAACGCATCTGACTACGGATCAGAAGATTGTAGGTTCGACTCCTACCTGGCTCGTTGGTGTGTGATTTATTAGCGTGATGCTTCCTTTTCATTCTATCATTCTAAAGGGCATTTAAAGTCGCAACATTTGAGGAATGGCCTGATTTAAACGAAAATATGGTGAATGTGAGTGATTTTTTAAATTAACATTTGCAATGAAAACGTCTATTGATGTGCATTTCTGAATCTATGTGGCCATTTGTTAAAAAGGCATGGGTCATTCAACAATATTTTGGAAAAGTTTGCAGACCACCATGAGAAAAGAAGCCAGATCCACCAAGTCAAAATCAAAGTATCTGTAGAAACCCATTTGACTAAACTACGAATGCCCTATTCTTTTTGTGCATTTTAAGCCCAGGTTTGGCCCAAAAGACACCTTCCTAATGTGCGCGTCATGCGCGTTGAGCCTTCATTGTATGAACAATAATTTAATAAATTGGAAAAAAATTGGTGAAACAAAAACTAACCTACTTCGAGCTGGAGTCGAACCAGCGACCTAAGGATTTCAACCACAAACCAACTATAGTCCTCTGCTCTACCAACTGTACTATCGAAGGGAGCCTGTAAGCCCTTCTATCACTTCACTACGAGTACATAGACCAGTAGCAATGAAGAGTCAAACCAGCACCCAGCACTTACACAGCCACAGTTACTGTACAGACAGGTGTGACAACAACTAATGAGCATTGGGCCAGTGGCACAATGGATAACGTATCTGACTATGGATCACAAGATTGTAGGTTCGGACTCCTGTCTGGCTTGTGGCTGTGTATTTGATTATCGTGATGTTTGAATGATACTATTGTGTTCTGTCTTCGTGAAGGGTATTTAAATTCGTAATGTAACGGACTGATTTAAACAAAAATATGGCGTACTTGGGTGATTTTATTTAAAAATTTCCGATTTTTTTTTATCTCGATGTGTATAGAATGCCAGATGATTTTTTCATGTTAATTGTAGTTTAAGTTGCTCATTTAACTTGACTTCAAATACAAAAGGTTGGCTTTGGCAGAAAACATCGCTTCGAGAGATATTGACGGTTAGTCGAGACCAAATAGTGGCAGCCAAGGTGAGAGGGGATGTGCGATCACATCTAGAGAATGCCCATCACATCTAGAGAATGCCCATCACAGAGATCAATTGCCGAAATCACGTTGTGTGCAGGATATGGTGACGGCCGGCGAAGTCATTCCATGAGTACAGTAAATATATCATGTCTTACGATGCTGCCGCTGCTCATTTTAGGCTCGTACGTGTTGGATTCATACTTACGTCTTAAATGTATTTTAATCGAAGTGTCGTGCTGTCAAGTGAAATAAGAGTTGTTCAGAGAAGTACACCAATCCTTGGTATATTTTTGGCCACACATACCAAAGTGGGCCACGTGTAAGTCGGAAACGGTGTGTGTAAAGCTGCATTGGAATTCTTAGTGACCACCCCGTATCGGGCCAGTGGCGCAATGGATAACGCGTCTGACTACGGATCAGAAGATTGTAGGTTCGACTCCTGCCTGGCTCGCGTCGCTTTTATTTATTTTTAAACTTACCTATGTAAAATTAAATTTTTAAGCACGAAATGTGGCTGAGTGTTATTTTTTGCGAAGTAATTCGACCAATTAAATGTCGCGTCAGTTTCTAAAAGTGTTTCATTTCGGTAAGACAGCGAATTGATGTGGCGGGCGGGAGGGGATTTCATGCCGTTTATTGTGCAGGGACACCCTGCCGCCTAGTGGCGAAAATGTGTCACTTGATTTTATTTCGATTTCAAGCTTTCGTGACTGCAGGGATTCATCTTCTTGGTTCTTTCGGTAAAGTCACGTAGAAGGGAAGTAATAAAAGAATAAAAATAAAACATAATAAAATTTCGATTTAAAGCTTTCGTGACTGCAGGGATTCATCTTCTTGGTTCTTTCGGTAAAGTCACGTAGAATGGAAATAATAAAATAATAAAAATAAAACATAATAAAATTTCGATTTAAAGCTTTCGTGACTGCAGGGATTCATCTTCTTGGTTCTTTCGGTAAAGTCACGTAGAAGGGTAGTAATAAAATAATAAAAATAAAACATAATAAAATAATTCTGACGCTGTCTCCCCGACAGACCTGGTTTTCACCTGAGGACAGCTGCTTGCGTTGTGGCCGAAACGTCGTGATAATTATTTTATTATGTTTTATTTTTATTATTTTATAACTTCCCTTCTACGTGACTTTACCGAAAGAACCAAGAAGATGTGTCACTTGCTCTATCAGTGTCATCCGCCAGGATCAACCCACTACTGGATGAAGGCCTCTCCCGAAGTCGTCTATCACGATTGTTTGCAGTGGTAGCAATCCACCTAGCACCTGGACACGCGCTGATGTCATCGCTTCGTCTCCGAAGCGGACGTTCTTTCACGAGCGAGCGATCCCTCTGTTCTGCTACTCCAGGGCCGTCCATAAATGACGTCACGCGATTTTGGACGATTTTTTACCCCTCGTCACGCGGCGTAACAAAAAGTCAGACCCCCCCCCCTCAAATATGACGTCACAAAGCTCTGCCCCCCCCCCCAAACCATATTTCCATTCTGAAAATAAAACATGCTTCAAATCGCTTTAAACTATTGTCATTGTAGTGCGTATTTAATGCTGCATTTATGAAAAAAAGTCTATTTAATTAAGTAGAACGTGTTGTCTATATTTATTTAGAGTTGCGCATTTTGATGTGACGTCACATTTCTCAACCCCCCCCCCCCACTCGTCACACATCGTCACAAATGGCTGAACCCCCCCGCCCCCCCCCAGGTGCGTGACGTCATTTATGGAGGCCCCTCCGTGAATCCTTCTCAAGCGCCATCCCTTCTACGGTGCAAACTGTTCACGGCCGACAACACAAGTTCGAAGGTGGCGTATCGGGAATTAACCAAATATCAGACAAATACAATTTCTCATAGACCGTACGATCATCCATTCCAGGGAGGTGTTCGACCCAAGGCCACTTTAACTGTACAGGCATGTCCCACTAACTTGCGTATTTCATTCAAAGCGTGCATTAGGGATGCGGTGCTGTATATTAGTATGAGCGGACAGTGTGTAGAAGGGGGGCAATTGATAGTTTCGGGAAAAAATAATTCTCATTTTGCTGGGATCTCACCCTCCAATCAATTATTTACCTTTGGTGTCCAACTCAATAGCAAATAATGTCATTCTAACCTCTTAATCACTACACGATGCTCATAATCAACACGCATCCTATACCCTTCATTGCATAGATGCCTCCTTTACCGTTAACATACAGTACTTGAATTAACTGTAATGCTTTTTTTTGGTAAAGCTATTAATATTGTGGGACTTGATTTAACCGCAATAGATGGCGGTGGTGACATCTACACCTGCAGAACATGAAGAACCAGTGGCATCTACATCTGCAGATCTTTAAGAACCAGTGGCATCTACATCTACAGAACATGAAGAACCAGTGGCATCAACATCTACAGAACATGACGAGCCAGTGGCATCTATATCTGCAGATCGTTGAGAACCAGTGGCATCTACATCTACAGAACGTGAAGAACCAGTGGCATCTACATCTGCAGAACATGAAGAACCAGTGGCATCTACATCTCCAAAACGTGAAGAACCAGTGACATCTACATCTACAGAACGTGAAGAACCAGTGGCATCTACATCTGCAGAACGTGAAGAACCAGTGGCATCTACATCTGCAAAACATGAAGAACCAGTGGCATCTACATCTGCAGAACATGAAAAACCAGTGGCATCTACATATACGGAACATGAAGAACCAGTGAAGAACCAGTGGCGTCTACATCTGCAGAACACGAAGAACCAGTGGCATCTCCATCTACAGAACATGAAGAACCAGTGGCATCTCCATCTACAGAACGTAAAGAAGCAGTGACATCTACATCTGCAGAAAGTGAAGAACCAGTGGCATCTACATCTGCAGAACATGAAGAACCAGTGGCATCTACATCTACAGGAGAGTATACGACGTTTAAAGCCATTCCCCGTGTTAAGTATACATGCCGTAAAACGTGTTTAGAATTGACGGGTGTAAATTTGGGACTTACGAACAGACCTTCTGGAACCTAACTTGTTGCAATCATTGGCGATGTTCTCCCCGCCACGGGGTGATGTTTTTGAGCTGCTCTAAATCAGTGGTCCCCAACCCCCGGTCCGTGGCCTGTTAGGAACCGGGCCACACAGCAGCAGGAGGTGAGAGCGGTGAGTCCGCGCGTGGCCCCCCCATGATTTTATTATTGACCACTTCCGTCCCGCACTGCGCACTTGTCTCAGTCACAGTTTTGGTAAGTCCACAAGCTAACCCCGAGTAGCCAAAATGAGTAAAAAAACAAACGTCGCTGGAGAGCTTCTTTGCAAAAGGGGAGAAAGACCCAATGATGAACATCCCCCACCCACCCCCGGTCCGTGAAAGGATCGTCTTCCACGAAACCGATCCCTGGTGTCATTTAATGTTTGGGGACCGCTGCAGTGTAACACATTCCTGCGGAGGGAGCTGTTAGGAACGTTGGGTTGCTCGGTCAATGGCCAGGGTCAATGGCGGCGTGGTGTATACCGCAAACATGCCCGACTGTGAGGGCGGGCACAAGCCGGCGTGAGTAGGTTAAACGTTGAGTTTTATAAGGGCACCACGGGGTGACCAGCCCCTCCCCACCCAGCCCCTCCCCACCCTCCCCTCCCCACCCAGCCTCACCCTCCCCACCCAGCCCCTCCCCACCCTCCCCTCCCCACCCCCCTCCCCACCCAGCCCCTCCCCACCCTCCCCACCCTCCCCACCCAGCCCCTCCCCACCCTCCCCACCCAGCCCCTCCACACCCAGCCCCACCCCTCCCACCCCCCAACCAGCCTCACCCTCCCCACCCAGCCCCTCCCCACCCTCCCCTCCCCATCCAGCCCCACCCTCCCCACCCAGCCCCTCTCCACCCTCCCCACCCAGCCCCTCCCCACCCTCCCCTCCCCACCCAGCCCCACCCTCTCCACCAAGCCCCTCCCCATCCTCCCCTCTCTACCCAGCCCCACCCCTCCCATTTTTGGATGCACGACGGACGGACACAATCACCCCTGTGGGCTGGTGTGTAACCAGGAGGCTCCTTACCAGTGAAACGTCTCCTGTAGCGACATCTAGCGATGCCTTTGTGTTGTTGTTCATCTGCTGTGAGTGACGTGGACCGAAGCAAAGGGGGTGGAGTTAACAGAGGAGGGGGCGTGGCTTAGCTCAGCTGATCGCAGTCGCGTTTCGCGCCAACATCGAAAACTTCCCGCATCCACAATCAGCCGTACGGACAACCTTCACGAACTCTTCTCGTCGTACGGTACGAATAGTACATCTTGTTTTACACACACACATACAGAGATATGGCATAGATTGTTGTCACGGGTGCCTGTGAGCAGAATGTAAAAGTTTATTATTTCCCGCTCAATTCGGGTGTAACTGTACACGCGGTGTTTTACACTGCGTGTGTTTCACGACGTCGGCTAGGTTTTTGCCTCTCTTGTTGTGTTTGTTGGGGGTGGTGGTGGTGTTTGAGCCACGTTGCAATCGACGTTGTTAGGTTGCCAGATATCCGCGCTCAGGAACTTCAAACTTCGTTGCGAAAGTTGTCTTTTATTATCACTGTACCTTCGGAAGGGTTGTGTGTGTGGATCCGTGGTTTATGTTGCCGTTGCGTTTTACGAATTGTTACCCATTCGTCTTAATATTATATCGATAGGCGAGAAGTACTTGTTAGCATTAATGATAACAAACAATTGAGAATTACTTTGCAAGTCCACTGCCGGACGAAGTCCTCCTCCCTGTGCCCGGGCCGCACTTGCTGTGCATGGGTTTAGAGGGGTCATTAAAACTCGCGCACGACAGCGAAGCGCCATTAATTATACAGCACCACTAATTATACAGCAGCTCAAACGCAATAAGTTCGGTGTTTGCACGCACTACAAGACGTGCAAATCGATAATATCGCTGCTGGGCCGAGAGCGGTGGCGCTTCGGTTAGCGCACCCCGGCGCTGTTGAAATCCCGACAAGAAAGCCGATCGCATTCTTAGGTTTTTTCGGTAAAGTCACTTTACCGAAAAAACCTAAGAATATGAATCCTTGCAGTCACGAAAGCTTCAAATCTAGAAGCCGATCGCAGTTTTCGTCGTGGCTAACATCGGATGGTGGCGCTTTCGTTTTTGAGTTCTGTGTTTCATATAAGCACCGGGTCCTGGACTTCCACCGGCGAGATGTGTTGGTCAGATGTGGCGGGCCGAGGCCTTCACCAGTCGTGACAATTGCGTTGACACGTTAAAGGTGGGGGACAGTGCTCAAGTATGTACCCAGGAAACGTGGGACGTTGAGTCAACTCTAGATTTGAAGCTTTCGTGACTGCAAGGATTCATACTCTTAGGTTTTTTTCGGTAAAGTCACGTAGGTAAAAAACAATAAAAATAATAATATAAATAAAATAAATCACAAAAATAAAAAATACAATTTATTTCTATTATTGTTTTTTTTACCTTCGTGACTTTACCGAAAAAACCTAAGATTACGTTGAGTCAACGTCGCACGTGTTTACTGGGTTACACAGTGTCATTGAATCACTGTGTGCATGTGCGGGTGACGACTTAGGCGTCTGTAAACTCTGATGATGATGATCATCATCAGACCTCAACTCAACTCGCGCCTGCTTTATTTGTGGCCCGTTTCATGTTTCCGTTGTCGGCTGTTGGGGTTGTTGTGTTCTAGGATTTATTTTCCTCATTCACTACGAACGGGTTTTTACGGAGTTGTGTGCATTCATTGTTTTGATTGGCATTTTTACTCCTTAGATGTGCTTCGCCCTTTCACGCTTGCCCAACTCTCACCTAAAGTTCCAAATAAACACGTAAAAAACGTGTGAAAGCACTTGTAGATTGTGCAAAAAAAACCGTAATCGTTATCAGTTGTTGAAGAAATGCACTGCGGTTCCCGTGTTTTGGTTGGGTCACCATGAAAACACATTTAAGCGAATGTCAGTGGTGACCGGCTCCAATAAAATGTTGACGGTGACCTTTATTTATTTGAATACACTGCACTTCTTGAGGAACTTGCCGATGGTTTTGTTTGCATAATGTACAAAGGCTGGGTACACGTGTTTTGTGTAAAATGAGCTACACTGTGGTATAAAGTTGTGTTGCTCTTCGGGTCTCACTTTATTGGAAGTCGGCAAAATTCATACTTGTCAACCCCTTATCAGTACCCTACCTTATTACAGACTAATTCAGACCTTATTTGTCACACCGTGCCCTTATAAACCTCAACGTTCATGCTACTTAGTCACATCACAAGGGAGAAACACAAACAAATATTTTAAAAAATGTTGCCCGTATTGAAACGGCTGTATGCTGTATGAACCTGAAAACGAAATTTCCCTGTACAAGAATACGGCTAAACGGGTTTAGAGGTATGCTAAATGATCAAAGCGTTGGCCCAAAATGCTAAGACACAAACCAGCGCAAAAAAGGACAATTTAGCAACTATGCAAACACATTTTGCCCTGACACCCTTCAGTACTGCTATTCAAGTACAGTATTGTACTTCCAAGGAAAAGTACACGTTGGAAATTGTTTCATTATCCACGAGTAATGCTTGATTTTCCTTTTTTTTATCGTCTTTGTAAGTCTCATTTGTGTGTTTTTTTGTCCTTGCTGTCTTGGTCTATCCCGTTCTCAGTCTTCAATTGAGTTTGGGTTTTATTTTAAGGTTCTATCTGGTCGCGTAAAGATGCCTGGTGGACGCAAGTACTTGGACCTCATTGCTGCAGTGACAGAGAACATGGGCATCGGCATGAGGGGCGATCTCCCGTGGAGCCCCAAACATCTCAAGTGAGTGTGCGTCGTCGGGTCTGACCACATTTTACGCGAATGTATTTGTCCGTTTGATCAATTTTTTACGTTTGGTTCTTTTCGACCATGCTATAAGTAAAAGGAAGCAGTGCAACTAGCACAAAATAGAATGAGGTTGACAGAGCTCATCGTTTCTAAATGAAGATGGAAAGGAACTAAAGAGACAAGCGGCGATGGTGAACGATGGTCAATAATAATAACAGCCTTGCGGTGGAACACGAGATGGAGTGATGAAATTGGCTCATGCACATGTTACTGGGTGGGTTGTTGTCTCACAGGATTCTGAGGAATATTGTTGGCTTGAGAGGCCTTCACCTAGTAGTGGATAGACCATGGCATGATGATGATGAAGACAGCAAGGAAATTGTGCCAATGTGACATCCGCAGTGATCTTGTGATTCTCGGTTATATGCTGATGACCAATGCTGATGATGGGTTTTTCTGTCACGGGTTGTCGTACAGTTATATGACCAGTTAGCATGCAGTCACGGGGGTGTTTTGTGGCTGGAAACTCCATAATGTTATTCATTGACTTGTGTGAAGATGTGCATATTGTAAGTTTTAGTTAATGGATCAAAGACATGGTTGCTAACTAAGACACGTAAAACATGCTACAAGTTCGCCAAAGATCTAGCAGAGAAGTATGTTCGGAGTACAGGATCATTTTCAATTCCATGGATTTTATTATCTGTAGGGTTATCTGCAAATTTACTCCACTTATCCGAGGGAAAGCGTTGTGGCAAATTGCAGATGAAAGAAAACATTTGCAACAAATGGCACTTCAGCCAGCCACTCATAGGGGGTAACTACTACTTTCAATATTTTAGGCACTTGCAGCCTCAACAGGGTAATTCCCACTTTGCCCCATGATGTTTTCTGGGCTGAGAGATTTCCCTTCCCCCAAGAAGACTTCACAGAAATGCTCAGTAAATCTGCAAACCTGTTCCTGGGGGTTAGAGATCAGACCACCTTTCTTTGCCCTAAGGATGGTGATATGTGTGGGGCTGCAAGTAGCTTTTTTGATGGAATGAAAGAGTGATTTGTGACCGCGGGCTACTGAGGCAGATTCCGTCTCCTCAGTAACCTCCGACCGCCATTTATCCTTGCAGTGCTGTACGGCTCTCCGAACCTCAGAGCGAAGGCGGTTAGCCTCATTCTCTGATGTAGATTGCTTTATATCGGCAGTGGGCCTGTCAATTTTTCTCAGCCAGCCGTAACACCTCCATCAGCCAGGGTCTCTGGGGGGGTTTGCACCGTGTACCCAAAGCACCCATTGCAGCTGCATAAGCCACAGTTCTAAACCTCGTCCATTTCCCCTCGGCATCAGGAGGAGGGGGGGGCGATGCCAACCCTAGCTGCAAGCGATGATGAAATTCTCATTTGCATCTTTCATCAACTACCTGAGACCAGGCTACTGGTTTTGAATGGGGTCCAAGATGAACACCCACCACCAGAGTTTAAGAATGGCAGCCACATCTTACAGATGACAAGCCAATGGTCAGTGGGCAGATCAGCTGCATGGTAGGTCCTGGTGTCAAGGACATGGGCCCGCATCCGCTGTTCCATCACAGTATAGTCCAGCAGATGTTCCTGCTTGGACCTGGCATGCATCCATGATGTTATGTGGATGCGCCAATGCTGGAACAGCGTGTTGGTAATTACAAACCCATTGGCTGCACAAAAGTTTAGCAGCCTCCTACTGTTGTTTTTGAGCTGATCTGGCCCACGTCTTCCAAACACTCCTGTTCAGGTGCCGGTGTCATGACTCACTCGGGTATTAAAGTCACCAAACAGGTTAACTATCCCGTGGGGCCACTTTAGCTAGCACCTGTGACAGGGGGCCATAGATGGCATTTGACTCATCAGCCTTGCCTGCACTGATGTTCATCTTCAGCGGGGGCATAAGCAACCACCATCATTTACCACCTCCTGTTGATGGGGAGGCGAGCCCACAGTCGCCTGGGGCTTACGGCTTCCCATACTTCACCACCATCCTCCCACGTCCCCTTCATAATTTTGTTCAGAAGAAGAGCCACTCCCTGTTGTTTAGAGTAGACGACTGTCCACCCCTCATGGTGACTGGAGCCAGAGTTAATCCACACACTCTCCCACATACACAAATACACAGCAACAGTCACCATTAAATGACAGTGATGTTAACAAACTGTTTCTGACAAACCAGGTTCAGTTTAAGGCCACGTAAAGTGTAGAAGGCCCGCTGCTTGGAGACCACAAGTATTGGTTGACCAGGTATTATGGGTTAACGGCATGATATGATTGGCAGACGTACGTGTGCATAGCCACCAACAGCAGAGGGCATCCTAACCCTAATTCACACTTGCGGTATGCAGGTGTGTGTGGCAGCCTTAAGAGCCCAGTGATTGGAGCCAGTTTGTCCAAATACATTCTCCCAGTAGTTGAACTGTAGAATTACCATCCTGTGTTTGTCCATAAAATCTACATGTATAACTAAGCATGATCTGATCATTCTTACGTTCATGATACGTGCTTCAAATTGTGCTTTTGCAAAGTGATCATTTCTCTATTTTATGCAAATGACATGATAACGATATCAGAGCTAATGGAGTGAAAATACCAAAAAAACAATGTAATTGATACCATGCATGTCGGACAAAAAAACATAAATTCTTGCATAAAATTTTGAGGCCAAATTATGACAATTCATTGAATTGCTGGGGAAAGGTGAAATGTCACAAACTTTTAAATAACACAGTGAAAATGTAATTACTACAGCCAATTAACATGGTAATATCAGTTGCCTCAATGCAGCAGTATGTATATTGAGTAGTTAGTGCAACGATGTCGTGTACAGTACATTGTTTTCTCTCTCTCAGTGCCAAACAACATTTTGCTGGAAGGCATTTTTTATGACAGTAAAAAATGGTTATGAAATGTCGTGGTTTAATTTCGTGAAACAATTTACAACAGTCATCTAAAAACTTCGAGCAAAACCTTTTAGAAATGTATGAGACCCTGCAATTTTATTGTAGGTGAAAGGTGATGGGTCAAACCTAGGTCAGCATTCATAACATAGGTCGCCGGTTCATTCTGGTCAAAATGAGGCCTTAACTGACTGCATGAAAAAAATGTATCAAGTTCTGTCACTGATAGAGTGACAGAGAATGACAAATTCAGTTTTTTATAATTATATTTTGAATAAAGTGGTTTAGTTATACTAATTTTCTTTATCTTAAATGACAAGAGCTGCAAAAAGACACAGCCAAATTTACACAATTTTAAATAAGGGGTCAGATTCACTTCTGAATTAAAGTAGTGAAACACATTGTCACTGATGTATCCCATTGTTGGTGATCGAGGCATCGTCACACATGAGAACATTTGAACACATGGCAATCAGGCCCGTGCAATTCCAGGTTACTCTTGCAATAAATATAAAGCGACTTTATGGGTGCTTCTCTCATGGTTAAATTAAGGACGTCATTTTCATTTTTTTGTGTTTTATTCTTTCGTATACATTTTTGGGAAGTGGAATACTGGAAAGCAAGTTCAGTGGGGGTGTTGAATAGTTGACCGTTTAAAATAGAGTGAATACAATCCAGCTTGGCACATTGCATAACAAATTGTCTTGAAGTTTACGTAATTCTCACTTTGTTTGTGATTTTTATCTTTTACAGGATAGACTTCGACTTTTTCCAGACCATAACTGCTGCTGCAGCTGAAGGTATTTAAAGCAAAAGAACAAGGCATCGCTGAGATCCTGGCTATGAATCGAAATTTAAGTCGCCCGCGGTTATACTGGGTCTTCAAGTGTAGCAAGATGATGGTCTCCAGTCACCGGTGACTGCACAGAACTCCTCGCATTATGTCATTCAAAAATTGTTAACTTAATTTGGATGCTTTCTAGCTCTGAGAAGTAAAACTATCAGTTTTATTGCCGTGTGATGAATATTTTTCTGTCGCAGAGTGTGTGGGAAGTGCACCCCCGGGTGACTAAAGGGATCTTGGAAGCAGTTCTGTGAAATCTGCTTCCACTGGCCGTTTCGTTTTCAGCTGAAACCCAGGTTCAAACCCAGGATCTCAGCGGTCTGACCTCTGAGCCATGTGGATACCTCAAAATAATTTAATCTTACACGCTTCAATGGATGTATGCATCGGTAGTGTGAGAATATATCTATCAATAAATAAATGCATCTTTAAATGCCTAATAGTAATAATTTACAAATACCAGACACTTATTTTAAGGTTGTCATCCTGTAATAAGGGGTGGACTGTAAGGCCAATGTAAAATTCAGTGCTTTGTCAATCTACTGCTGGATGAAGGCCTCCCCAAACCGTGTTCATTATGGGGGTTTGTTCCACCATACTTCACCGCGCTGCTACATACTGGTTGGTGAATTGAGAAGCTCGGGATAGGTTCATATATCATTCGCCACTGACGTTAGGTTGTCTGGTAAAGGCCACAGTACAAGGATGCACAATCTGGTCAGAGCTCCCGAGGTAGAGCAAGAAGGCGATGGACGGATGACGAAGTTAATTGACAGGGATGGAGACTGACAATACGGTGAGACTCATGTAGGGCCGGGAGAAGTGAAGGGAGGTGCTGAATACCACCACCCCTCTGGAAAGAAGAGGGCACGAGACAATGAGACAACAACATTGTCAGCGTCATCATCATCATGGCTACCTTCATCTGCATTCTTATCATCACCACCATTGCCATCATTAATATCATTATTTGGCCATGAATCGCCATTGTTCATGTCACAATTTTAAATATTCGTGTCACTATATTAATCTATATAAGATACTAGCGGGAAGTACCCGGCGTTGCCCGGTGGAAAAATATATTTCAAAACGTCTCTTAAAAACATAACATATACATACACAAATTCTAAGCTATTGTGAAAGCCCGGCGTGCCGTCTGTCCATTTGTCCATCAACAAAATTAAAAGAGGCTTGCTGAAGTCCAAAAAGTTATAGAAAGTGGGGGGTAAATAGTTGATCCTAAAGGTTTCTGAAAATTGTCGACCCTCCCGCGTAGGCATATATACCAAAACACCCAACATACAATAGCGTGCGTAGTATCTAGTGACTCTATAGTAGTATCTGACTATAGTAGTATCTGGCTCTACAGTAGTATCTACTGACTCTATAGTAGTATCTATTTATTTTCTATAGTAGTATCTACTGACTCTGTAGTTATATCGACTGACTGTACAGTAGTCTCTACTGAGCCCAGTAGTAGCTACTGACTGTATAGTTGTATCTACTTACTGTAGTAGTAACTACTGACCCTACAGTAGTATCTACCGACTCTATAGTAGTAACTACTAACTCTATAGCAGTATCTGCTGACTCTATAGTAGTGTGGTGACATACTAGACATCACTAGAGGGTAGCCACAGTACCCAGTGGAAGGGGGTGTTGTAGGGGCATGGCCCTGGAAACGATGAGAGAGAGCGCGTGAGGACGTGGCCTTTGGGTGAACCCGGGAGGACACGTGACCGGACGAGATGGAAGGGGCTACCCCCAACGGGGGGTGAGTGGGACACGTGATGAGGTACCAGAGCCCTCGAGAAGAATCTGGAAGGTTGTGTGGCCCACCCCACAGCGGATATAAACCGGGGCGGAGAGGCCGGCGGGGTCGCCGTCATAGGAGTGCAGCTGAAGAGAGATGGGGCCTGCCCGCCAAGTCCTGGATCCTCAGTTTTCGGGCGTGAGAGAAGACGTCGAGAGCTGGGCAATGTGTTCGCTGGCCCGGCAGATTATATAGTGTTCCCGTGAGTGTTATGCAGCTATCCAAGGTGGTCACCACCCTTAGTCGTTATCCCGTGACTGTAGAATTACCTGTGTTGTGTTAGTGTATAAAACTTGTTGCCTCCATACTCAAGAGTGCGTCTCAATAGAACCCACTACAGTAGTATCCACTGACTATAGTATTAACTACTAACTCCATAGCAGTATCTACTGAGTCTATAATAATATCTGCTGACGCTATAGCAGTATCTGCTGATTATAGCAGTTTCTACTGACTATAGTCGTTACTACTGACTGCAGCAGTATATACTGACTAGTGGAATCTACTGGCTGTAGTATTATCTACTGACTATAGTAGTATATATTGACTACGGTAGTATCTACCGTCTCTATAGCAGTAACTACTGACTCTGCAGTAGTATCTAACAGAGGTGGGACAAAGTCATTGTTATGCAAGTCCAAGTCGAGTCGCAAGTCATCAAATTCATGACTCGAGTCTGACTCGAGTCCAAGTCACATGACTCGAGTCCACACCTCTGGTATCTAATAACTATAGCAGTATCTACCGACTATTGTCGTATGTACCGACTCTATAGTAGTAACTACTGACTATAGTAATATCCACTGACTATAGTAGTAACTACTAACTCTACAGTAGTATCCACTGACTATAGTAGTCTCTACTGACTAGTAGTATTTACTGATCGTAGTAGTATCTACTGACAGTATATACGAACTACACAGTAGTATCTACTGAATATATTAGTAACTACTAACTCTATAGCAATATCTCATGACTCTATAGTAGTATCTGCATACTCTATAGCATTATCTGCTGACTCTAGTAGTATCTACTGACTCTATAGTCGTATCTACCGACTCTGCAGCAGTATACTGACTAGTGGTTTCTACTGACTGTAGTAGTATCTACTGACTATAGTATCTACCGACTCTATAGTAGTATCTATCGACTCTATAGTAGTAAATACTGACTATAGTAGTATCCACTGACTATAGTAGTAACTACTAACTCTACAGTAGTATCTTCTGACTGTAGTATCTACTAAATATACAGTAGTATATACCGACTTTACAGTAGTATCTCCTGACTCTGCAGTAGTAACTACCGACTCTACAGTAGTATCTCCCGACTTTACAGTAGTATCTACCGGCTCTACAGTAGTATCTACCGACTCTACAGTAGTATCTCCCGACTTTACAGTAGTATCTACCAACTCTATAGTCATATCTACCGATTCTATAATATATATCGACTCTATAGCAGTAAACTACTAACTTAACAGAGTGCCGTGGTGAGGCCTAGTCCCGTGCAGAGCCACCGGCCTCGCCTAGATTGCCCAGCCGGCCGAGGTGGCACCTTGGCAGGCTGGGGCTGGGCTGCTATACTCCCCCCCACTATCTATGGACTATAGTCGTAGCATCTACTGACTCTATAGTAGTAACTGCACACATTGGGGTGGGAGGGGGGGAGAAGAGGACATTACACTGTGAAGAATTTACCTTAGCGTTGTGTGCATATTTTTTGCATTTTTCACACGAATGAGAATTCCCCCCTCCCCCCACCAATCGCGTGTGTGCGTTGCTCGGGCCAACCACGGCTCAGCTTTCTCGCGCATGCGCAGATGCGTACTTTGGCGCTCGCTCAACATAGTAATATAATCATTAATAGTAATACATTGTTAATTTAACTACTTTTAAGTTGATGGATGTGAAATACGAATAGCGCTGGCTCACCACGGGGCTTATTTCGTGGTATCTGGGTACTTTTTTTTATTCATAAACCCCACGGTTCGCGAGTTAAATCCGTCGCAAGTTGCGTACACAGACAGACACACAGACAGACAAACAAAAAATTACTTATATAAGTAAGAAGACTGATGTTAGCTGTGGCCGGTTATTGTGTCGTGTTTTAGGTATATTTTGTTTAACCAGGTGAGAACTATAAAGATCAGGATACTCTCATTTGCAAGGGTAACGTGACCTTAAGCTCAACACAGTGCGTCAACCACCGCTGCACCAAGGCCAATGCACAGAATTTATGGCATTGTGGCTATCGTGGCAAGCGTTAAGTATCGTTCATTATTTTCTCTTGACACCCCAAAATCAATGGGGTTTCACGGCAGATGTTGAATCTCCCTCCGTGGAATTCGGCAGCAATTTATTTCCCATTTAGAACAAGGTCAAGAGGAATATTCACCGGTAATGGTTTGTGGAATTGGCTCAGCAGAATTAAAATCCTAACGCCTGTTCCACAGGCAATTATTGTATTGAAGATTTGTGTTGTATAACGATCTGTCGCATTGTTATTGCATTGACAACTCAGTCATTCTCCTTCTGGTGTGTGGAAGAAGCTATGGCGCACTACACCAGTATCAAGAGTTTGGGCTGAGCTTCCCCTAGGTCTGCTCAGCCTTGATTGAGTACTTTGTGCGGGGTGTGTATGTGTGTGTGAACATTAGCATCAGCGAAACAAAAACTTGGGCACGTGTGGCGCCGGCCAAATCACCCCCCCCGCCTCATGTGCCGTGCTGACCTTAGTAGGTGCTCACGAACGGCACTTACCCTGACAGCTTGCAGTACAGTGTGCTGAACAGTCCATGTTTGTGTGACACCATTGCTAACAAATAACGCGGTCCAAAATGTATGCCAAGACGAGCATCGTCCAGTACATACTTCCAATGTCCATTGCACACTAATTGCAGAATTTCCAAATTTTTTCCTCGGATTACCACAAAATGATACTAATTTTATCGACTCCATAGAGGTGAGGTTGATGATTGTGAGCGAGTTTACTCCTGATAGGGATTCTGAATGGGCAAACTTGTAAGAGCTTTAAGCACTGCGCCGCCCTGTCTGATAATTAAATTGCCCTAATTAGTATTGCTAAAACGGTGCTGTGTGTTGTGTGGCCAGGTTTTATTTAGGTGCCTGTGATGTGTGTGATCGATTCGCCCGCTCATTGTGCTCCCTGAAATCTCGGGCTTGTGTGTGCATGCCTGCATGTAGGCGTATATATCCACACTCACGAAGAGCGCTTGCCACAACAGCCTGTGTGGTATATACAGGGGATCTTTGTCTTTGTACCTGTCAGTGTGACCTAGTGATAAGTGCACCCCGCTGCAAACATTACGAAGCACGTTAGATTCCCGCTTGCCGCTGACGTTAATGTCGAGTGATATCCGACCCTGTCTTGGGATTTCCCTGGGTCGACTTAGCATAAGATATGTACCTGGTGCGCTGTGTTAAATGCATAAGCACTGGGGAGACAAAACGTCTTTGCTTGAGGCTTGCCACACCACTTTCATGTCTGCACTGCCAAATTTAATCGGTGTTGGCAAACAGCATTTACCCTGACTGGCCGCAAGCATAAGTGTGGATCTTTTACTATGTGGGTAGAGAGTGGAAGCACAGTGATTAATATCTTGTGATTTGATTCCTGGTCACAGCGTAACATCAGTGCCAAATTATATCTGACCTGGTTCTGGGCCTCCACGAAGTCGACTGAGCCTTCTGTGAGTACCTAGTGCAGTGTGTAAGAACATCAACACTAGGAATGCAAAGGTGGTTTGGTGTGTTTCTGACCACACCGCCCCTCGTAAGCTGTGCCCACCTTCATTGTTGCTCACTATAACAGCACTTGCCGCAAGCAGCTATACAGGTTTTGAATCCATTAAAACCGTGTCTGCCACGTGAAGTCCCATTGGCAAACCCTCTCCACTCCTTGTGGCGTCACATGGGCACCTAGCCTGGCAAACATATTGTGGTGATGCCAGCGTTGCCTGGTGGTGAATGACTGTTGTGTATTCAGGTGTGTACATGTGTACAGAACTTTCCCCAACAGCCTTTGATAGGCTACTAGCGGGAAGTACCCAGCGTTGCCCGGGCGAAAAATATATTTCAAAACTTCTCTTAAAAACCTTACATATACATACACAGATACTAAGGTATTGTGAAAGCCTGGTGGGCCGTTTGTCCATTTTTCCACCAACAAAATTATAAGAGGCTTGCACAAGTCCAAAAAGTTATAGAAAGTGTGGGGTAAATAGTTGATCTCAAAGGTTTCCGAAAATTGTCGAACCCCCCTCAAAAAATATCTTTACCCCCGCGAAGGTATATATAACTACACACCCTACATACAACAGAGTAAGTAGTATCTATTGACTCTGTAGTTATATCTACTGACTGTACAGTAGTATCTACTGAGCCAGTCGTAGCTACTGACTGTTTAGTAGTATTTGCTGACTGTAGTAACTACTGCCTGTAGTAGTATCTACTGGCCCTACAGTAGTATCTACCGACTCTATAGTACCAACAACTAACTCTATAGTAGTATCTGCTGACTCTATAGTAGTATCCACTGACTATAGTAGTAACTACTAATGCTATAGCAGAATCTACTGATTCTACAGTAGTATCTACTGACTGTATAGTAGTATCTACTGACTAGCAGTATTTAATGACCGTAATGGTATATACTGACTGTTTTAGTGTCTACTAACTCTATATAGCAGTATCTACCAACTCGATAGCAGTATCTACTATCACTATAGCAGTGCATACCGACTGTGGTGGTACCTGCTATCGCCACAGTAGTGCATACCAACTGGTGGTACCTGCTATGACTACAGCAGTGCATACTGACTGTGGTGGTACCTGCTATGATAACAGCAGTGCATACTGACTGTGGTGGTACCTGCTATGATTACAGCAGTGGATACTGACTGTGGTGGTACCTGCTATGATAACAGCAGTGCATACTGACTGTGGTGGTACCTGCTATGATTACAGCAGTGGATACTGACTGTGGTGGAACCTGCTTTCACTACAGCGTGCATACCAACTTTGGTGCTACTTTCTTTAACTACAGCAGTGCATTCCCACTGTGTTTGTACCTGCTATGACAACATCAGTGCATACCGAGTTTGGTGGCCCCTGCTTTAACTACAGCATTGCATACCGACTATGGTGGTTTCTGCTGTCACTACAGCAGTGCATACCGACTGTCGTGGTACCTGCTATGATAACAGCAGTGCATACTGACTGTGGTGGTACCTGCTATCACTACAGCAGCGCATACTGACTGGTGGTAGCTGCTATCACTACAGCAGCGCATACCGTCTGTGGTGGTACCTGCTTTCACTACAGCAGTGCATACTGACTGGTGGTACCTGCTTTCACTACAAGTGTGCATACTGACTGTGGTGGTACCTGCTTTCACTACAGCAAAGCATAACGACTGTGGTGGTACCTGCTTTCACTACAGCAGTGCATACTGACTGGTGGTACCTGCTTTCACTACAGCAAAGCATAACGACTGTGGTGGTACCTGCTATCACTACAGCAGCGCATACCGGCTGGTGGTACCTGCTATGATTACAGCAGTGCATACTGACTGTGGTGGTACCTGCTATGATTACAGCAGTGCATACTGACTGGTGGGACCTGCTATGATTACAGCAGTGCATACTGACTGTGGTGGTACCTGCTATCACTACAGCAGTGCATACTGACTGTGGTGGGACCTGCTATCACTACAGCAGTGCATACTGACTGTGGTGGGACCTGCTATGATTACAGCAGTGCATACTGACTGTGGTGGGACCTGCTATGATTACAGCAGTGCATACTGACTATGGTGGTACCTGTATGATTACAGCAGTACATACTGACTGTGGTGGTATCTGCTATCACTACAGTAGTACATGCTGGCTCTATAGCAGTATATATCGACTCTATAGCACAACGTACTCACCTGACAGAGTGCCATGGTGAGGCCTAGTCCCATGCAGAGCCCCCGGCCTCGCCTAGATTGCCCAGCCGGCGAGGCTGGGGGCTGGGCCGCTATCCCCCCCCACCATCCCCCCGCCCGCGCTACAATACTACTATCTAAGCGCTATAATATTAGTATTTACCGACCTTATAGTAGTAGGTACACACATTGGGGTGGGGGGGGGGGTGAGAAGAGGACATGACACTTTGACGAATTTACCTCAGCGTTGCGTGTATTTTTTGTTGCATTTTGAACGCGAATGAGAAATCCCCCCCACCCTCCACCGATGACTAGCGTGCTTTGCCAGGGGCAACTCCCGGGCAGCTTGGGCGGGGAAATATTTAAATAAAGAAAAATCTCACTAAAGAGCACATTTTACTACTTTAAAGTTGACGTATGGGAAAACGGAATAGCGCTGGCTCACCCAGGGGTTTACGGCGTGGTACCCGGCTACTTTTTTAAAGCGTAAACCCCACAGTTCGCGAGCCAAATCCTTCGCAAGTTGCGTCCACACAGACAGATGGACAGACGGACGGACACAGACAAAAAAGCCTTTTTTCGGTAAGATACAGGGAATCTTTTGTCTTTGTGTGTTTATGGGGAGCATTGGCACATTTATAGTGCACTACACTACGAACGCAGCATCCCGAGTTCGATTCCCGCTTATGGCCAACATCAGTGGCAAATGTCTGAACCAGTCCTGGGCTCCCCTCGACCTACTCAGCCTTAAATGAGTGCCTAGTGTGGTGTGAAAATATTAGCAGTGGGGAGATAAAGGTGGCGGGACGTGGTACTGGCCAGCAGCACTTGCCCTACCAGCCTCTGTTCGGCCTACACATTGCATTTTGTCAATACGTGTGTGTGTATGTGTAATTTTGTGTTGTTGGTGTGTGCAGGAAAGCAGAACGTGGTGATCATGGGACGCAAGACGTGGTTTTCAATCCCCGAAAAAAAACGTCCGCTCAAAAATCGCATAAACATCGTCCTGAGTCGGGAGCTGAAGTACGTGCTTGTAGTGTAAGAGCATCAACAACAACATCGTCACCATCATCATCGCTATGATCAAAGGCATTGTCATCGTCATCGATACCATTGCCATCATTAATGTCATCATCATTCTATGGCCATGAATCACCATCGTTCATGTCATAATTTTCAATGTTTGTGTCATCAACATTGGTGTCATGTTATTGGCAGCAGCTTAATTTTTTTTTATTCTGGAATTTTAATCATCGTGGTGCTTGTCATAATGAAAGTATCAACATTGTTATGATTGTAGTTGTCATCGTTAATTATTCTCATTTATCATCACTGTCAGCATCATCTCCATCATTATGGTCGTTTTGGGTAGAAATAGTGGGAACTTCATTATTGCCATTCTTATATTTTAATTATCATCTTCATTATCATAGGATTCAACATAATTGTCATTTTCAGCATTAGGATTATCAGTATCGCCATCATTGTCATCAATATCATCTTTACTATTATGCAATAATCACCACCACCAACAATATAACCACAACAGTCACCATCGTCAGCTTTATATATAATGTGCTATCGACAGCGCAGGACTCGACCCAAGTCTGCAGCCTAAGGCTACACGTGCGATACGTGCCGAGTGTGTATACGTGAGCGTGTGAATGGGCTCTTGTGCGTACACACACGGCTCGAGAGAAGTGGCTGCCAATGAGACAGATTGCAGTGGTTCAGTGGGTCAACTCCCACCCCTGTGAAGACATTAATATGGAAGCATGAATTTCTCTGCAAATAGGACATTAATAATAAAAGCCCTTTACAGTTTTTTTTCTCCATTTGCTGAGCCATCAAAGCATATTTCAGGTAGCTCCCTTCTTTGAGATGTTTGGCCAGTGCAACTTTTTATCTTTATTTCCACTTTTAGTACAATCGTGCTATCGGCGTCATGCCAAGAGACAAAGTGTGCAGATGTCACAGAACCACTTCTGAGATCCCATCAAGTGACCTCTCCTCCCACCCACCCTGCAACAGAGAATGATGTTCGTCACGTGAGTGAAACAGATATTTTTCATTCTCAGAGCTGGTATGTAGCAAAACCAAATTTATTGGTTTATTTGCACAAACATCTGTAGCCGGGCTGGGACCAGTAGGTGACTGGGCTGAGACATCACAGCAGTTGAGAACCCCATTTCATCACAGGAAGCAGATATTCAGTACAGAAGATCTCAGCAGCGCTAGCTCAGCCCCCCCCCCCGTCCCCGTCCCCGAGATCCACCTCTATTTGGCCAATGTCAATCGGTGAGTTTTTTGCACGTGAGAAAGAAGCAGCAGTGCCTGGGAAAAACTCGCAGCGCATACAAGGGGGTGACGTGTAAAGCGCCGCACAGATATATGAAAGGATCCATTTCTATACTGAAAGCTCCAGGCCACCGCACAGCCACCATGGGATGAAACTCACATGCAAAAACAGTACCCGAAGGAAACCCACGCCTTCGTGGAAATAACACGCCAACGTCTACATAGGCTTGGTCACGAACCTGCTTGCTGTACTGCCATCTCCTGGTGACCTTGCAACCTTAGCAGGCTGAGAGTCGCAGGGTACAGTGATACCTCGGTTCACGAACGCTTCTGTTCACGAACAACTCGGTTCACGAACAGAAAATTTAATAAAAATATGCTCCGGTTCACGAACTCCGCTTCGGTTCACGACCAGGAGCCGCGGCCATTTTAATGCTATTTCCAGGCTGTCACATGGTCGTGACTTCCTGTAGGAAGATCGTGGAGAGAAGAAGAGACACAGAAAGAAGTACTGTGAGTACTGTGAAGACACTTTAAGTGACTTTTTGCTTTTTGGTGTGCTTTTTAGCACATACAGTACTGTACAACTGTACTGTACAATACTGTACTTACTGTATTGTACAGTTCACCCGTTTGAGTGCTTACTGAAGTCATCTCAAGCAAGGTTAGTGTTCTCTCTTTATACATTACTATACTGTACAGTACTAATGTGTATTGTAATTTGTTTCATAATTTTGTGCTTCAAAAACCCAAAAAAAAGGTCAGAACGGATTAACCGGATTTACATTGAACCCTATGGGAAAATGTGCCTCGGTTCACGACCAATTCGGTTCGCGACCAGAGTCAGTTCACGATTTAAGTTCGTGAACCGAGGTATCACTGTATATGATGATATTTGTGTGCGATCCACCAACCCCACCTAGGTAGCACCAGATTAAAAAAGGAAGGCCATCATTTATCCCTCTCTTTAAGACCGAAGCAGGAGGATTTCTCCACAACTCTGACTGTCAACCTGATTATGCTAGTTGTAATTACTGGCGAAACGTTGTACTCGAATTGTAAATCTTGTGGGTTTTACTTTCCAACACACCGGTGGGCTGAACTAGTAACGAACTGGCATGTTTTGTTTAAGTGACAAACGTTACTCATTGGCTGTGGGGGATGGTGGTGGGTTCAACGACACATTTATAATGGTAGGAACCTCCTGGTTACACCAGCCCACAGGGGATTATTGTGTCCGTCCGTCGTGCATCCAAAAATGGGAGGGGTAGGGCTGGGTGGAGAGGGGAGGGTGGGGAGGGGCTGGGTGGGGAGGGTGGGGTGGGGCTGGGTGGAGAGGGGAGGGTGGGGAGGGGCTGGGTGGGGAGGGTGGGGAGGGGCTGGGTGGAGAGGGGCTGGGTGGGGAGGGTGGGGAGGGGCTGGGTGGAGAGGGGAGGGTGGGGCTGGGTGGGGAGGCGCTGGTCACCCCGTGGTGCCCTTATAAAACTCAACGTGTAACCTACTCACACCGGCTTGTGCCCGCCCTCACAGTCGGCCATATTTGCGGAATACACCACGCCGCCGTTGACCCTGGCCATTGACCGAGCAACCCAACGTTCCTACCAGCTCCCTCCGCAGGAATGTGTTATATACACGCTCTAACCCAAAAACCTCGATTATGGATAAGGCCACCATGCATGGCAAAACTCCCTGTGCTGCCGTCGTTCGCAAGGCCATTCTGTTCCCGCAAACGAAACTGAATTTGCAAGATTTTGCGTGCGGCCTACATTTGCTACAAGCTGTGAAAACATAATGCAAAGCTGGTCCTGAATATTAACACCTCTGGTCCACAACCCCCATCTAGCAATAGATAGAGCATGGCTGATGATGAGATTGTCAGTATTAGATTCTTAAGTGTACAATGGGATATATCATGGGAATAAGAATTGATTTTAACTGAGGAATAAATCTTTAATTAACTGCTGCCTTACCCATCCATGCGTTCACTTTCACATTGCACTGCTCGAGTTTTCGTATTTGTAGTGGAGGAATCCGATGAGTTATGAAGCTCTGTTTTGCAGATGTACAGTAGGGGCAGGTAAGAACGTCACAACAAACAACGCAAAAACATGATAGTGGTGCAAAGTACAAGAAAGGTAAACAAATCACCCAAACACATACAGTAAAACCTTGGATTGCGAGTAACTTGGTCTGCGAGTGTTTTGCAAGACGAGCAGTTTTTTTAAATAAATATTAATTTGATAAACGAGCGAGGTCTTGCAATACGAGTAGTACGTGCATACACTTTGTCTGCCGAGCGTCACGTGATCACAACTGATATGAGTGCTTTGATATACGAGTGCTTTGGATTACAAGCACGTTTCCGGAACGAATTATGCTCACAATCCAAGGTTTTACTGTACTAATGAAACTAAACCATCCCCAACTTATTTTCCAGAAGCGACCTGGCCACAAATGATAGCTCAACAAAGTGGCTTAACATTTGGACATTTAGGGGCCGTCCATAAACGACGTGACGCGATTTTGGACGATTTTTGACCCCCCATCCTCGTCACACAGCGTCACAAAAAGTCAGACCCCCCTCTCAAATATGACGTCACAAAGCTCTGCCCACCCCCCCCAAAAAAAATTCAACATGCTTCAAATCGCTTTAAACTATTGTCATTGTAGTGCGTATTTAATGTGCCGCTGCACTCTGATGTTGTAGGAGAAAACATCAAAAAGTCTATCTAATTAAGTAGAACGTGTTGTCTATATTTATTTAAAGTTGCGCATTTTGACGTGACATCATATTTCTCACCCCCCCCCCCCCCTCGTCACACATCGTCACAAATGTCTGACC
Organism: Lampetra fluviatilis; assembly: GCF_964198595.1. NCBI lineage: Eukaryota > Metazoa > Chordata > Hyperoartia > Petromyzontiformes > Petromyzontidae > Lampetra > Lampetra fluviatilis. The sequence goes on along the minus strand of NC_136327.1, from coordinate 6,947,967 downwards.
CCCCTCCCCCCAGGTGCGTGACGTCATTTATGGACGGCCCCTTATATCACCAATATAATTTCAGCATTCTGAGATGTTATTGCATTTGGACATTTTCTAATCATAAAGCATTGGGGAGTGGTGGCGAAGAGGTTTGCTCACAGCGCTGGGAAACTGGCAACCTGAGTTTGATTCCCATCCACCGCTAACATCAGTGGGGAGAGATAGCTGAACCTCTCCCCCCCCCATCGCTCCACCATGTATGTTGAACTCATTTCCCACCGTGAGTAGTCAACTGCACTAATCGGAGGTTAACATCCCAAAATGATCAGCGTGGTGGAGTACACGGTTAAACAACCCCCATGAATGATATTGTGTGGCGAGGCCTTCATCCATCAGTGGGTTTTTAATGGCCGTAAATTATTTACAATTGCATTAATAATGCCCTTTATATAGCCATGAAAAGCCTCGCTCACTAAGTCTCATGGACACTTCAGGAGGGGTCCTTCATTGGGCATGCGTGACCGATTCCACGAATGAGTGTAGGCTTCATATTAGAGGAAACCTGAGCATCTGAAAAAAAACCCCACGAGAAGGGTCGGCGTAAACACTACTTAAAACTCCGCACCGATAGATTCAGGATTCCATCGCTGCATGGCCATCTCTTGGCCACCTCACAGCCCAAATTGAAAAGAAACTCTGTTCAACCGTCGCACGTTTCTCGTTGAAGTGCGAAACCCTCGGTGCAGGTCTCTACGAGCTTCTGCTCTGACCGCATAAAGAAAAACGGCCGCCGGGAGGCAAAATAATTGGCACACGGATGATGAACGAAGGAGGTGCAGCGGAGGCTCCGGGGTTTCTGTCCTCCGTGTCGTCTGAGCAAATCCTCTCCAGCGAGCCGAGCGATTTTATTTAAAAGCATTTATTTCATTTTATTAATTTTGCGGCATGCTTATAAAAAAAAACGACAGATGCTGTGGGATGGTGCACGCTGGGAATTGCGGCTCGTTTTCTGCCCTCGTGTGACGAGAGTAATCGTCGAGTATTTTTAGGCACGTTTGTAAAAAATTTAAGGCCATCTCCAAACAGATGCCACTCGCTCTCTCTCTCTGCCCTCGGCAACGCACCGCCCTCTCCCTGCCTTCATGTCGCTGCCTACCCAGCATATATGGCTTAACTATGCGGTGTGTAGTAATACCGCGCACATGTTCGCCATTGTACTGTGTAGCTCTCCGATGTGTTTTTCTGGTTGTGCCGGTGGTTTGTCTGACATTTCGTTCCACGTTCTGTGAACGGAATTACATTCCTGAAGCTGAGTTGAGGCTGATCCAGTTGCTGGAGAAGCTCCTAGTACGGTGTTCTTCATTGCAAGGCCCGCGGGCTACTGGTTGCCCCATTGGTGGCCTTTCGTGTGGTGCCTGACGTGCGGCCCCCCACAATACACAAATCTGAACACACCCCTTGCAGGCGGTGTGTACTTAATAATCATGGAGGTGCTCATCCAGCAGTGGAATTACAAAAGGCTTGTGCGGGTACATGTGATATAATACATTTTTATATCTTTATCAGTCCATTGCCATATTAAATCTTGCTCCCCCATGCCGTGTCCATTATAGGGGTTGTTGGACCACGCTTGACCACGCTGGTCACTGCTGGTCGGTGAAACAAGAAGGTGCCCAAGGGATTGGGTTCAGATGTCGCACTTCCTCACCGATGTTAGTCGCGACTGGGGATACAACTCAGGTCACCGGGTTCGTGGCGCTCTGCGCTAACGACTAAGTCACCTCTCCACACTCTGCAATTTTTCTTTAATATGTGTGTAATTTAAGAAAATGGAAAAAGAACAAATGAGGGCTGTGCTTAATTGCCGGAATTAAGTAACTCTACGTGTATCGATCAAGAGGCAGGATCAATATATTTCCGTCACGTTTGTTAAACATGGCAGGCTCTTGGCTGCTCTTGACCTCTACGAGTCTCTTCATTGTTATTTGATTTCCTCTGCCCATCTTACCTCTGTTAGAATTTTTTATTTTATTGTTCAGAATTATCAACCTGCTAGATGGAAGCCTCCCTTTTACAAATGACTGCATGAGAAAAGCGTCGTGTCAAATTTGATTCGGCACAAAATTCTAGGTTTGAAAACAGGTCACTTGAAGAGATCTCAGAAGCAGCTCTGTAATCCGCTTACGTTAGCCGTTCCTTAACGTGAAGGATTGCACTGCTGCTAAAGAAATCCCAATGGATACTTCGACTCATGGCATGACACCAATAGTACAGTGCGGATAATTTTTTTATCGCCGAATGGAAGCATCGATACATCCTTAGCATGGCGGTGACGTGGCCTTGCGGTAGCCCCACTCGCTGTTTGTTACAGAAGTTTGCGGTTCGATTCCAGCGGCCGCCCTGGTTAATACTGCGGGAGTACAATACGTGATCACGCTGCACACCTTCTGCTTCACGGTGGATGTTGACGATTGACATAATTCGAAAAGAACATTGCCATTGTGTGCCTGCGTCAGGATCCAAATTTGCCAACGTTGAAAATTACCTGCAAATTACTCAATTTGTATTATGCACAACAGCAGTCGTCAACCCCCTACTTTTCACTCTTGCAAATGAGTCCATTTCTGGTGTCTTCGATTCTCACCTGCTCACGCAAAATCAACTTGAAGTTGAAACGAGTAAATGACAACATGGGCCCCAGCATCCGTGCTGCGTGAGCCGCGCGATAGTTTGAGCTGCCCCCGAAAGCGTCGTGTGTTGTGCCGACTCCCTGCGCTCTCTTGTCTACCATCTCATCTGCCACCTCGTAAAATTGTTGCGGTCGCGTTCTTAATTAATATTCGCATGCACACAGTTTAATCATCTCTGATCGGAGCACGCCAAAATAATTTGCACGCACATTGCGGAAGACAATGGTAAAAAAATATGTAAAAATGTCTCCGCTGCTCAAATGAGCGCTGAGGGCGATGCTCAAATCTGCGGGCAGCTACGAGTCCATGGTTGGAAATTCCACATTCCTATTGCGGGGATCATTTCTCCAGGTAGGATAACGCCGCTGACTTCCGACAAAGTGGTACTTGTTTTATAACCCGAGCTGTCTGGGCAAAATGTGTTTTCATAATTGAAAAGTCGTTTTTACATGGTTGTTTATGTCTTTGTTGGCACCCCTTAGATGAATTTGACTGATTTATTTTTTCCAGGTTAAATCCCCAATAGCAACACAGTTTCATTTTAAAGACACGGACAAACATAATGCATGAAAGGCTTTCGACTTTAATTGGAAAGTGTAAAAATAAAAAGATTTTAATGAGCGGGGCGCGTGTTTTTGCCACTCCATCTCGTTGTGCGGGAGCCCGGCTCGTTTGTGCGGCTGCACGTGTCGCGCAACACACGTGTCGCGCAACACACGTGTCGCTTGGTAGACGTCTGGCTGTTATCGCTGCGGGGTCGCGCGGGCGGGGGACGCGGGATGCAGGATGCGTGAGGCGTGGGAGATGGAGCGACAAGCGCAAGCAGGAGAGAGCGGTCTTTCGCAAGGGGTGGTGGAGAGGTCCCATGGGCTGACGTGGAAGGAGTGGTGCTTAAACGACGGGCGAATTCTCAACACAAAGATGATTAAAGACGCCTTGGCAAGCGATGGGAGCTTGAAATTATCAAAAAGGACGTTGGTGATTGGTAAATCACATGGTAGTCCTGAAGGAGATATGAATCCATAACTCATGAGCACAATAGAATCTTAAATTAATGGAGTATGTTAGGTTAAATTTTTTTTTTGCTTTCTCACGTTGAAAGCGTAAATCCATTACCACTGTCCGAATTGTAACGAGGGGGGCAAGATAACTCTCATAACAATGATCCGTTATTAACAAAACTGGGTTTTAAGCAATATTGTTCTTAGGGACTTGCCCAGTGGAAAACCAGCTAAATTGTTCATAGATTTGCTCAAAACTAGGAAAGGAAAAATGAGCACTTAAAGTACAGGGTGTTTCAAAGAGATGGATCCAATTTCAGAGATATAGCGTTTTCAAATCGGGTCCGTCGTTTTGAAACACTCTGTATTCATAAAACTAAACGGAAGTGCGCTCCTCCTATCGTCCCAATAATATCATTATGTCCGATGTCATTATGAGGTGTCACTCATGGCTTTCTACATTAGGGCACAGCCTTTTAAATCAGCTCCTACAAATTCTTTTTTTTTTTAAAGCCAAGGTAAAAATAACAAGAAATGAAATGGACAGATGCAGAGATGAAATGAGGCTGGGAGAAAGGAAAGAAAAATAAATAAATCAAGCAGAACAACTGACAAACAAGACTCGAAAAGAGAGGGAGAGACAGAGAGAGACGTGCAAGCCGAAGGGGGAAGGGAGCTTTGACAAGAGAGAGAGCGAGTGAGTGTGGGGGGGGGTAAGGAGGAAGAGGCGGAGGCGAGTGTTATCGGAAGCGTTTGACGCAAGCACCTGCATAGGTGACTCAATCCAACGAGCTCAGACGCGCCCCCGGACCTTTTGTCGGACGACCTGAAGCCTCGTGGTATTTCTGGAAACGCGGCGCTTAAAATAACGAATCCGCCTTCAAATGCCCCGTGTGGCTATCGTCTACGTCACAATCTATTTTTTTTTTTACCAAATGTTTATTTTTGTTGTTCCCCCCCCCCCCCCGAATCAATTTATTTATTTGTGCCATGCGGCTCAATTGTGCGTCACTTGTCTCGGCCCATTGCAGATTTGGCCCCGCAGTGAATGAGGTTCGCGGCTGTCAAAAGAAACCACACCACCACGAGTGATTTATTTTCACTTGATTTATGCTGCTTCGTGTGCCGTGGTACATTAACATTTTTATTTATGTAGTGCTTCAATAATAGGCGTGGGTTGCAAAAATGAACCAGGTAATTAAATAAAATAGCGTCGAAGGAGCCAATAAAAAGGATCCATCGAAAAGGATTCATCATTGTTGGCCACAATCTCTTCACTACGGACAAAGGCCTCCCCAAGACTTTGTTTTCTCTTGTTTCCCTCCGGAGGCATATTTTTATTTCAACAAATCTTCCTTTTACACCATTGGAACCTCATTTGCCAGTAAAAAATATAATAATTGGTTTTTTACCCTTCTATCTGGCAACAAAACTGACACCTTTTTTTTTACAAGGAGTCATGTTTGCATAGACCACAATACCTGCAGTCATAATGCAAACAAAAAACATAACTCTGATAATGTATGCACTGTCCTTGAAGTTGATTGGTCCACACCCGAGACAGCTTTCGCCAAAAGGCGTCATCTGGTCCAACCCATGTGAGACTAAGCTCTAAGGAAAGCTGTCTCGGGTGTGGACCAATCAACTTCAAGGACAGTGCATACATTATCAGAGTTATGTTTTTGTTTGCATTATGACTGCAGGTATTGTGGTCTATGCAAACATGACTCCTTGTAAAAAAAGATGTCAGTTTTGTTGACAGATAGAAGGGTAAAAAACAATTATCAAATCTTCCTTTTCTCGTCATATATTTTTGATAGAACTGCACGCATCTGGTGCACTGCCCATCGTGTGTTTTTTACTCGCCAGATTTAAGGATGATGCGACACGCTCAGGAAAACGATCCAGCTCGTACGCACGTGCCGGGCGGATTGTTACATTGCAGGATTATGCGAGAGATGTGGACGGGTTGGGAGGGGAGGCCTTCCTCCGGCAGTGGGATTGACCAAGGCTGATAATGATAATAATCCACTCCAGGTATTTTGTGCAACCGACCAACGTCATTCATGCTGCCTCTCATCTTTCCTCGTCGTTACGGTTTCAAGACTGTTATTGTGCGTTGGAACAGAGCGTCACATGGAAGGAATCTGAGGTAGCGCCTACTCGTACTAACACCTTCCCTGTCTCCAACTCCCCATGGTCACCCATCATCAATCCACTCGCCTCATTTCGATCTTTGTTTATGCCGCGCATCGTCACCACCACCTCATTTTACATATATCCCATCCACTGATCTCCTTTCATCTCTTCCAGATTTTAAGCTTTCGTGACTGCAAGGATTCATACTCTTAGGTTTTTTCGTTATAGTCACGTAAAAAATTATAGAAATATAATAATAATAATAATAATTGAAAATAAATCAATTATCACGACGTTTCGGAGGCAACACAAGTCTCCGTTTTCAGGTGGGACCGTCACAGCCAAATTTACTGTATGAAGTGGTTCACTTGTGTTGCCTCCGAAACGTCGTGATTTAATTGATTTATTTTCATTTATTATTATTTTATTTCTATTATTTTTTACCTACGTGACTTTACCGAACAAACCTAATAGTATGAATCCTTTCATCTCGCCAACCATCTTGTACCTTAGTTCACTGTACAGCGCCTTGGTTAAGGCGCTATATAAATGTATGATAAGATAAGATATCCGCCTCCGTGGGCCGTTCTCCAACACGGAGGGGCCGCAACGCTCTGCGGGAGATCCTGATGGATACTTCGTCTCCTTGACGTGACGCCGACAGCCACGAGCAGCATAAAACTGGGGGGGGGGGGGGGGTGGGGGTGGAATTATCGGCAAAAAAAAGCGAGGTTTTTCGTGGCAAGTGGGGAATGCGAGCCAGGCCCCGGGGAAGTGATTGTTGCGTGGTAATTGCGGTGTTTGCTGCCTGGTAATTGTGGTGGGACACAGACCTAAAAATTAGGTTACGTCCGGAATAAACCAATTTGACGCCTGAATGGTAAAGTTGTTTGTTTTTGCTTTGCTTGGTCAGATGTTTGTGGCGCGGTTTTGCAACATGTTGTAAAATCGCTAGCATTGTTTGGAAAATTATTTACATTATATGATATTGGCAATATTTTTTAACCTAAATATAATATATTTAAATGAAGATGAGAATATAAATAATTTACACCAGACAGTTTTCAATCATTCTTTTCAGGACAGTCCTGCATTTTGGTTTTTTGGCTAATTCCATTTAAAACATTGCTTTTGGCATGTGGGAAGAAATGTGAGCTCCCGCAGAAAACCCACCGTGCGTGGAGTAGATCAATTAATTATTTGGCAAAGTTGCTGCATTGGCAGTGGTGCACAAGCACAGTTAACAAAAATAAAAATTCAACCCATTCACCAATAACGCTGGGTTGAAAAGCACAAATATGTGAGGTGTGATGTTTCGGGCTATTTCCCTTCTTTAAAGCATGTGCTATGAATGCACATGACAGGGCAGCACTCAAACGTTTCACACAAGTCTGTTCATGATGGCACTTTGTTGCACTGCCATCTCCCCATTACCACCTTGCTGCCCAGCGGGTTTGGGAATCTTGCAAGTGTCTACATGGTCCACCAACCATCGACTTTTAAAGTGCATGTGCTACTACGTCTAAATCGAGTCTCAAGACACTTTTACAGGAGGGTCTTGTTTGCGACATTTGGCCAATCATGAGTCTCAAATGGGAGGAAGCGACCAATTGGAAATCACGATGAGCGTGCGTTTATTTTAATCCGCGGAGGTTGGTGCACGCAATTCACAATCGCAAGGTAACAAGGTCAAAGGCAGGCAAGCGGCTCGACTCAGCCCATCCCTCTAGGGTCAATAATACGAGTACCACTCTGCGGTAAGTCAATAGTGGCTCTCGTTTGAACACAAGGACCTCTTGCCAAAGGAATGTGGATTTTCCACCACTGGCTTGAGAGAGGAGCCGTTTGATTTGATGATGTACGGTTTTCCGTGAAGCGCGAGAGCGTTGTATGTATGTTGAACTTCCTACATACCATAGCCAACCATGCTTATCGGTGGTGTGGGGAAGGATAACAAACTAAACACAAAAACGTGTTCTTATAGAAATTCGTTTTTAATTTAGATTAAAAAGTGCCATAGCTCCAGTGGCTTCCTAAGGAAGGAAGAGCGTTTCCAGACGGCCGCAGAAACGCATCTGGATAGAGCGCGATTCCGTAACCGTCTTTGTTCGATGGCGATACCAAAACCGCTGCGAGGATGACCAGAGTTCGCGTGATGCTTGTTGTTGATGTCGTTGTCGTCGTTCATGTTCCTCTTGATGATGATGTTGTTTTTTTGTGCAGGTGTCTGCCTGAAGGAGCTCACTACCTGGCTCCAGACCTCAACTCCGCTCTGAGCCTCATAGACTCCACCCCAGCGATTCAGGAGAAGCTGGATGGGGTGTGGATCTTGGGAGGCGGCGGCGTATATAAGGTAAGGGGATCATAGATTAAGGAAGTATTTGAGTCCTCATCTGTTGGTGTGTGTGCGTTTGTGTGCCTGACTCTGCGTGGCCCTTATTTTCAACGGTTTTATTTAACTTGACTCCCGTTTGTCGTGGTCAAATCTTGTAATCGAAAGTTATTCTACTTAGTCTTGTACAATCAATTCGAAAATTTGTACACGTGCTCAGATCCGGTGACAATGCATGCCTGTATCAAAGTCGGCATCAATTCGTCAATTGATTGGCTCCTTTCAAGCAATTACAATTTTAGTATGGACGCCTTATTAATTATATATATGTTTTTGAAGGTCAAAAACGCCGCAGTCCCTAAACTGTGGAATCGCCTCGCACAAAAATCAGGCGCCGCGTGTCTCAGGCACGCCTGCTCCGTGTGAACGAGTAGTACATTGAAGATTCATTTATAAAATAACCAATTATTTCAAGTAAGTGTTGATGTGGGAGCAGGCGCCGCATCATTGACAAACTTCTCAAGGGTGAGTTAAACGAAGTTGTGAATAAAATCGTTGTTTTTTTTTGCTTTTTTTTTACTTTTTTAAAGGAGTTTATTGTGTCTTTGTGTCTCTGCATCTGTCTCAGTATTTCTGTGAGTCTCTGCGTGTGTTCGTGTGTTTCTGTGTTTATATCTCTGTCTGTCTACCTTGATCTCTCTTGAGTATTTGTCATTCTGTATTGCATGTCTCTATATCTTTGTCACTTTGTGTGAAAATGAAAACAAATCAATTTAATCACGACGTTTCGGAAGCAACACCAGCATCCGTCAGACCTGGCTGCTCCAGCAAAATTACTGAAGCGTATGAAGATAGTTATTATTATAGGAAAGGCAACTTTATAGAGACGGGTTTTCAAAGTAGACTTCAATATCTCTTTTGTCTTCGATCGCCCGATTTCAAGTGGCAAAGGCGTTCCGTAGCTTGGGTGCCACCCTAACAAAAGCCCGATCACCAAAAGAACGCAACTGAGACCTGGGAGTGCTGAGCAGTTGTAGATCATACAATCTTAAGGACCTTGATGGAATATATAAATGTATTAGTTCCTGCAAGTAATGTGCGGGGATAGAAAATAGGAGATTAAAATTAGCCACACTGTCTTCTACTCCCCCCAAGCAGCCTCGTGTCCCGCCACCACTCATCCTACTCGGGAATCAATCGCGCCGCGTATTTATTTTCGGAAATCGCAATTGCATTACCTTGCGAGGCAAGTGTGCATAAACACATTAAAAACGGCTAAAGGCCATTGGTGTTGGGCAATAAACTAATTTGTGTGTAAGTTTATTTCAGTCGTCATTAATTCCCAATCGCCACAGATGTCAGTTCCCACGCACGCACGTGCACGCGGCTGGTGGTTCCAATAACGTCACCAAGCACCTGCCCATCACCTCCCGTCCAGCGGCACACGTTTAGAAGAGAGGCAGAGATTTTTTTTCCCAACTACTTTCGTGTTAAATTTCGATTTAAAGCTTTCGTGACTGCAGGGATTCATATTCTTGGTTCTTTCGGTAAAGTCACGTAGAAGGGAAATAATAAAATAATCAAAATTAAACAATAAAATTCTCACGACGTTTCGATTGCTGTGGTTTTCACACCTGATGATGATTGCTTGTGTTGCAATCGAAACGTCGTGAGAATGTTATTGTTTTATTTTTATTATTTTATTATTTCCCTTCTACGTGACTTTACCGAAAGAACCAAGAATACTTTCGTGTTATCCGATTAGTCAAGCGGTTGAACCGATAGTCGATAAATTGACCGATTACTTACATGATCGGAGAACCCAGCTCCAATTCTATCATGTGCTTTGCAGTCGGCTTCCCACCCAAGCCATCGATACAATGGCTTTATCTTCGACCGCGATTTCGGCAATTGGCACGTTCTGCTAATGATCATGTTGGCTATGTACGGTGCGAAAGAAGTTCAAGATACATCCATGTTTCTGGCCCAGAAACATGTATATATGCTCCCCATGTTACTGGCACGGGGAGTATACCCAAAGGAGTGTAGAGAGATGCGTGCTTCGAATTGCATTACGAGAAGGAAAAGGGACCACTTGTATTCGGGCAAGAAGGTGAAGACCCAAATCGAACTAGGAAGAAAAGTAAGTGGGGTTTGGGGGAGGACACGTCGCGAGAAGGGATTGTAGGCAGTGGTCGAGAATGATAGTGGAGTGGCAGCTCGGGCAGGAGCCGTGTCCGAGACGGCATCCGCGAGAGAGACGGAGCGATGAGATCAGCTCCCGTGCAGGCGTTCTGTGGATTTTTGCATCGTGACGGATTGGGAAGGCCTTCATCCAGCAGTGGATTGATCTACAGCTCTGCTCTTTTGTTGGCGTGAACGTGGCTTTTGCGGATCCCTCGGGATTTGCGTTTGAGAGAGCGGTGCTTGGAGCAGTAGAATGAGCTGCTGTGCTCTCTCCTCTAGAGGATTCCATCCCAAGCTCGAGTTTGTAACCCCGACCCCAACCCTGACCTTTCTTCCTTGCCCCGTCCGTGTTTTATCCGCGTAGCCTCGTTATTGCAACCGCTTCGTTACACCGTACATCACTGCGTTCAACAATGCAGCCCTTATTTTTAGTATGGTACAGTATGTTAACGTCACAACGTGCCGCTGCTCAACTGAGTTAGTCCATAGGCCGGCCCTGAGCCAGAGGTAGAAATTCCATGTTCTAACGGTAGTTTCATTCTTGTCATTGAACGACTGTAAGCACTTAACGCTAGGTTGATGCGTTGATCTTACATACATGTTTACGCTCGTCACGTACGTGTTGAACTAACCATACTCTTTGGTTCTTTCGGTAAAGTCGCGTAGATAGAAAAATGAATATTAGATCACGACGTTTCGGTCGCAACACAAGCAATCGTCTTCAAGTGACAAAATACAGCAGGCGGACTGCGGAGGCAGGAAGAAATGTAGCGAGAGAGCTATCATGTGACTTTACCGAAAGAACCAAAGAGTATGAATTCCTGCAGTCACGAAAGCTTAAAATCAAGTACTAAACGGCTCGCTGCGAGAATTCCAAATGGAAATGTCTTTGTGTCGTGACCGGCACAATTGGAACGTAATATAATTCTCCAACAGATTCTATTCTAAATAATTGTAAAATTAGGCGCGAAAGAATAATTCACATGTGCACACTCACTATAATCCTTGCCCTATAACTCACCCTGCGGCCTTCAGCGATTTCCATCTCTCTCAACCCCTCTCCGAGCCTTACCCCCGCCGTAACCTTTCTCTTAGTCTCGCGTGCGCCTACAAGACCGCTTTGTCTCCGTCGCGATGTTTCATATTTTACACGGCCGTTTCAGGCGAGGTCCAAGGTCCACTTGTTCTATGGTGATATTCTTTTTGTTTCCACGTCTAGGGGCGTACGTGCAGCTTGCAGGCTGCACCAATTTTCCTCCCCTCCCCAACCTCAGCACTCGCCCCACAATTTTTATTTGTCTTTCTACAGCTTTTGATTGCTCGTTTGTTTATTTTGTCACTGCTTCGTTCATTAGACGAGGTGCGTGCATGTGTGAGTGTGGGGAGCGGTGGCGCAGCGGTTTGCGCGCTGAGCTACGAACCCAGCGACCCGAGTTCGATTCTCGCTCACGGCCAACCACCACTGACGATGAACTGAACCGGTCCTGGGCCTTCTCTAGGTCGACTCGGCCTCAAATGAGTACCTGGTGTGGTGTGTAAGCATCGCCACTGGCGAAACGAAGGAGGCCGGGCGTTGTGCTGGCCACCCACCCCTTCGTGTGCTGTGCAGGCCTTCATAGGTGCTGCTCATTCACATCACTTTCCCCAACAGTCTGTTAAGGCTTCACAGGGAATCTTTGTCTTTGCATTTTCGCCAGGTGTGTAAGGTGGTCGGGTGGTTCGCGTTGGAGACACCGAGTCGAGCACTGCGGTTAAACCGAATTCTCGAGTGCAGTGAGTTGATGGTGTTAGCCCGGCCACCACAAAGGTCTGCATGAAAAAACAAAATACATAATTTGGTTTGTTAGCAAATGTGGTCAATTCCAGTTCTGAGGACTGAAATGTTTTAAAGTTTGATTGATATGTGACAAACACTCGATGCAGGGCATATTACCGGCTTGACACACAAGTGTGGATTCAATCCGATTGAAGTGATTCGTAAGTGGTTCTGCGCCAGAACTCGAGAACCCGATTAAACCGGGTTCTCGAGTATCGTATGTTGATGGGCTCAGGCCCGTCAATGATGATTGCACTCTAAAAATATGATTTCTATTTTATTTTGCACTTCATGTGGCTTTTTCCAGCTGTCGTAGCTAAATTGTATAAATATACTGGATGATAAGATGCGGTGAAGCCATGTTGATAGTGTGTTGAGTCAGGGCTATCTCTTGATTTGACTACAGCAGTTCATGGCATCGTTTTATGATGCCATTCTATTAATTTGACAATGGGCGTTTTTCGTTAAATTACTCCGCTCGCACCGTTTACGTAAATTTGCGATGCATTACGGATCACGAACGTCGAGCAGATGCATGAATAAGTATGGGAAGCGTGTGGGCCAACTCCAAATGATGTCAACAAGTGTGAGCGACAGAGGTATCCATCTCATCCACCTCCTCCCATCACCGCAACCACCATCTCCCATCACTTCCACCACGTGCCATCTCTTCCATGTCCTCTGATCTCCTCCAGCACCTCTCGTCTTCCACTCCCCCTGTACGTCTCCTCTGCCTCCTCCCATGCCTTACACTCCCTCCATCATCAGCCTCCATTCGTTGGTAGGGGCTGGGGGTTTTGATCGAAGGAGATGGAGGTCTGTTGGTTGGGTCCTTCTAAGGCTGAGGTGAGAGAGCTTCCAGGCCGCAGGCACCACAAAATGATGGTAGACCGTTTTGTTGGGGCATCGAAAATTGCCAACCCTTCCGTTGGCAAATCCTGGCGAAAGCTACGCAAGTGAGGAACGGTGCGCATGGAGGCATGTGCATTGCGTCCCACAAACTTAGACAGGACAGTGGTGAGAGAAGTAGAATACGGGGTCCGTCGTGAGGTGGTGTGAGGACCGTCGAAGAAGGACAGTGGACAGGGGCTGCTGGTGGTGAGGTGATGCCAGAAGAGGATGAGGAGGTGTCATGGTTAAGAGTATGAAGAGGAGTAAGATGGGATATGGTGTGTTTGACGAGTAGAAGGAGGTGGATACGGGGTCTGTGAGGAGGACGAGGAAGGGATATGGTGTCTCTGAGGATGCGAGGAATGAGGAAGAAGAGGATAAGGGAGGATGAGGAAGAGTATGGAGAGACACTGTTGCTGCGAGGAAGCCGTTTAATGTTACTGTGGTAACGAGGGTAACCGGTGCATACCACCGTCACGTTTTCATGGCCACATCTCGCTCCCACCGGGTGTAATTATTTTTTCAGAAGAGCTCAGTTTATTGTCCGTGGGTTTTTTTCTTTCATTATTTTTTTCCCTGTTTTGTAGGGAAGGAAGAGGGGACGAGCGGGGGAAGGGAGCGCGTGCGATTTGTGGGGGCAGGGCAATCGTCACATTCGGACGAGGCTTTTACTTTTTTAGATCAATTCAGGCGTGTCAGAGGTGTAAATTCCACGTTCCTAAGGCAGTGCCATTCGCTCCGTTGAACAAGTACCTCGTTTAATCGCTCAGTTTAAACGAGGTATTCAAGTGCGGAGGGTTGATGGTCTCAACCTCGTCACCAACGACTGCACGCGAGAGCCGTCGTTATCGTTGAATTCGGGAAATATTTCGACCTTTGACCATTACGATTTAAGAAAATATATTTCGTTTGACTGCCAGTCATGTACATTTCTCTCTAACAGGGTGGTGCTTGGGAAAGTGTGGCACCCCGAGTGGATGGGAGGACACTTGAAGGGAAGTCGGAAGCAGTTCTGTGATATCTCTATCCATCGGGCGTTCTCTTACACGGGGTGGTGCACTGCCTGCAACGGTGCCACTGTGTCACCTACGTGCGTCTCGACTCACTCACTGCCGTGTAACGCCAGCGGCACGACTCGCCTTCTGCAGTAGAAAAACCAAATCAACCTGGTGCATCCTGAGCCGTGCCCGCCTGGCTGGGCCTCCAGTGGAAAAGCGGAATAATATTCAGGGCATTATTCCAGACCAAGTTGACCGTGGAAATTAAAATTACCCGGGCGGTAGAGAAAGAATTAAAATTAGAGCGACGGTATCGTGTGTTTGATCGTGGCCTTGTGCAAACTTTCCCTGTCTTTATTTTCCCTCCACCCTCTTTCTCCTTATGGAACCATCAGCACACGCGGATGATTTCATTTCACCGCCTCCGTTTGTTGGTTCTGTGGCTCAAGATTTTGATTAAAAACCAAAAGCCTAACTCGTCTTGCTGCCCCAATGCCCATTCATCAGGGGGCACTGACGGGCTGGTGGCGGTGGTGGAAGTGAGACTAAGAAAGGAAAAAATTTAATTAAATTACATCTCTGCAGTGCACATTCTCCCATACCCTGGGAAGCTTTTGTACGAGTATTTTGGCATTTTCATGGGTGTTTCTTGTAACATATGTTTGTTATTTGGGTTTTTTTCGTGTTTTTTCATAACGTGGTTGTTGTCCTTTATGCGGTGATATTGTATGTCGTACGTCTCTTGGATCTGCAACTCCGGGTAGAGTTCTGTTGGTTAATCTCCGAGGCTCCCCTTGCTGTGAGGGTGTCGGTTCGTATCCCGACCAAGGTCTACTCTGTCATCACTATTACCGGTTTCACGAATAATCCTGCCTCGAATGTCACCATCACCATGAATACTGCCATCACCTTCAACAACAACCACCATTTATCACTGCTTGACGGTGATGTGACCAGCACACCATCATTACTATTGCCACCACCACAACACTATTATCACCACCACTAATGCCACATCATTACTACCAGCACTATATTATTATATAACCACTACCACCAACAACATTATCTGGACCCCTCATCCACACTAGGGGGCGGAATTATCCTACCTGCCCTGCCACAGTGAGTCATTCGCGTCACATGACAGGCAAACTGATATTTTTTATTCTCAGAGCTGGATTTTGCCAAATTAAGTTTAAAGCCAAATTTAACTTGATAGCTTTTTTTCACGCGGCCATTTTTGACTGAAATGAGACCCATAAACTTGCTAGACTGGGATCCAGTTTAATCACAATTTAGTCGCTAAGTCCGCAAGTCACTGTGCGAGTCTGTGTGTCTCTGTGCGAATCATTGATGTCCCGGCTAAGACCAGCAACTTGCTACGCTTGAGAACCTGGTTTAAGCGCAGTTTGGCGGCTGAAACATGACTCCGAACCCAGGATCTCAATGTTGCCGGCTGAACCCAACCTCAGTTAAACACCAGGCTTGGGCCTTCATCCATCTTAATCCTCACAGGGCCCTTTATTTTCAGAACAGGTTATTTTAAAACGGCGTTAATAAAATAAAGAACAAAATGAACTATGCGTTTTCCACTTCCTTCCAGAACGATCTCCCCTTCCGCAGAATCCCTCTAGAGCTCGCTCGTGCACCTGCTCACGTAGGGTCCAGGGACGGTCATTAATGTGCTCCGGCGATATCTCGGGCTGGGCATAAATCTCAACGGTCGGGCCGCGCGTACGATCGCTCCGTCTAATTAATGATGGGAGAGCAAAGCAAAGCAAGTCGGCCCCGCCAGTCCTTCCCCCCCCCCCCACCAAAGCCCCCTCACCCCACCCTGTCCTCGTTAGCGAGGAGTCATTATTTCCTGCGCCATTAAATCGTGCTAATTAGCGTTGCCGGATGGATTTTACAGCCACCAGCTCCAGCGTCGTGAGCATGACAATGCCGTTTAATGTTCTCATTTATTATCCATTTTTTGGGGTCATTTTCCCCAAATGTAATCCGATTACGGCTTTGCGTCGCGAAAAGAGAAAACGTGTCCGCGTGGGACTCTCTCAGTGAGCAGTGCACCACCCTGTGCTGGCGACATGAAGTTAGGATATTGTAGATCCATTCTTTGCAAGATCTCCGTGTTTCGGATGTTGGCTGCAAGGTGGTTGTCAACACGTTTGGTTTCCCTCGATCGCGAAGAAAGGGCCATGAACCAACGACACTTGGTCAAGATGTTGGTGCTTGAAGTGTCTAGCCAAAAGAGCCAGGATGATATGTCGATGGAATAGAATAATCGGCAACGTTCACTTTGTGATCCATCACTCGGGCCCCTTTGAATGGCAGCTACGTATGTATGTTGAACTGCTTTCGCACCGTACGTAGCCAACCGTGCTGATCGGAGGTGCGGGGGAAGGACGCACAAAAAAAGCAGTTTGAAAGAAATGAGTTTTCACATCCTGCTTGTTGAAGGCAAAAAAAACTCCCTACGTGGCGCTGCCAATGCGACGTGGCAGATGAGTGTCAATGATGTCACCAAAGCCCCGAACATCACCTCCCGTTCAGCGACACACGTGGGGACAGGGATTAGACTTTTATTTCATCGTTATCCGATTAGTCAATCAAATGTAATTGGTAATCTGTTACTTGATAATCGGAGAGCCGAGCTCTATTAGACCGTGTCACACATTTTTCCCAGCGGTGGTTGAGTTTACTGAAGTCACTGCAATATTAATAATCATGATTCATAACGCGGATAAAATTCATGCAGTGCGTCGATAACACAAGTCAGCGGGGTGGAATAGAAGTCATGGTTTTGGATTCGGCCACAGTAATCCATGTTTCCATCACGTACACATCTCTGTCCACCTATTTTTATTATGATTGTTGACCCAGGAAAGCCTTGGTTAACAACAACAGCATCCGCCATTCGCCACAAAGTGGCGGTGACGTCACCACGGCGCCTGTGCCAGGCCACGTGCACTTTGAGGCCACGTGAAGTGTCGAAGGCTCACTGACAGGATGTCACGGGACAGACCCAGGTGCCGTGGGTTTGACAGACTTAGTCTCGTACTTCACCACAGCCATAATTAGGCGACTCCTTCATTTCCCGCTCACGGCCGCCTACACAACAGACGAGACCTGTCCCGCAATCATTTGAGCAGGCAGACCCTTCGACGTTCACAATCACATCCCAACATATCGAATTGCTTTGTGTAACTCCCGTGTCCAGGTCTGACAGGCAAAGCGCAGTTCTCTGGGGAAGCTGACCGGATTGTCTCCGCTGAATTTAACCGAGGATCACGATGGTTCACCGTGTGGTCTCCACATTTGCATATTCCCCCGTCGCAGGCGGCAGATTCCTCCGCTAAATTGCACAGATACGGCATTTTGGCCGTCCCGTCATTAGCAATTCTACTTGGAGTCATGCCCTTTTAATTGCTCAGCCGTTGGTATTTTTTTTCCTCAATAATTGAATGTGCAGTATCTTTAAAAATATATATTTTTTTAGATGTTTTGCTGTCTACAAGAACCACCGTTTTTCAGTCCTAAAGATGGAAGAAGAGCTTCCGACGCCATGTTGGTCTTGGAGGTTTTTTTATTTTACCATACTTCACCGCACTTGTCAGTGCACTGGACCGGTTCGGATATCGCTGCCCAGCGACATAAACTATGCACGGGATTCTGTGTGCCATCACGCCAGAGGTCGCAAACGGGTTTTGATTCCTTACCCGTACCCGGCCGCACCAGGGTCGCAAATGGGTACCCGTACCCGGCCGGGTACGGGTAGCCGTTCCCTACCCGTACCCTACCCAAAATGAGTGACAAACGGCTACTCACCAGTGACTCACGGCCTACCCGTACCCGTACCCGGCTGCACCAGGGTCGCAAACGGCTACCCGGCTACCCGTACCCGGCCGGGTACGGGTAGCCGGGTATTGAGTAGGGTACGGGTATCGGGTACCCGGTTGCGACCTCTGCATCACGCCCTCTACGTTCTCAATCTTGGCTATCTCACCCCCTTCACTGGAACTAACTTCCCCCTCTGCATTAAGCAGTCAACTTCGCTCACTAGTTTCCACTCCTCACTCGAAACTCGCTTATTGTTCCCGAGCTCACCCTGTGACGCCTTAATCTCCTCCTCATAACCACCACCCTCCGTTACTGTCCCCTCTCCGCGCTCTCACGATATGGCTATCACTCATTGGTTAAGGCGCTATATAAATTACGTTAAGAAAAGATGAGAATCAAACTCGGTCACCGGGGTTCACGGTGGCGCAGCGCGCTACTGCTGGGCCATCACTCCATCCCCGTGGCGTTAAAAGGGTTCAATTGTGAGATATTATTTATTTTATTTACCCGGGAAAGTGTTTGTGATGATCGCACATTGATGTGAGGAGGCTGTCACTGTCTTAAGACTCCTTTCTTCCACCTCGACACAGGAGACTCGCACAATCACAGCCGACCGCATTCCCAATTAATTTCCCCTCCTGGCACCCCTGACGAACCAAACAATGAATTAATAATGCATGCAATTGCACTTTACTTATATATGTTTGCATACATGCACACGTACATACATACATAATCACACACATCCCGTGTAGCCATACAGACCGTTGGATCAAATGTTCGCGAGCGCCCATTCAGTCTGGCACAAAGCACCAGGGGGTGATGTGTTCAGCACTATACATTGCCGCATTTCACTTCCCAATGCTGCCGTTTATACCCCAGGTACTCAGAATTAGGGGAGGTAGAAGGTTGGTACAGATAATCGTCACTCTTGTTGGCCATGAGCAGAAATCGAAATCGGGTCGCCGGGTTCGTAGCACAGGACGCTAACCACTGCGCCACCGCTCTCACCCCCCCCCACCAACAAACTCGCACACAAAACAAAGATCCCCTGTATAATCTTAACATACTGTTGGGGCAAGTGCTGTTAGCGAGCACATCTGAAGGCCAGCCCGGCACACGAGGGGGTGGGTGGCCAACACCACGCCCGGCCGCCTTTGTCTCCCTAGTGACGATGTTTACACATCCCACCAGTTACTCATTTGAGGTTGAGTCGACCTAGGGGAGGCCCAGGACCGGTTCAGATAATCGTTATGGTTGGCCGTGAACGGGAATCAAAACCTGATCGCCAGGTTCGTAGGGCAGCGCGCTAACCGCTACACACCCACAAACGTGCATATACACCCACCCACATTCACACGCTGCACACAATGAGTCCGTGTATTGCTTGTAAGTTTATACACGTGAACAAGCAGTCTTAAGCGCCATTATCATTGTGAATAATGTGAGCAGCTCACCGCAGAATTCGTGCCAAACATTGACCCCACTACCCTATCTGTAACGTAGACATCACAAATAATCGGGATTGTGTCGGTACAGCAGTTTTGGAAACCTTGTGTGGATTGTAATTAAACATCTCAATCGTGTTAATATTCTTGAATGCGTCGATTATTTGCGAGTAATGCTAAATTCTTCGCGAATGTTTATTTAGGATAATGGAACAAAGTAAACTCGACAGATGAGACAGAACAAAGGCCGTGCAAATAAAAGGCAAAACATTCTTCAATGGAACCACGGGGTGAATTGTTGTGCATGCCTAATGATGATTATTTGTATTCTGCTTTTTTCACCCAGGAAAGCCTCACAGGAGTCCCAAGACTTTCTTTCAGTATAATCCTGCCAAGCTTTCTCAGTCGGATTTCCCAATAGTCATTTAAGAGTCATTCTTAAAAAAAAAAACATTGCCAAATTTAAATCTTGACGCCAGTACATGATGGCCTCCTTTTAATGACGTTAAGGGATCTTTAACGTACGTTGTGAAGCAGACTGCACGTATCCACGCTTGTATCACCCGCAGTTTTGAACCGCATTACCTCCGCAACGAGCGGCGAGGGCACATTCGCTGTGCCATGATCGATGTGGTGGCGATCGTTACAGTGATGCTGTGATGACCTCACTCGCGACTTGTACTCGCGAGCACACATTCGGCGACCACCGACAGCGGCTAAAATGTAAAGGTGCAGCCCTGCAATTGCTCACTCACGCCGCTGCTGGCAGAATGGCCACGCCTAGAGGGAGCTCTGGAGAGCCCTTGATAAGCTACTCTCTATACTGCAGTCTGTAACGTACACCACGGTTAAGTCATTTCACGGCTGGGACAAACGAAGGTGGAGCCCGCGCAGAATGTTAATGGCTCTATCCTCCGATCGTTAGCCGTTTGTTTGCCGTTGTGTGGCTAACGCCGCCGTGTCCGTATTTACACCGCTCTCCTGCCCTCTCTCCTTCCCTTCCTCCCCCCTTCAATCCCCCCCCCCCCCTTCTACCCCCCACCCCGCTCCACTCCCACGTAGGAGGCCATGGAGCACAGTGCGTGCAGACGCCTCTTCATCACGCGTGTCCTGCAGACAATGGAGGCTGACGCCTTCTTCCCAGACATCGATGCTGACAAGTTCAAGCTCCTGCCGGGGTGGGTGGCTGCGTACGTGCGTGCGTGGGCGTCCTCGCCAACGGAAATGTCACGGCGTCTTCTCCAGGGCCCGAATGAGTGTCTCAAAAATTGGGTGGTGCGGGCCCTCCCATTGGAGGCAGTGAGCCAGTGCTGGAAATTCAACGTTCCCGTGACGGGAGCCGGTCATATTGTTCCGTAAGATGAGCACCATTTATTGACCCTGCGCCAAGTGATGTAGTGTCACCAATCGGTGCTCGTTTTAGAGACCACGAGAGGGATGATGGTGGTGATTGATGATGACAGTGGTAGTGGTGGTGGCAGTGATAATGATGATTGATAAATTGATGGCAGTGATAATGATTTACAATTCCTGTCGATGACGATGACGAATGAAGATGATGATTGTTGGGATGATAAACCCTAATTAGGAGCCAATCATTTGAACAAACATTTAATAAAAGCACATATGATGGCCCAACATTTAGATAACTTAAATAAAAACCATTCTAACACTCACGGAACGCGCACCGTAACAACGCGGAACGCGCACCGTTGCAACGCGGAACGCGCACCGTTGCAACGCGGTTTCTGAGTGATCGACGACAAAATACTTTCTTGAGCTGCGCGGCCGAGTGGTACGATGCAGTACGCGGAGTGATACGGTATGCGGCAGCGTGTACCCTTAGTTCTTCTGCCATCTCATTGCGTGCGTGCGTACATCGTATCTCGCCAAACTTTATCGTCGTACTATTTATGGGGAAACTTGTTTTCGCCGTACGCGTTTTTCGCATTGACGCGGCACTTTTCAGCAGCGCGCGTCTCTAGCGCGTTAAACGAGATCCCGCGCCATCGGGTGATTGTTGAGGGCGGGCCAGAGTCAAATTGACGGAAGAGATGGCGGGAACTGGATGGAATGATTTTGGAAAGCGTCATCTGGTGATGAAACGCGTTTCACCGGATTGAAAACATTCTGATTCATAACGCTATGCCGCCACTTTACTCCCTTTTGTTGGACGTCTGTGTAATAATTTTATTTAATAATCTCATTGATTCTGGCAGCTTTTACACTTTGTCGTACTGTGAAGGGCAGTGATTACCCCTTCACATGTGACATCTGAAAAATCGCGCTGCTCACCTGATATGTGTTTTGGTGTTCTGAGGTATGTGACTTTTGTTGCCTTTAAAGATCTGCGTATATTTCTTCTACTTGTTTCATGATTCTCTTGTCATGTGTTACAGTTTCATCTTGATCTCTAAGCGTTACTATTTGCAATTTTCAAAATTTTTGACTTCCTACTTGCTGCTTTAATGTCTCCGTTATATTTGTTTGTTATTAGGTAGCATTAGTGAATGCCAGAGGTGGTGTTTGTAATCAGAAAATTTTTAATTTATATTCCCCCCCCCAAAAAATATATTCCACGTTGTTTGCTTTTGGTATCAAGAGCTCCGGCATTTCGCAGTATACCACACCCCATGCGAGGTAACATCCTGGAAAGTTGATGTCCCAGAACTACATCTGACGTCACTTAAATTGACCTCTCTATCCACACTGGGGGCACAGCTATTATATGCCCTGCAAAAGAGTGTGCATCAAATGTCAAATACAGTTTATTTATTTCCATTTCCAGAAGAATTATACTGAAGTGAATTTTTTTTATTGAGGATTGTTCCGTGCACTCAGTGGAAAACCAGGCCAAAACCATCAATTCTTTCCACTCAAAAACCCCAGTTTAATTACAACCCTGGTCTATGCCGGTCTATGGGTCTCTGGGCAGGTGTATGGGTCTCTACGTGAGTTGATGGGGGGGGGTCTCTGAATGGGGAGCGGTGGTGTAGCAGGTTAGTGCATTGCGCTACGAACCCGGCGACCCAAGTTTGATTCCCGCTCACGATGAATAACTGGCAAATATTTGAACTGGTCCTGGGCCTCCCCTAGGTCGACTCAGCCTCAGATGAGTACATGGTGTGGTGTGTATACATCGCCAATGGGGAGACAAAGGCGGCCGGGCGTGGTGCTGGCCACCAACCCCCTCGTGTGCTGTGCCGGCCTTCATAGGTGCTGGTCGCTTAACGGCACTTGCCCCAACAGTCTGCTTAGACTCTACGGGAGATCTTTTTTTTATATGGAGATCTCTGTGTATGTCAATAGTGACCTGGCCAATACTCTCACCTCCGCTCTACACCTGAGAACCCGGTTTAATCACGAACCTGTGTCTGGTTCACGAACCACGGTGCCTGCTCCTACAGAGCCACCCAGCCTCCTCGCAGCGGCTACAGTCCCCGCTCGCGTGACATTTCTGTCGAGCGTTCTGCAGCGCAGAGGTGCCGAGACATTTACAGCAGCAGAGCGGGGGGGTGGGGTGGAGGTTGACCCGGCTGTCTCGGCTTCTGGGAGATAAAGACGGCAAGGTGGGGTGGCGGAGGGGGTGGTGGTGTGAGGTAGGGGGGAGGGAGGGAGGGGGATGGTTGCGGGTGGACAAGCAAGGAAGTGGCTGCACGAGGAAGGCTAAATTTAGACGACACGAATCACAAAGGGAGCTGGCGATAATTAAATTTTCATTCCCCCGTCGAAGCCTAGTTTCTCCTGTGCCCTGCTCTCTCTCCTCTTTCTCCCCTCCCTCCCCCCCCATCCGGATTACCTCTCTCATCTCCCCGTTTAACTCACGAGCTCGCATGCTCTCTGCCGTGCCGTGTTAAGCGATCGACGTGGCACGCTGCTCCTGCTCGTTGTTGTTGTTGTTTGCCTTGATTTAATTACGCATCGACGCCATTTATTATATTTCTCTGTTGCTCCCGGAAGCTTTTTGTAATCGCCCGGACTGTGCTCAATTCATGAGGTCTCCGAAGATAAGCACGAGTTGAGCCTGGCTAGTATTTGGATGGGTTGATGACCGTTTACACACTGGCTGTCGTAGGCCCTCTGGTTGGCCATGCAGCGAAATGCATTGTTGTACTCTGCCCCCTAATCTACACTCCCTGCCTTCTCCAGCCTGCACTGAGCAGCAGGGGCTAAATATCACCCAGAGCCCGCCCCGTGTGGAGACGCTGTCTTCCAGCAGGGGATCGGACAAAAGGGCTGTACAAGTATTCTTTGGGTCCATACTCTTTGGTTCTTTCGGTAAAGTCACGTAGGTAGAAATAAAATGAAATAAATCACGATGTTTCGATCGGAACACAAGCGACCGTCATCAGGCGGAACCGACACAGCAGGACAACCGCTGATTTTTCTTCGGTTCTTTCGGTAAAGCCACGTAGATAAAAATAATAATAAAAAGACTGTACAAGTATCGATCGGTACAATTTGTTTAAACCAAAAAACATTAACCCGTAAAAACAAAGTTTTTCACTATAAATCCTTTATATGCGTGGCATCGGGGCGGCTAGAGTCCTCTCGTCCTCTGGCTTGAGATGGCTGCCACCTATGGGTCAGATGATTGTGTGCCAGCATTAACCAATTGGTAAATAAATATAAAAAACATTTTCCCTAAACAGTGTAAAATTTTGGAAAAAAAAA
The DNA here is from genome assembly GCF_964198595.1 of Lampetra fluviatilis. Lineage (NCBI taxonomy): Eukaryota > Metazoa > Chordata > Hyperoartia > Petromyzontiformes > Petromyzontidae > Lampetra > Lampetra fluviatilis. The sequence continues at coordinate 6,923,969 of NC_136327.1, read as the reverse complement.
TTCACGAAAATTCATTGTCACGCACAACGAGTCTGTGTGCAAAATGTCAGCTCGATTGGATCACGGGAAGTGGGTTAAAAAAACGACCGAAAGATTTGCACGGTCCTAAGCAAGCAAGCGAACTTAATATAAAGGATTTAAAAAAACAAGCCCGTCATTACGTTTTGGTGAAGCTGCACTCGAGCTGCGGGGGTCGGCAGCATCCCAGCAGGGCGTCGTGAATGTTGCCGGCGTGGAAAGCGGTGTTCTTCTGTAACTTTGATACCTTTGTTTTTTTTTCATGAATCTTCACCTTCCTTTTTTTTTATATATAACGTGATTCGGGCTGCAGATTAGTGCCGTTGCTGCACTTTCTCCCCCACCATCGTCTCCGATTAAATTGAAAGGCAAATGCCAGGCTTGCTCATTTATTGTTGTGCGGCGTAAATGTGCGGTTATTAATTGCTTGGGCGAAGAAAGAGCGTACTTTGCTAAAAAAGAATTGTCTATTAATTCCAATTACAATTAAACAACCCAAAGGGTGACACGAACACGCCGGGGGGCACGCTACATGTGTATTTACGGATCATACCGTACCTGTGTGTGTGTGTGCACACACTCGGGATTCGGATAAAAAACGTGGTGTTCGGATTTGTAAGGTCAGCTTTCTGATTGTCATTTTTTTTTCCCTCTTCTTCAGAATTTACGATCGTGCGATCGTGCACGTAGTAAATTAAATGCGTCCTCTTGGCAAACGAAATTGACATCACCCCGATAAGACTTGACGGGACCTTTGGTGGGAAAAGCAGAGAGATGACGTAATATGAGTGATGTCATTTCCTTTGCCGCGATTTTTTTCCGATCAATCTGAAACAACAAGTTTTCTGGATCGTTTAAAAATGTATATCTCTAGGTACAATTATGGGGGGTTTAAATTTCGATTTAAAGCTTCCGTGACTGCAGGGATTCATCTTCTTGGTTCTTTCGGTAAAGTCACGTAGAAGGGAAATAATAAAGTAATAAAAATCAAACATAATAAAATAATTCTCACGACGTTTCGGCCACAACGCAAGCAGCCGTCCTCAGGTGAAGAACAGGTCTGTCAGACGCTGTCTTTCCGACAGACCTGTTCTTCACCTGAGGACGGCTGCTTGCGTTGTGGCCGAAACGTCGTGAGAATTGTATTATGTTTTATTTTTATTATTTTATTATTTCCCTTCTACGTGACTTTACCGCAAGAACCAAGAAGATATGGGGGGTTTCTTTTCGGATTTTGATCATCTCGAATCCGGAAAGCATCGCTTTGGCTTGCATATACTGTATGCAGACTGCATACTTGTACAGTACATGTCAATCCACTGTTGGAATGAGGGCCTTCCCACGCCACGCGGGGCTTGGGGGGGTTGCTCGACAATTCGTCTCCACTCCGGTCAGAGTGCGCGTTGATGAAGGCGGGGAGCAGAGCCGGACACGACACTTCCGGTTAAGTTTGACGGCGTCGGGCCAACACGGTGGAGTTTGCTCCGGGCCCCACACCAGCCCTGGCGGGGCAGCATACGTGCGGGAGCATGGGAGTACAGTACAACGCTTGTGCTGTATTCCGAGATGTGATGCGTTCAGAGTGATTTGGTCATAAGCGTATACATACACGTAACGTGTACGACGGAGTATCAATCCGTTGTATTCTATCAGCACGCGGTTTAAATTTGGGGTCCTGCTACGGTTCAACAATTGATTCTTATCTGTCTCATTGTTGCTGTCGCGTTGACATTACTTGTATGATGATCCGTGTCACTTGCACGGTTTTACTGAGCTTAGTTATCCTAAACGTAGCAGCATATTATTCTCATACATCATGAATTATTGACGTTTACGTGCACGATTCATGCATGTATCATCATGAGTGTAAGAATATGTTTTAACGATTTAATTCATGAATTATGACACTTGTGGCATTCATACATACTCATATATACACACACGTATAGTTACATTTACGCAAACACATATTTACCACGTCTACACTTATATTATTTACACACAAATTAATATGCACGTACACGCGATTTAGTTGCGTAGCATCGTGAGCCTCAAGACTCCGTTTTCTGTCTGTGGGTCTCTATGCGTCGTCACACCCTTGATGTTATTTACACCCATTATAAATGCTCTAAACACACACCACATACCACGCACATGCCCTGCGTACAGCGATGCACACGCGTGCGCTAAACGCACACGTGCCCACACTCGCGGGTACATGCGCGCTGGGTGCAGGTGTAATATTCATGGGGTTATAAATAGCCGGCTATTGACGTACGCGCCCTGCGCACGCGTATTAATGCATGCGCGTGCGTGCGAGCTGTCCTGCTGTGTGTGGGGGGGCGGGGGTTATCTAAATTTGGCTTAGACTCTCCGCTAGGTCGACTCAGACTGAAATCGGTTGCTCCGCTGTCGGGAACGTGATGCTGTTGCCGGTTGTGATAAAAAAAATTGTGCCGGTCTCAATCGACCGCTTGTGTTGTGGTGCCGTCAAAATAGGTGCTCGCTGACACAAAACGCGGGCAAACACGTTGCCCGCGTTTTTATTTATTTTACGTTCGGTTATTTTTCTGCGGCCCCGTCACCTAATCACCCGGAGTGTGATGGGATCATCAGATCTATGGAAGCTATTGAAACAGGCTTGGGCCTGCGCAATGACCACTCTGAAGGATGATCACTCTGCATTACGGGTTGCTATAAATGGTGGGTTTGTATGGCCGGCAGGACAGGGAAGCACCGCAGCAGAAGAATCCTCTGTTGTTTTGTCTGTGCCGGCGTCTCTCCGGTCCCTGCCTTGGGGATAAATCATTCCGTGCCTGATCGTTAGATTGCTGACAACAATCACAATGGCTCCACGTGCCGGGAGCCGCTTCTTCTTCTTCTTGCCGAACGACACGCGGCGCAACATCGAAGGCCACGGTGAGCGTTGGGGATGTTTGTCCGCGCCGTGTCCGTCCCGCTCTTCACCCGTGTGTGTGGGGGGGGGATGGTTTCTGCTCACGTGTGCAGGTTTCCTGGCGTTCCCGAGGGCATGCACGAGAACGAGGGATTCCGTTTCCACTTCGAGGTTTACGAGGCGGTGGACGGCAAGGCCGATGCGTGAGTCGCCCAGTTACCACGACGACGTCACCGTTGCCTGTGCCGGCAAGAGGCCCGGGCTCATCTCGTCGCCGTTTTGTGACCGGATTGCGGTTGACGCGTGGTGATGAAAGGCCATCTTCATCGTTAACACCGCCAAAACAGGAAACAACACTCATGCACAGTCGAGTTAACTGACCGCACAATGTACAACGACGCGACTCGCGACCCACAAATACAAAGGAGACGTCACGGCGATACACTCCGCTGCTCCTGACGCCGATTATCTGGCTTTGACCACCTCAATGTGAAATCGTTGTTGTTGCTCCGCATCTACATCAGCAGCCATACGGAAGAAGAAGAACTGTCGATTGTGCGTGTGCCGGCTTGCGCAGGTTAACCCGGTGGCAGAGTAATCGAGGGGGCGAGGTTAATTTTATTCGCTGCTCCTCACTCGTCGAGGGTTGGTGACTCGGTTGCTCACGTGACCATAAATGTGCCGGCCAAGCAAGCCGATGACTTTAATAAGCTATCAAACCGATTACGTGTTGATAATTGTTTTTTTACCCTTTTATCTGGCAACAAAACTGGCACCTTTTTTACAAGGAGTCATGTTTGCATAGACCACAATACCTGCAGTCATAATGCAAACAAAAAACATAACTCTGATAATGTATGCACTGTCCTTGAAGTTGATTGGTCCACACCCGACTTCAAGGACAGTGCATACATTATCAAAGTTATGTTTTTTGTTTGCATTATGACTGCAGGTATTGTGGTCGATGCAAACATGACTCCTTGTAAAAAAAGGTGTCAGTTTTGTTGCCAGATAGAAGGGTACAAAAACAATTATCATATTTTTTACTGGCAAATGAGGTTCCAATGGCGATTACGTGTTCTAGGAAAAAGATCGTCAACGTCCTTTTAAGATTCACAGTTGATTTTTGGGTCGGATCACTGCGTGAGTAAAATGTGCGTCGTGAACCCTCCTCCACCCAACGCAGCCAATTAATAAAGACGTCGCGTGACCAAACGTGCCAACTTATTTTCGCTTCGGCAGCACCTCCAGTGGTGTTGGAGAGAAATCTGACAATATTTAACAATTGGGTTGCGCAGTTTTCACAGACAGTCATGTCTAGCATCACCAGGCAGTTACCAGAATTTTTTTCTGGCCACAATTATTAATCATAATAAAGCCTACGCATTATATTTACACCATTTTTTATCTAATTCACAAATGTTTTGCATCATCTCCACTTTTGTTTTATCTGAGTCACCACTGCTTTACCCCAGAATCGGCAGTTGACCGTATAGTAGTCGACAAAAGACCTTCTGAACAATACTGAATAAGATTTAGAGACTTGCAACAATTATGTAACCTATGGCAGTGCAATGTTTGTAAATGTCGCATAATGAATGGGGCAGCTGTTCTATCCATGGGTGAATGTTGACATGACTCATGCAGCTGTCACCACACTGCAGCTGCCTTCTCTGATAGATTACCAATACCCACGATTCGCCACTAAGTGACGGCGACGTCACCACGGCGCCTGTGCCAGGCCAGGTGCACTTTAAGGCCACGTGAAGTGTCAAAGGCTCGCTGGCAGGAGGTCACGGGACAGACCCAGGTGCCATGGGTTGGCTGACTGAGATGACGACTGGCAGATGCACCACCTGTGCCCCCAACTGTGCCATTTTATCCACCCGGCGCTCCCGCTCATCGTTGTGAGCGTCGCTCCTCTGCCCTCCATTGTTTTTGGAGGGCGACTGCCTCCAAATGACCAGTGGCAGCGTCCTTCACGAGCCTCCTCCACGATAGATCGTAATAGATTGCACTGCCCTTCGCAGCCTCATGGACGCTGCCGAGGGCGGGGTGACCGGTGACAGTCGGCGCACTGGACTTGCAACCTACAGGGGTCGCCCTATTAGATGTTCCCGTGGCCGTAATCGAAGCATGAAACAACGGGGGACAAGTGTCTTAAACCCAACTCCCCCAACCGCCTCTGTGCAGCCAGCAGTATAAAATGGGCTCGCCACTCCGTAGGCGATCGACAGGACAAATGAATGGATCCGCTGTATCCCGTTCATTATGCAACGTAAAAAAAATCGCTTGCCAGCACCGAAGTGGAGGCCAAGCTACCCGCGACGATGGCTTCTCAAAGAGCTCCATGTCGCAGAGGCCCTTCCGCCTGCAGTGGCATGGGCAGGCAATTGCAGCGCTGCACCCTCATCTGTGTACACCCTCCAGAGGACAAGCGACAGTTCGCCGCCGGCTCTTTTGATGTGCAGTCGTGCCACGGGGCAGCAGCGGCCTTTGATCACGTGATACGCCTGCCAACGCCGGTTTAGGTTGCAGAATAAAAAAAATCGTCTTAATTGTCCATTTCCCGAGAACTCGGTGGCCTGCTAAGCGATGTTTTGTCACAGGGCAGTGTGATTGTACGGCACTGTCAATGGCGGTCACTTAATTCGCTTGTATTGTTTTGTTGTTTATTTGTTTGACCAATGGCAGGTGGTACACTATCGAGGCAGTACGGCTAGTCCAATCTACATTCCAACCCCCCTTAGACCGGCTTAGTGTGTGGCTGTTGTTGAGAGAAACCGGGTAGAGAGGCATGGAGAATACGGGTGACATCCGCGGTAACGGAATGACGCGAGCAATGCAGGCGCAGTTGACGCGGCAGTGGAATGGGATTGTTTATTTTTTATTTTATGCACGTGTATAAGAGCTCATTCTAGATTTGAAGTTTTCGTGACTGCAAGGATCCATGCTCTTTGGTTCTTTCGGTGAAGTCACGTAGGTGAAAAAATACAAAATAAAATAAAGAATATGAATAAATCACGACGTTTCGATTGCAACACAAGCAATCATCATCAGGTGTGACAACCACAGCAAGAAAACATTTTTTTTCACCTACGTGACTTTACCGAAAGAAGCAAAGAGTAGGTATAAGAGCTGTCTGTGATCATTGTGTTACATGTTTGCAATTATCAGGTGTCCTGTGCCCCACGTTTCTAATTCTGTGTATGTGGGACCCTGGTAAAAAAATATTGCTGTTGGTAGTGGGGACTGAGTTTTTATATGGCTAGCAGTGGTGGTGGAGTTGAGTTGTACTCGTCTCGAATTCTAACTTCGACCCTTTAACATCATTGATCCACTGGTGGTTCCAGTGAATGATATCTTCCTGACTTATAATCTTACAGCTTCGATCATTCGAGCACCATTTCCTCGACAACAGTGTTGATCCAACACACTTAACTAAAACGTGGCACTGACACCACCTTTCATGGGCAGTCATCATAGCCTTAAACCAGTTAACTCGTGCAAGGTCACGCTAGTATGAGGTCACCTCTTTGTTAAGTGGAAGAAGAAAAAACAAACGGAGAGCAATGAATATCAAACATTGGAACGTTATATCGTGGGATCTCCTTTGCCAGTACCAAAATATAATGATGGGTTTTTTCCCTTTTTTCTGGCAACAAAACAGGTGTTAAGATGTTAAAACACCAAACTGAAACCTTTTACAAGGAATCATGTCTGCATTAACCAGAATGCTTGTGGTCAGAATACAAATAGTCCGTTTTTTGTTTGCATTCTGACCACAAGCATTGTGGTTAATGCGGACATGATTCCTTGTAAAAGGTTTCAGTTTGGTGTTTTAACATCTTAACACCTGTTTTGTTGCCAGAAAATAGGGGGAAACCTATTAACATTGGAACGTTACTTTGCTGTGCCTGCCATGAGTATGTTGGTGGTGACGGTAACTCGGTGATGGTGGTACATATGAACATATTTTGGAATATTACGTGGGATGGTTATCAAATAAATATATTTGCATGGTCGTGTCGCCTTTCCAACTGTCACATAACCGCCCGGACCAATGAATCACTCGCGCCCACTGCGGTAATTGTGGTGGTGGTGTTGTGGTCATCTCAGTCAGTCGACCCGTGGCACCTGGGTCTGCCCCGTGACCTCCTGCCAGCGGGCGTTCGACACTTCACGTGACCTCAAGGTGCACATGGCCTGGCACAAGCGCCGTGGTGACGTCACCGCCACTTAGTGGCGAATGGCGGTTGTTGTGGTGGTGTAACCATCATTCTCGGGAGATGTTCATGAATCCGACCTTTTTACATTCCTCGGCGAGCGAGTGGGATATGCGACATTGTGCTGTCCTGCCACTCACTGATCGTGCTGCAAAATGATTTAACGGTGTGGCGATGTTTACTGCATTCACTGTATTGGTTATCGCAATTAAAGGTATTTTGTCTAACACGCACAAAGACCTTGAATAAACAGTTAAGTGTCTTACCTCATTGGCCACGAAAGATCTAGGGTGTGAATCTCCTTGCAAGGAGTGTGTTTTAGTTGCAGCTTTTGTTTTAACTTTTAAATTTAAAAAACACCCCAAAAAGTCACCACTATTCAGTCTCACAACAGAATTTTTTTTACAGTTGTCCGATGTTTTGAGCAATGGCTCCTCTTCATGGCAGCTCGAGGAGCGGTATTATTGACTAATATCTAGCACTCGACTATCCACATTTCAGCCACCCGTGGTTAAGTCGGGTTATCGCGCGTAACCACTGATGATGAAACTAAATATTTAACGATACTGCGTTGGGCAGTGCTGCACGGCCACAAGTAATACGACTCGTTCGACAGTAACGCGTTTTTTGATAAACGCGTTGAGTTTAAAGTTAAAGGGAAATAAAACAATACAATTCTGACGACGTTTCGATTGCAACACAAGCAATCGAAACGTCGTGAGAATAAAACAATACAATTCTCACCACGTTTCGATTGCTTGTGTTGCAATCTAAACGTGAGAATTTGATTGTTAAATTTGTTATTATTTCCCTTCTAACGTGACTTTACCGAAAGAACCAAGAATATGAATCCTTGCAGTCACGAAAGCTTTAAATCGAAATTTAAAGTTGAAGTCGGTAGCTCGGTTACTAAGGCGACTACACACACAACAATAGTTATTGTAATTATACGGTATTGACACTGTCATTTGGATACATTTGGCTCTGAGAAATTAAAACATTGACAGCCACGCGACGAAATGTTTGTTAAAAAGAGGGAGTCGTGGGAAAGTGCGTCCCCTGGTGGGTGGATAAAAAAAATAGTCGTTCGAAAATGAAGATTTGAGAAGGTGATTCGGGGACTTGCTGGTTTTGCCGATAGCAAAGCGTTCCCGAACGGACTCGTCTCGTCGTCTCGTCGCATGACGCGATGCCGATGGCATAGTTGCAATCAAATTGGGGAAGGAGAGGCATCAACAAAACAATCAGCGGGGCGAATCTCCGAGGCAAATGCGTTTTGACCGTTTTTTTTCTTCATCTATCAAGTCGTGAATCTCGAAGAGAGAAGATCGCTTTGTTGTGTCACAATGCAGCTCGGATAGCCAATGGAACATTTCCACTTTGGTTTATGTAACCGGCCACTCACTATACCTGAAAGCAATTTACAAAACACGGCTAAAATGTGTTTGCGTCCAATCCAGTGCTGGATGTTTGATGCAGTCCCTCTCCCATACCTCGTCGTTCACGGGGGTTGTTTGACCAGATTTAATCGCAATGGCTATTATCCGTTAGGTGGATTTCACTCGACACTGATGTTCGCAGTGGCCCGGAATGGAAATTCGGGTCCGAGCACAGTGCACCGACCGTTCCATTGTTCAGTAGAGGTTTAACGATACGTAAATTCAGAGGGTACGGCGAATTGGGGGTGACCGCCCCGCGCCCCACACTTTGGGGGGCGCCCCGCGCTTTGACATCGCAGTGTCAAATGGTATACTTCCGGGTTAGTTTGAAGGTGTCGAGTGGACCCCGCACCCCCTCCACCCCCAGGGACGACCCTGCATACATTCATCAATTAATATTGATTCGTAAGTTCACGGACGCGCATTAATTTGCGTCGGAATCAATGTGTTTCAACTCGTACGTGTTATATGTAATGGGTTTACTGCAGACACTAGAGGCAATCATTTTTTATTTTACTCTTGTAGCATTATGCCCTCTTTTTTATCGTGACAATTCACCGTCGAGATTCGTGAGACGAAATCTCGACGGCGCCACTCGCAATCATGCCGCCTTCCCACGTAAATAAAGGACCTCGATGATGGGCGGTCATCTCAACGTGCCCAAATAAAGGGGCTCAACCAATGGCGTTATGAGTCTCGGCGAGATCCCACCTGGTTAAAGAAAGGGACATCGACCCACCCATCCGACATCGATCCGTCTGCTCGCAGCTAATCCACCGCGGGACGCATTTGGAGATGCGGGCCCCCCCACGTGGTACAAGCCGCGTCATTTGATTCCGTCCGTTCCAACCCTCAAATGGCTTTCATCTATTCCGTCCTTTGATTATATATTTGGTGTTGTCACCCTGGACGCGTCTCGCACTAATATAAGCCCACATGTTAATGACTTGCTGCTTGTTTTGTATGTGTACATTGTCGAGCGTATCCCTCTCGTGGCCACCCCTCCCCGTATCGTGCATACAATTATCTGCTTAAATAGACAAAACACGTCAGCACCGACATTACCATCACAATCACGGAGCGGAGGTGTAAAATTAGATATGTATTATTACTACCACCGCTGTCGCGTGTCCCGTGCCGTTCATCAGATATACGGTGTGTGGGGTTCATCCTTTGCTTCGCGAGTGCCTATTTTACCTGCGAGTTCGCTTTTGAAATACGGTGGATGATGGCTGAACACAAAAATAATCTGGAGCTGTGGGGGAGAGAGAGAACAACGCTCACTTTCTAAAGCCTCTTACGAGTCTCCCACCAATCCAACTCCGTGAAATAGAACGATGTTCTCGTTGTCATACACGGGGGGGGGGGGGGGGGGGGGTTGGGGGGGGGCTGAAATTCACTGAGTTTTTATGCATGCTGCGTCTCGCTTCGGTGTTTTCGTTAATTTCGGAAACTGCCACCCTCCTTCGGTGTCCAAATTGTCAGCGATATACCAAAGACTCTTTCCTCCCGACGGATTCTCTCTTCCACGACATCTGGTTAACGTGGAATAGTCGACCACACGCTTTTATTTAACTCACTCTGTCTGTTGTTGTTGTATCCTCAAATTTGTAACTCAATTTTTACCAAGTTCCCAATGTGGTATCTACTGCAAATTTGGTATACTTATGTCATACTGATGACAAGACTATATTCTATCATTAAAAATAAAAAATAAATTTTTAAACATTATTTTTTATATGTTATGTTTCGGCTTGGGTCTAATTGTCCACGCTCAACTAACGTTGGCCGTAAATGACCACGGTCTCTTACGTTATGGCAAGCTTCGGGGCCACTTCCTGGAGTCGTGGAGTTCTTCCATTACTTGTACGGTACATTTCAATAAAACGTGTTTAAAAAAAGTTTTTTTTAAATACTACTTATTTATTGTACCAGGTAGGGCCCACTCAGATATAAAAGTAGTTTTCAGAAGTGACCTGGCCACAAATTATAGCCCAACGAAGTGGTTTATGGTGTGGACATCTATAGCAGCCAAATACTCAAACGCGTGATGTTGATCCTTAACGTGGAGGGGAAAACCGGAGGACGCAAGAGAAAAATCCACGGGGAGAACATGCCAACTCCAAATATACAGCAGGCATCAAAGGGCTCAGGATCGAACCGACGACCATCCTGTATGCCAGGCGAGGTAGTTAACATCTCGCCACCGCGGCACCCTAATAAGAGAAGCAGAAAGGAGGAACCCAGAACCACTGACTTTGACATGTCAATCCAAAGTACCCGTCAATATCAAGCATATTTAGATACCTTGCATTTTACTGGTAGGAACTACCTGGTTCCACCAGCCCACAGGGGATTATTATGTCCGTCCGTCGTGCATCCAAAAATGGGAGGGGTCGGGCTGGGTGGAGAGAGGAGGGTGGGGAGGGGAGGGTGTGGTGGGGCTGGGTGGTGGGTAGGAGGGGTGGGGCTGGGTGAGGAGGGGCTGGTCACCCCGTGGTGCCCTTATAAAACTCAACGTTTAACCTACTCACGCCGGCTTGAGCCCGCGCTCACAGTCGGCCATATTTGCGGAATACACCACGCCGCCGTTGACCCTGGCCATTGACCGAGCAACCCAACGTTCCTACCAGCTCCCTCCGCAGGAATGTGTTTTATTTTGGAATTTCAGAACGCGCCTTGTCAAACGCGTGCATCTCCCTCAGCGTGTTTCCTAACGGCCAATGAACGTTACAAAATGCGCAGCCCTGCAATTTCTTGCTCACGCCATCGCTGGCGAAAGAATCTCAACCCGGAGATGACGTTGCAGAGAGCGCCCCTTAAGAGGGCACGTTGCCCAACGATTCCCCTTCCACGTTCGCCCTACTTCTTGTCAGAGGTGGGAGTACCCACACTTGACCCCACCACACACGAGCTGCCGATAGCGCGTGATTGCCTGTGGTGACCCCACGTCTACTGCTGGGTATGGAAGCGTGGAGGGGGGGGGATTGAGAAACTCTTCCCCCACTATACTCTTGGTTCTTTCGGTAAAGTCACGTAGGTGAAGAAAATAATAAATAAAAGATCAAATAAATTTAATTTAATCACGACGTTTCGATTGCAACACAAGCAATCAGCATCAGGTGTGAACACCACAGCAAGAAAATGTATACTAAAGTGGAAGAGTCGCAATCGAAACGTGATTTAATTTGACTTATTTTTATTTATTATTTTCTTTACCTACGTGACTTTACCGAAAGAACCAAGAGTATGGATCCTTGCAGTCACAAAAACTTCAAATCTAGAATCTTCTCCCCACTGTTTCAGCGACCGCACCGTGAGATGGAATCGATCCGACGACATCTGGATTGAAACTCCAACGTTGCTGTTACAACCACGGCATCATCTGTGTCTATAGCGTCTGTGGTCATTATAAATCTTTTTTTTTTAAACATATTGGCAAAATAAAATAAACTATTTACCTGTTGTGTTTCACTGTGTAGCATAATTGTAGGTCACGGTGACCCACGGTGCCATCATTTGCTCGAAAGGTTCGCTGCCGTTTCATTTGCATTTTCTAGGGGTATCATTAAATTGTTCTCCCACATTATAATGAACACCGCCCGAGACGACCACGTGATCATTGTGGTACCGCACAGCCTTCACCGACCCGCACTGACCAGCGTGGTGAAGTATGGTCGGAACAACCCCTCGTGGCCGCCACGGTGAGGCCTTCATCCAGCAGTGGATTGACAACGCGGCTGTGCATGCGGTACAACACTCACCACGTACCACTCCCCCCGTCTCAAACGGACCGGGGCCAGTGATGGAAATTCGACAGTCCTATGGCGGTGGACAGACTATCCCCGGGATTGCTTACGCGTGGGTCTGCGGCGGCTCTCCAGTGTGGCTTTGCGTCATTACCCCGCGCGCGTAATTCGGCACGATGTCCGACGTTCCGCTTGCGCGTGCCGGGAGCTTCTCCAGGAAGTGAACTATTCATTGCCTGAAGAGAGAAAACAATATTTCGGGAAACCGGCTGAACAAGTTCAGAAACACACAGTTAAATTCCTGAAAGAGCTCTCCAGCACGCGGGGCGAAACGTCGGCACATCACGCCGAACGACGAACGACATCGCGGAACAACCAAAACCCCCGCAGAGGAGAGAGTCACGCTGCTGCGTAGGTCCATTTGGGCGATCTCTCCATCACATCCCCGTCCCTCCGCGAGAACACGCAACATCACCAAAGCATTTTTCGATTTAAAGCTTTCGTGACTGCAGGGATTAATCCTCTTGGTTCTTTCGGTAAAGTCACGTAGAATGGAAATAATAAAATAATAATAAAACATAATAAAATAATTCTCACGACGTTTCGGCCACAACGCAAGCAGCCGTCCTCAGGTGAAGAACAGGCTGTCTTTCTGACATACCTGGTCTTCACCTGAGGACGGCTGCTTGCGTTGTGGCCGAAACGTCTTGAGAATTATTTTATTATGTTTTATTATTATTATTTCATTATTTCCATTCTACGTGACTTTACCGAAAGAACCAAGAAGATGATCACCGAAGCAGTTCTGACGGAACCCATCAGCCGCACAGCCCCCTAATCTCAGCCGCGTTGAATCCACGTACGGGCTCAACTCTGCCCCTGTTTTTGACACGAGGCGTCTCGTCAGCAGGGTCAGGCTCGCTGCAGCGCTTAGAGAGAGAGAGCTGTTTGCCCCAATCCACTCCAGCCTGCAGCCTGCAGCAGCAACAGCAGAAGCAGCATTCCCACGCGCAGATTCCGGCTGTTTTCGCGTGAACGTTAATGAACATACGTGCACGTACATGCACGTACATGCACGTGTAGCCCCTTTACCACTCCGCTGCTGCATCAGGGCCTTCCCCGTGCTGTGATAATTATCTATAAATAGATAGCACATCTATATATATATCCTGTCTATATCTAGCAACGTGGATATTGTCTTCTGGTTCGGAAGGGAGACGTCTTCCGGTGAACGAGGCTCACCAAAACTGTCGCTGATTTTTTTTTTCAACACGAGAATTCTGATCTGCAATGAGCACGCAGCTCTGCGCAGTGCGCTCGTTATTTCTTTATTTAACTCGTATTGCGTGCGTGCGCGTGTGCCCGTGCGTCTGCGTGTCTGTGTCGGTGTGTATCTTTGTCTGTGTGTGTGTAGGGTTTTTTTTATATTTTGTCTTTAAATAGAAACCTGTCGCCCGCAGCTCCCCCCACGCCCCCATCTCGTCCTCCTCTATCCCCATCTCTCAATCACTCCATCCCTCCCTCTCGCCATCCCTCTCATCGGCTCCCTCCCTTTCTCTCTCCACCTCTCCACGTCTTCATCCGTCTCAATCCCTCCCTCTCTCAATTTCCCTCCCACTCTCTCCACCTCTCCTCCATCCTCCCTCCTTCCCTCCTCCCCCTCTTTCCCAATCTCTCTCCCACCCACCCTCCCTCTCCCCCTCTCTCCGTCGCTCTCACCTCTCCCTAAGCTCCCATCCTCATGAGTGCCGTGTGCGTTCACGTGAGAAGGGACCAGTGGTGACGAGAAGGAGCTGTGCAGAGGGAGGTCTGGCCACCACCAACAGCACTCGCAGCAGAAGCTTAAATCATCAGCAGCAGTAGGCAGCAGAAGCAGTAGCTTAAATCGTCAGCAGCAAACAATTACATTACATTCATAAACAGCGCATGACCGGTAGCAGCAAGTCATCAACGCTCAACAATAGTGACATTCGTATTCATCATCAGCAGCATTAATCATCATCACAAGCATCATTATAAATAACGACAGCAGCAGTGGAAGCATTATTCATCAGCAGCAACACCAAAATAGCAGCAGCAATCGCAAGCCAGCAAACAACAGCGTTATCGTCTGCAACAGCAACAGCGGCAACAATTACCCTCTGACTTGAGAGCAGCGATACTTAGGCAACATCGTTCCAACCCGCACAGCCTGGCTATTGCAAGACCAGCAGTTCACACCGTCGCAGGTAAGCCACCGACCGGCTGTACGCATCGGCTACAGCCAAGATTATTGTCACGAGTAAGGGATGCCAGGGGCAGGAATTTCTACCAACCAGAACCATCATCAGCAGCAGTGTTATTGAACAGCCGGTCACCGTCACCATCGTTATCAGTAACAGCGGCAGCAGAATTTAAGCGCCGTATCACCACCGCCGCCACCGTCATCATCAGCAGAATTGCAAAGCAAGTAACCATCATCAGCCGGCACCAGCATATCACAACGGCAGCACTGTGAGCACAGCACCGGCAGCTGCACAGGAGGCACAAGAACCAGTAAGGGAACGACGCCAGCAAGAGCAAGGCACAATCGTCGTCATCAGCAGCAGCAGCAGCAACAAGGGCTCACAGCTGGCGTGCAGATTTCCAGGTGGGCAGGGTACGAGTTAAACTTGGAGTGTGGTCATGCGTGCCCCGCTGGCAGCCGGGTCGTGTTCCTGGGGAGACAAAGACGGCCGGTCGTGGCTACTGGTTCTACCCTCTCATCGGCTAGCGGGCGGAGCTGGATTTTTTGGAATCGGTGCTCGATCACGGCAGCACTTTGTACAATTGTATGGTCGAATGAGGGGGCGATGCAATGCTATGCGGTACTCTTACGTGCAGCAGTTTTATAATATTGGTTACCCGGCTTAGTGTTTCCAAGACGCGGCGAGCAACATCAGCGGCGCGGGTTATCGTGCGATCCGAACATGCCGGGCCACCCCTAGGTCAACTCGGCCTTAAATACATACCGAGAGCGATGGGCAAATATCAGTAGAGGGAAAAGGGGGGTGGAGGGGGGGCGGTGCGACGACCTCGATAGCCGCTCGCTCACAGCGCCCGGCGCGAACAACGGACGGTTCATCCCGAGCATCTGGGCGTTAGCGCCTCTGCGTGTTTGGCTTGGACGAGAATGAAACGTGGCGCGACTTCGCGGTGCCCCTTTAACGGGAGCTCGCTGAGCGGGCAGCACTCGCCCACGCGCGTTATTTAAGACAGCCGGGCAACGATTTGTGGGTGGCGTGTGCGTCGGTGTGCGATTGGGGTGCTCGCGCGCAACAATGAATCGCCTTGATGGCGAACGGACGACGCCGCAGCCGCCACCGCCACCACCACCACCGCCGCCACCGCCACCACCACCGCCACCACCGCCACCACCACCACCGCCGCCACCGCCACCACCACCGCCACCACCGCCACCACCACCAACACCACCACCGCCGCCACCGCCACCACCACCGCCACCACCACCACCGCCACCACCACCGCCGCCACCGCCACCACCTCCACCACCACCAACACCGCCGCCACCACCGCCACCGCCGCCGCCACCGCCACCACCGCCGCCACCACCGCCACCACCGCCGCCCCAGTGAAACACCGCCCAAGTTGATGCACCAAACGTCGGAGCGGCGTTTCTGTTCCAACGTTCCGTGTTGACATGGGGGAACCGCCGACAATTGCAGTTCGATCTCGGCAGATCGCAGAAGCTAATCAGGTGTTGTTATATACATGTTTTAAACCTGGTGAGGCCTTAATGTGAATGGGCGGTGGCTTGTCAGGTGTCGTAGGCGTGGAGGCTGCTGGACGGTGGCCAGGTGGTGCTGGGTTGTGACCAGCCGCTCGTTCCCGAGTAGGGGATTCTCTGGTCTCCTGCCACGCTGTTGAAGCCACAACTCTCTCTCTCTCTCTGTCTCATCAATCCAGTTGGCCAAATATTCCAAACGTAGCTGGACCCGACCTCATCATGAGTCTTGAGACTCGGTGACGCTTTGCTGGGCAAATAATCGGCCTTGGTTCGTATCTGTTATAAGCGCGAGTCTTACAATTTGCGTAAAACGTGTGTCGGTGTACTGGTGAAAACAAGGCTGTAATCTCGATTTAAAGCTTTCGTGACTGCAGGGATTCATCTTTCTTGGTTCTTTCGGTAAAGTCACGTAGAAGGGAAGTAATAAAATAATAAAAATAAAACAATAAAATAATTCTGAATGACGCTGTCTCCCCGACAGACCTGGTCTTCACCTGAGGACGGCTGCTTGCGTTGTGGCCGAAACGTCGTGAGAATTATTTTATTATGTTTTATTTTTATTACTTTATTACTTCCCTTCTACGTGATTTTACCGAAAGAACCAGGAAGCAGGCTGTAATGGTGTAATTCTAGATGCATATTTGAGGTACACCGTTAGTCAACTGTGTTATGGCCCCTTTTCCCGATCCAATGTTGGATGTCTATGTGGGGTCGTTTGACCATACCTCACCAGGCCGGCGGCCAGTGCGGCTCAGATGGCACTCACCACTGACGTTGGCCTCGGTCGGGAATCAAAGACGTCGTGGTGGCTAGGAGATGTTAACTACCTCGCCTGGTGTGCAGGAGGGCGTGGGTTCGATCCTGCTGTATATGTGTGTGTGTGTGTCTCTCTCCCACGTGGATTTTTCACCGGGTCCTTCGGTTTTTTTTCCCCTCAACATTTAAAATCAACGTGCGTTTTAGAGTATTTGGCTGCTGCCATAAATGTCCACATAAGCAGACACTTCGTTGGGCTATCATTTGTGGCCAGGTCGCTTCTGAAAAAAAATAACAACTATATAGCTCAGTGGGCCTTACCTGGTCAAATACGAAGTTTAGTTTTAAAGACGCAGACGAAACAGAAATCCCAAACTGCCAACGCGAGTGAAATTATGGGGCCCTTTCGGATGAGATAAGATATGTATCCAACCTGACCCCTGCAACCACTACAGACCGCGATATTTTCCACAATGTAAAAAAAGAAGAAATTATTAAATCAGAATTAGACACCTCCTCCCCCGCCCACCCCCTATGATGGCCGTGTGGGGGGAGGGCGGGTCTCGTACCCGCAGTGTTCAAACCAAAAATCTGTTCCGTTCCGAACAGCTTTGATCACCCTTCGTAATGTGACGAGTTGATCAGTCACGTGTGTGTGTGTGGTCGTGTCGAGGTTGGTGAGTGAGCCTGAAAGCCAGTGGACGGCTTCAGGAGTAACCTGGTGGTGACTATCATACACCCTGCCGGCGAACGATCAACGTGGCCAGAGGCGTCACCGCGCGATCCACGGTTTGAGACAGAGGCGCGCGTGGAGTCATAGAATCACACAGAGACCCGTAGACTCGCATAGAGACCCGTAGACTCGCATAGAGACCCACAGACTCGCATAGAGACCCACCGACTCGCATAGAGACCCGTAGACTCGCATAGAGACCCACAGACTCACACAGAGACCCGTAGACTCGCATAGAGACCCACAGACTCACACAGAGACCCGTAGACTCGCATAGAGACCCACAGACTCACACAGAGACCCACAGACTCGCATAGAGACCCATAGACTCGCATAGAGACCCACAGACTCGCATAGAGACCCGTAGACTCGCATAGAGACCCACAGACTCGCATAGAGACCCACATACTCGCATAGAGACCCGTAGACTCGCATAGAGACCCGTAGACTCGCATAGAGACCCACAGACTCGCATAGAGACCCACAGACTCGCATAGAGACCCACAGACTCACACAGAGACCCGTAGACTCGCATAGAGACCCACGGACTCGCATAGAGACCCATAGACTCGCATAGAGACCCACAGACTCGCATAGGGACCCATAGACTCGCATAGAGACCCACAGACTCGCATAGAGACCCACAGACTCGCATAGAGACCCACAGACTCGCATAGAGACCCACAGACTCGCATAGAGACCCGTAAACTCGCATAGAGACCCACAGACTCACCTGGAGTGTCAATGACTCACAAAGGGCTCATAAAGTGATCTAAGTGGGCAGCTGTGTTTTTAAGCGGTTCGTGGTTTGAGACTAGTGACCGCAATTTGACTGCGGTCTGTGCTTAATCACACACTGATGATAGCTGGAATCGCGTCTTTGGTACAAAACAGACCACAGTCATTGCTGTTCTAATTTGAGATGGACTTTTTTTTCTTCTTCTTTCAATTCGGTACGGCATTTCAGTTTGACCTAACAACTGCCAAAGGAACACAAATTAAATGTGCCAATCATCTAAATTGCGGGACCTTCTTAAACTGGAACGTTCACACGCGCGGCGTGCGCGCACACACACACAGGAGCACACATTACATGCCAGCCTTGACTTGCACTACCTGAACACAAGAACGAGACATCGGATTGGCACTTTGAGCAAAGCAATTGGGCTCGGGCAGGCCGCATCGCTTGCACGGGACGACAGGTCGTGTGGCGAGGCTGGTTACGGAACGGCAGGCAAAGGGAGGAATAAAAAAAAAACGCGTCCGAGGGAGCGAGACGAGTGGTGGCACCCACTGGAACGTGGCGGATGGATGGCGACGGCGTGGGGAGGCGTTCATCCAGCAGGTGGATAGACACCGGATAATCACGATGACCAGCAATGACGGCGATGCTCAGGGTGCAACTGCGACGAAGCCATGAGCCACTCGGGCTCCAAGCCGCGAGTTCGATCCCCGGGACAGGGAATTCAATGCAGAACTGGCAACGTCGTTTAATTATTTAAGGTATCAACGTGTTCACGCGTTACGTAACATACACACGCTACGTATTATTACATTAATACATAAACATTAGCCCGTGGAGTTGCATAACATTCTGTCACGGTTTGGGTGTCGCAGTTTTTTGAGCGGATGGAACGAAGGCTCCGTGATGCCACCCAGTGGCCAGACGAGCGACTCGATCCACGGGTCCAGCACCGTTTGACCATACTTCACCACGCTGGCTATCGCAGGTTTGGCCCATCCAGTAGCGGACTGACAAAGCGGGACCGTGGGCGCACACCAAACAACCGTCGGGCAGCACGTGGCCAGCGATGGCAATGCGTGAACGCGCCCACTTCGCCGCTTCGGAAATGTGCACAATACACCGCACCGTCAGCTCACTTTTCATCCGAGTTGACCTAGGGGAGGCCCGCAGGCTTGTCAAATAGGGGGGGGGGGGGACTGCGTTGCGTGCGTGTGCGCGTGTTCATGTCCGCAAAACCGCCCTTGAATGAATTCCTCCGTCCGCCTGCCCGCCCCGCAATGCGCCCTGATTAATCTCGGCAGCTAACGCGGGATTTTTCTTGAGCCCGCGGTGCGCGGCGTCTCGGTGATTAGCGGAGGGCAAGTGCGGGAGACGTCCGTTGGGGCCGTGCCGTGCTCCCGCGTCTATGCTCACCCGGCGCGGTGAAGTATGGTCAAGTGGTCCCCCATGCCCCCCCCCCCCCATCAACGGCAGCCGTGGATTCTGCAGGTGCGTTAGTGAGCGACGCGGGCGGCTTGGAGGTTCGCAATCGAAGGTTTCCTAGCAAGCGTTGTGGATGTGATCGGGAATACGAGGAGGTGATCGGGAATACGAGGAGGTGATCAGGGATAGGGGGAGGTGATCAGAAATAGGATCAGATTAGGAATAGGATGTGATAAGAAATAGCATGTGATGGGGAGTAGCAGGTGGTGATCAATAATAGGAGGAAGTTATCAGGAATAGGAAGAGGTGATCAGTAATAGGAGGATGTGATCAATAATAGGAGGAGGTGACCATGAATAGGAAGAGGTGATCAATAATAGGAGGATGTAATCAGTAATAGGAGGATGTGGTCAGGAATAGGAAGAGGTGATCAATAATAGGAGGATGTGATCAGTAATAGGAGGAGGTGATCAGGAATAGGAAGAGGTGATCAATAATAGGAGGATGTGATCAGTAATAGGAGGAGGTGATCAGGAATAGGAAGAGGTGGTCAATAATAGGAGGAGGTGATCAGGAATAGGAGGATGTGATCAGGTGATTTTTTTCTCTCACAAATTTGGACCGACACTGGTATTGGAGTGGCAGATGGTGGTGGTGGTGACGATGACGATGGTGGTGATGATGATGGGGGTGATGATGGTGGTGGTGACGATGGTGGTGATCATGATGATGATCAGACTGCAAGAGCAGACGTTGGAAGGTCACCAGTCAACTTCACAGCAGCCAAATGATTTAGCAAAAAAAGGAAGTGATGGCTATTGCTTTTGACGTGGCGGCTTCGAAAGCAATGACCTTGACCTTCTGACCTTGTAGGTGTGCTATCTCTTGTTTTGTCATTCCAATGATGGACGAGGGCCTCCCCACACCACGTGCGTCCGTGGGGATTAGTTGACCGGACTTCACCACGCTCACCTTGAGCTTGCCGTTACTTGCGCCCAGACCAAGGGGTCGGCCACCTTTGCCGGCTCCGGAACCCGCGTGTGGCTCTCGGATTATTTGCATCGCGACATTTATTTATTGGGAAACCACAGCCGTATCGTATTCACCACACAGTGGATAATTGCGGCTCTTGACATATTGAGGTTTTTTTTTGTTGTTTTTGTTTTACCAAATTCGAATTTAATGTATCTTCTTTTTTGGTTGCCGACCCATGGACCTCGACGTTCCTGAAAATATAAATTAAATAATGCACCGAACTCCACCCGCCCCCACACACACGCACCCTGAGACCTTCTAAGAAACAAAAACATATATAAACAGTACTGTTGATTTAATAGGCGACGATTTTGGACAACAGCCCATCATATTACAAGGGCCGCTGCCCGAAACGTCGCCTAAATATATTTTTTTCATTTTAAGCCCACAGTGCTTTTTGACGAATGCGTTGAAATTATTTTTGCGCGTTTATTTGATCATTAACCGTGCTTTCGCACCACTGCCAAACGCAGCAGCAGCAGAAGCAATCTCCCGACCCATTTGTCGGGCGACTGAACGGGCCTTGTCGCGTTGTATTTGTGTAGTCCGCACACCGATCCATTCGGCCCCACTGAATGTCCCACCCCCACCCCGCACGGAGCCTTGTCAAGCTCCACCTGCACCGGTTGTTTATAGGGCAAGGGGACATTCGTAGAACGCGCGGTACCTGTGAAAACACATTCGGAACTCACGCGATGACGACGATGATGATGATGATCGTTTTGGAACAGCTGTGGTTTTGACGGTGGGTCCTGGCGTTCGAAGCCTTCTGCGGTATTCCTTCACCACGTGTCGAATTTGTAACGCGCGGAGCCGAGCTGAGTGTCACTCGAAAGCAGCCACGGGGTGGCGATAGGTTTCGGGCGTCTTAAGGAGGTGTGGTGGCCTTGGGAGTGCCTCTTTAAAGTCGCTGTGGGTTGAACGCTGCCGCTGTGTGGCAGCAGCAACAGGCAGCGGTGTGTGTACGTGGGCACGTTGAACTCCGCCGCTGCTACTCCCCGCAGGTACTCCGCCTCTACCGAAGACAAAAAATAAAGCTTCATGATGAAGCGAGTTGTGATTACTGTCGAAACGTCGTACTCTGATTGCAAATGTTGTCATTGTAAATGTTGTGGCTTGGCTCTCCAACACACCGGTGTGCTGTACTAGTGACGAATTGGCCACGTTCTGTTTACGTGACAACCCCTTACTAGTTGGCTGTGTCGGGTGGTGGCGGGTTTTAACGACACACGTTTATATATTTACGCGATCTAACCCAAAAACCTCTATCATGGATGACATTGGTCGCGAAAGCCGACGCGTTAAAAAATTTTGCAGCGTTAACGCCGGCACAGTAACGCGGCCTCCGTCTTGCGAATGACGCCGCAGGGTCTTTAACGTCCCCTGTGCATCCGCCGGCGCGCCGCGTTCGCACGGTTCACACTGCGCGCACCGCAGTATTAATCGGGGCGGCCGCTCGACCCGAACCGAGAACGGCTGCGACCAGTGGCCATGCCACAGCCCAGAGTTGTTAAAACAAAATGACAATCAGGGTTGTGGAGCAGGATCACTGCCCGAAACGTCGCCGTCTATCATATCGTTTCTTTGAAGGCCACACAAGAAAGATCCCCCGTATAGGCAATGCGCAGACTTTTGGGGCAAGTGATGTTAGCAAGCAGCACCTATGAAGGCCGGCACGGTACAGGAGGCGGTGGGTGGCCAGCAGCACGCCCGGCCGCCTTTGTCTTCCCCCGTTGGCGATGTTTACTTACACGCCGCACCAGGTACTAATTTGTGCGTGCGTATGTTGATCTCCTATCGTTGCACCAGTACGAGGCCAAACCGTGCTAATCGCAGGTAGCGGGGGAAGGCCAACAAACTACGAACACACAAAGAGCAGTTCTAAAGTAATGAGCAGCAGCAGTGGAAACGACGACGACGACGATGATGGTGGTGGTGATGATGACGGCCGCGTTCCAGCCGGAGGAACGACGCCCATCAGTGACGGTCACGGTCCTGCGTGTAGGCAGGGAGAGAGAAGGTCGTGAGTCGCCCTGCTGCTGCTACTTCTGCGAGTTCCACCGTGAGCTGTATGCATGCACATTCACGTGTGTGTGTGTGTACGGCGTTCTGGCCTTCATAGGTGCTCGCTAATAGCACTTGGCCGCACAGTATGTTAAGGCTATACGGGGCGTCTTTGTCTTGTACTGCGTGGGGAGCGTTAGTGCAGTGGTTAGCGCTACGCTGTGCTACAAACCCGGCCGGCCCAATATCGATTCCTGCTCACGGTCAACACCAGTGACGATTGTCTGAACCCTTGCTGGGCCTCTCCTAGGTCGACTCAGCCTCAAATGAGTACCTGGTTCGGTGTTTCAACATCGGCACTGGGGAGACAAAGGCGGTCGGGCGTGGTGCTGGTCACCCACCCCCTCGTGTGCCGTGCCGGCTTTCATAGGTGTTCGCTAACAGCACTTTCCCCAACAGTCTGGTCAGGTTATAGGGGGGCCTTTGTTTTGTTTCTTTGTACCGCGTGTGATGCATTCATTCAATGTACGTGTATTGCGTGGTTGAGCGGTGGGACAGTGGTCAACAGAATCTCTTTTTTTTACTGGAGGAATCCGATGAGCTCTAAAGCTCTTCTTCAGATGCCCAGTAGGGGCACGGGGCAAGGACGTTACAAAAACAAAAAATACAAAAAGTACAAGAAAGGTCAACAAATCACCCAAACACAAACAAATATAACCCTAAACCATCCCCCACCTATCAGACAAAGCCCACTTAGGTATTAAGTTATTTTTTTCTAAAGCGAACCTGGCCACAAATGATAGCTCAACAAAATGGCCCATAATTTGAAAATTTATAGCAGCTAAATCATCGATATAATCTCAACGCATGTGTCTAAATGTGGAGGGAGAAACCGGAGGACCCGGATAAAAAAAATCCACGCGACCACGGGGAGAGAGACACGCAAACTCCCAATATACAGGCGTCGGGATCGAACCCACGACCTCCTGCATACCAACTCAAGTTCGATTCCTAGCCACAGCCAATGGTGTAACTCCACAGCGGACAGTGATATCCGAACCGGTGCTGCAATCCCAAGTGAGTAATTTGCAGCGACCGTAATTATCCATCGCCGGGATGCTCGGCATTGGCCAAGTGGCACTGAACGTGTTTTATTTGAATAGAGACCGGATGACTCGTAGCGTTCCAATGGAGACCACGGGAAGAACGTCCAACCCAAGGCCGTAGCCATGGAGTCAACATTGGGGGGGACCAAATTTTCCAGGGTGCTTGGGGGTCCCAACTAAAAAAAAAAAATCTAAATTAGAAAAATAATTTCCTGCCTAAAATATTTAAAAATTCACTAAAACATGGGAGGGACTTTTTTTTACTTACAATAATGTCTAATAGTGTATTTTATTACATTGCTCTGTTTTTACTTTTTTACCATTTCTTGTTTCATTGTATGTAATGGCAGAGATTAGGGATTAATAAAAAAAAACAACCATAACCACAATCATACAAACATAAATCTATGCGTTGATTTATATGAAGACAAGTCCAGATATTGTGGCCAAGGTTTAGCAAATTCTTCTTTTTATTTACATAGCATAGCAATTAATTTTTTTATACCAAGATATTGGGGGGGGGGGGGGGGGGAGATTTTGAGCATTTTTGAATATTGGGGGGGGGGGGGGGGTGTGTCCCCAATATATATTAGAATTACGGCCTTGGTACAACGTCCGAGTCAGGCATCGAACCCAGCGCGCCTTGTTCTCGCTGTGTCGGCACGAGTGTTACTTTGCCACAAAAGATGTTGATGTCGCCTCCGACTGTGGACATGTCGCTGCGGCTCCCCCAGATGCACGTCCTGGGTGGCGTTCCATCTGGAACTCTCCGCCGCCTCGCGACATCGCCGGCGGCGCAGGCGGTCGTGGCAGTGTCGGATTAAGCGAGTGCCGGGGCCTGTATGCGCATCTGTTATAAAGGGGCCCTACATTATTTTTTTACAACCGCATAAATATTAAAACACAAATGTTTAACTTGCATAGTAAAGTAATTCTAATTTGTTCATTTGATATACAGCCAGCTAATACGACAAATCGCTAACCTTAAACACACGGTCGTTCATAAAAGTTGAAGGCGGTATAGTACTATAGCAATAGAGCAAGTGCACAATCACTTTAACCGGAATTGATAGCTTGAAAGCATTTAGCTCGGGGCCCTTGAAAGTGCGGGGCCCGTAGCTACTACACGTGCAGCTACTACACGTGCAGCTACTACACGTGCAGCTACTACACGTGCAGCTACTACACGTGCAGCTACTACACGTGCAGCTACTACACATGTAGCAGCTGCACGTGCAGCTACTACACGTGCAGCTGCTACACGTGCAGCTGCTACACGTGTAGCAGCTGCACGTGCAGCTACTACACGTGTAGCAGCTGCACGTGCAGCTACTGCACGTGCAGCTACTACACGTGCAGCTACTGCACGTGCAGCTACTACACGTGCAGCTACTACACGTGCAGCTACTACACGTTCAGCTACTACACGTGCAGCTACTACACGTGCAGCTACTACACGTTCAGCTACTACACGTGCAGCTGCTACACGTGTAGCAGCTGCACGTGCAGCTACTACACGTGCAGCTACTACACGTGCAGCTACTTTTGCTGCACGTGCAGCTACTGCACGTGTAGCTACTGCACGTGTAGCTACTTTTGCTGCTAGGATAATCCGGCACTGCCGGCGGGGGAGGTGGTGGTGGTGGTGGTGACGTGCGGGTGGACGTGCGGCAGTGTTGTGAATGAGCAAGCGACGCAGTGCCGCACTGAATCCCCTGGGCGCCCGTGTTTCCTGTGGTGCAGGCGGTGGATCTTCGACAGGGGAGATGGCAGTGGTGACACCACCGCGCGCGCATAACCATATAGCAACAACATAATACACACACTCAGTGGGGTGACACACACTCAGTGGGGTGACACACACTCAGTGACACACACCCGTAGTATGCACGTAGGCGCTCATAAAATAAATCGGCGCACGCGTGGAACTGCTTACATACATGCAGATGGTTTGACGTGCACGCAATAAAACAACTACTTACAGAGCCAGAGATTTGGGGCGAGTGCTCTTAGTGTGGGCAGCCTCACGCCCGGCCGCCTTTGTCTCCCTGCAATGCCGATCCTTGCTGATGAGCAATCACAGAATGACGCGACCTGAACGAGCTATCTGGAGGCTATAGTCCAATGTTACTCACACATATGCAACACACACGAACACGAACTTAAACATTCCTAGAGGCGAACGCGCATCTCTACTCTGATTGATATTCACCATTTAAGCTGATTCTCATCCACTATCAAAGACACACAAAGACACACAAAGACAAAGATACCCCGTATAGCCTTGACAGACTGCTGGGGCAAGTGCTGTTAGCGAATAGCAACGATGAAGGCCGAAGCGGCACACGAGGGGGTGGTTGGCCAGCACCGCGTCCGGCCGCCTTTGTCTCCCCAGTAGTGATGTTTACACACCGCAACAGGTACTCATTTGAGGCTGAGTCGACGTAGCGGAGGCCCCAGGACCAGTTCAGATAATCGTCACTGGCGTTGACCGTGAGCGGGAATCGAACCCCGGTCGCCAGGTTCGTAGAGCGGGAATCGAACCCCGGTCGCCAGGTTCGTAGAGCAGCGCCCTAACCGCTGCACCACCGCTCCCCCCCCCACACACATTCGCACACACGTTCATACATACATCGGTAGATACACACACACGTACACACACAAATGAACACACATGCACGCACATGAACACACAAAACCACATCAACGCCATCAACACCGACGACGTCGACGATGATGATGATGATGGAGAAGGAGGCGCCGTCGGCTGTAGCGAGGATGGCATCCACCACACCATCTGTGACGTTTGACGGTAAGTGTCAATGTTACAGTCACGCCAGAGGTCAATTGCGAAATGAGACTCATCCCTGGTCTCGTGAGCTCTGCCCTGGTTAAAACAAAATGTACTTGTACCAATGTAACAGCATCTCTATGTATCCCTATGTGTATCTACAGGGCCTGCTCTACGTACGAACGAGTTTGGTTCCAGAGGTCTGTTCGTAAGTCGATTTGTTCGTTAGTCCAACTTTACTCCTGTCGATTCCAAACATGTTGTACGGCTTGTACACTAAACACGGGTGTAGATGCCATTGGTTCTTAACGTTCTGCAGATGTAGATGCCACTGGTTCTTCATGTTCTGCATATGTAGATGCCACTGGTTCTTCACGTTCTGCAGATCTAGATTCCACTGGTTCTTCATGTTCTGCAGATGTAGATGCGACTGGTTCTTAACGTTCTGCAGATGTAGATGCCACTGGTTCTTCATGTTCTGCAGATGTAGATACCACTGGTTCTTCATGTTCTGCAGATGTAGATGCCACTGGTTCTTAACATTCTGCAGATGTAGATGTCACTGATTCTTCACGTTCTGTAGTGTAGATGCCACTGGTTCTTCACGTTCTGCAGATGTAGATGCCACTGGTTCTTCACATTCTGCAGATGTAGATGCCACTGGTTCTTCAAGTTCTGCAGATGTAGATGCCACTGATTTTTCACGTTCTGTAGATGTAAATGCCACTGGTTCTTCAAGTTCTGCAGATGTAGATACCACTGGTTCTTCATGTTCTGCAGATGTAGATACCACTGGTTCTTCACGTTCTGCAGATCTAGATGCCACTGGTTCTTCGTGTTCTAGAGATGTAGATGCCACTGGTTCTTGATGTTCTGCAGATGTAGATGCCACTGGTTCTTCATGTTCTGCAGATGTAGATGCCACTGGTACTTCATGTTCTGCAGATGTAGATGCCACTGGTTCTGCACGTTCTGCAGATGTAGATGCCACTGGTTCTTCACGTTCTGCAGATGTAGATGCCACCACCGCCATCTATTGCACGGCGGTTGAACGTACGATTCTCGGTCCGTACAGCGGCAACTGGACGTACGGTCAGGTTTGTTCGTATCTCTGAAAGTTCCTTAGTCGAATGTTCATAAGTAGAGGAGTCCCTGCATATATTTATGGATGCCATGTATCTTTATGTGTATCTATGAGCCTTTGTGTACTGTATCTCTCTACATCTTTATTAATCTCTGCGAGTCTCTATGTGTATCTATGAGCCTCTACGTATCTCTCTATATCTCTACGGGTGTCTATGGATCTCCGTGAGTCTCTATGTGTATTTATGCGCCTCTACGTATCTGTCCGTGGGTGTCTACGGATGATCTCCGTGAGTCTCTATGTGTATCTATGCGCCTCTACGTATCTCTCTATATCTCTACGGGTGTCTATGGATCTCCGTGAGTCTCTATGTGTATTTATGCGCCTCTACGTATCTGTCCGTGGGTGTCTACGGATGATCTCCGTGAGTCTCTATGTGTATCTATGCGCCTCTACGTATCTGTCCGTGGGTGTCTACGGATGATCTCCGTGAGTCTCTATGTGTATCTATGCGCCTCTACGTATCTCTCTATATCTCTACGGGTGTCTATGGATCTCCGTGAGTCTCTATGTGTATTTATGCGCCTCTATGTATCTGTCCGTGGGTGTCTACGGATGATCTCCGTGAGTCTCTATGTGTATCTATGCGCCTCTACGTATCTGTCCGTGGGTGTCTACGGATGATCTCCGTGAGTCTCTATGTGTATCTATGCGCCTCTACGTATCTCTCTATATCTCTACGGGTGTCTATGGATCTCCGTGAGTCTCTATGTGTATCTATGCGCCTCTACGTATCTGTCTGTGGGTGTCTACGGATGATCTCCCTGAGTCTCCTCGATGAGTCCTCACAGCCGGCTAAACAAATTAAAATCGCAGGCGACCGCGGCGGCGGTGGCGGCGGCGACGAAGATGAAGCGGCCGCGGCGGCGGCGTCGCGGCCCGGGGCCGCGTCCCCGGACAGCGCGCGCACCGGCGGCAACCCCCTGCTGCGGGCCGTGCAGCTAGGCCGCCTGCGCCTCACGCGCCTGCTTCTCGACGGCGGCGCCTACGTCAACGAGAGCAACGACCGCGGCGAGACGCCGCTCATGGTGGCCTGCCTGACGCGGCACGCCGACGCGCAGAGCGCCAGCAAGGCCCGCATGGTGCGCTACCTCCTGGAGAAGAAGGCCGACCCCAACATTCAGGTGACGCCCCAAAACTTACCGGTGTGGTCCCTGGTGGCCTGGGGGGGAGGGGGGGCAGGGGCAGGGATGAGGGGGGGCCTTGCTCGGGGTCCCGAGAGGCCGGCGCGGATTTTCACTTGTAGTTGGCACGAGCGGGCGAAGTGGCGTCACCTTGGCGCTTCCGATCTCTCTCCGTGGGGCCAACAACGGTGCATCGTGCGATGACCGCTTGGGCAGAGTAATTCTCTCGAAGCCTGGCCGCTCAGATAGAGCGGTGCCGCCAAAGTTTTACTTCCACCGATCTTTGCTCCGACCCGGGGCCTCCGGGGACGTCTGCAGAGGTGGCGATCCGGAGCAGCTAAGCTGCTTGGGGGCGTTTCGCACCAATTCGACTCCCCCTCATTGTGAACACCCAGAGCCCCGTGGTGTACCGATTCGCACGCCCTCGCGTGGTACTCGCACACCAAATAGTTGAACAAAGTCGTGGGCCTCCCGCGGGTCAACTCGGCCCGTAATTGGTACTCGTTACGCCGTGCGAACGTCATCACCGAGGTGGCAAAAGGCGTCCCGGGCGCGGTGTCGGCCACCCGCGCAATTGCGTCCGGCCGTGTCCGGCCATCGTCCGCGCGGCCGCCGCTCGCTGACGGCGCTCGCCCCCGACAGTCCGCTCGAGTCCTCACTGGGGGGCGACCTCCGTCTCCGCGTGCCGCGCGTGCAGGACAAGTGCGGCCGCACGGCGCTCATGCACGCGTGCTGCGCCCGCGCCGGCGCCGAGGTGGCGTCCGCGCTGCTGGAGGGCGGCGCCGACCCCAGCGTGGAGGACCGCTCGGGCCGCTCGGCCCTCGTCTACGCCATCCACGCCGACGAGCCCAGCACGCTCAAGGTGCTGCACGCCCCTCCCCCGTCCCCACCCCCGTCCCCACCACGAGCGGCACCGCCAGGCGTTATACGATGCCCGCGTGCGTGCGTCAGAGGTCGCAATCGGGTGCCCGATACCCGTACCCTACCCGATACCCGGCTACCCGTACCGGGTACCACCCGTTTGCGACCCTGGTGCGGCCGGGTACGGGTACGTGTAGGCCGTGAGTCACTGGTGAGTAACCGTTTGTCACTCATTTCCCAACGTCTTGTCTCTTCTCACAATTCAAGTTCCTAGAATCAACCCACCCGCGCCTGCAACATGGCTTCATCCCAGAGGTCGCAATCGGCTACCCGTACCCTACCCGATATCCAGCCGGGTACGGGTAGCCGGGTATCGGGTAGGGTACGGGTACCCGTTTGCGACCCTGGTGCGGCCGGGTACGGGTAAGGAATCAAAACCCGTTTGCGACCTCTGGCGTGCGTGCACGCGTCTGTGTGCGTCTGTGTGCGAGGAGCGCCGGGTGGCTGAAACGAAGCGAGTTGGCACGGTACGGTGGTGCGGCTGGTGCATATGCCGGTCGTCTCAGTCGGTCAACCCACGGCACCTGCTGGGTCTGTCCCGTGACCTTCTGCCAGCGAGTTTTCGAGACTTCACTTGGCCTCAAAGTGCACCTGGCCTGGCACAGGCCCCATGGTGACGTCATCGCCACTTAGTGGCGAATGGCGGGTGTTATTGTTGGGGAGCGGTGGTGTAGCGGTTAGCGCGCTGCGCTACGAACCCGGCCACCAGAATTCGATTCCCGCTCACGGTCAACACCAGTGACGATTATCTGAACTCGTCCTGGGCCTCCCCTAGGTCGACTCATCCTCAAATGAGTACCTGGTGCGGTGTGTAAACATCGCCACTAGGGAGACAAAGGTGGCTGGGTGTGATGCTGGCGACCCACCCCCTCGTGTGCCATGCCGGCCTTCATAGGTGCTGCTTGCTCACAGCACTTGCCCCAACAGTCTGTTAAGGCTGTATGGGGGATCTTTGTTGCGTGGCCTTATAGAAGCAATATGACGTTTCGGGCAGTGGCCCTTCTTCACATACCTGATTGTAAATGTTTTACAACTCAGGGCTCCGGCATGGCCTTGCGGTAGCGCGCTCGCCACTGGTCGCAGCCGTTCTCGGTTCGAGTCGAGCGGCCGCCCCGATTAACACTGTGCTGCGCGCAGTGTGAACCGTACGAATGCGGCGCACCGGCGGCTACACAGAGGACGTTAAAGCTCCTGCGGCGTCATTCGCAAGGCGGAGGCCGCGTTACTGTACCGGCGTTAACGCTCCAAAAAATTGTCCAAATTTGAAAAATGTGACTGCAAATTACTCGGTTGGGATTCAGTAGCGATCATTGCCTCCTACAGCCAGCAAACACCCACAATAAATATTGTGTCAGAACGACAGACAACGGAGAGCATTTTTTGTTAAAAAAATGTTTTAACGAAATGTCGTTTTGCAATGCCAGTAATAGTTTCGTTGAAAAGTTATAGTTTGGAAGCAAGCAATCGTCAGTTTGAACAATGATCCAATGTCCGTACTTCTCCAAGCATTATTGCCGCTGTAACAGTTGGAAATATCAGAGAGCACATACGGGTGCCCGATTGGGCAATGCAAAGTCAGAGAGAGAGAGTGAGACTGCAGGCCATTCGCCATCCATCCAATAGCGGAGCCAGGATTTTCAGAGAGGGGGGGCAACCCCTCCAGCAATGAAAAATGATAGAGGAGTTGTTAGTAAGTAAGGACTTGTCCCTTGCTTTTTATTCACGGCGATGGCGCAGCCATCGATCGAGGGTCGAATTCGGACCGCATTGTGTGATCGGCATCGCGCTCAGGAAAGTCGTGTCCTGTATACGCAACTGCGCACAATTCTGTGAGTCACTTATAACTGCTTTGCTGTTACGTATTACCAATTATGGACTCAGACTATTGTCCTATCATCTCACAGAGTCCCTGGCACCTAATAATATGCTACACAGTGGCAGTGGGGGTCGCAAAATGACGATTTATTACTAATAAACCCCAATGATCCGATAATAATTACGGATTTCTATCGGATCATTGGGGGGGGCACGTGACACCCCCCCCCCCCACCCATACATCCATAAGGCAACACAATTTATTCGGGAATGCAAATCTCCGTTACACGCGGGATGCACTCCGAATGCGCCCGCGTGATTTCGAGGCCTTGAGGCCACGGCGTAGTCTCTTAACGTCCACCATCCCCGTACCCCCCCCCCCACCACCGCCTCGTGCGCAGGTGCTGCTGGACGCGTGCAAGGCGAAGGGCAAAGAGGTCATCATCATCAACGTGACGGAGAGGCTCTCGCTGCCCGGCGACAAGTCTGCGCCGCGCTACCTCAGCCTGCCGGGGCTGCCCGACGCGTCGTACGACGAGCGACCCGCCTGCGCCTCCCCCTCCGACGTCGAGCTCAGCACCAGCCCTTCGGCCGCCCACTCGCCAGCACCCGGCAAGACGGAGCTGCGACAGCCGCTCCGCTCGGAGGAGGCCACGGCGGCGGCCGTGGCTACGGCGAATGCGGTCGCGCCACCGCCGCCGTCGTCGCACGACGCCGACCCCTTCTTCAGCTTCACTCGCGGCGCGGCGTCCAACTCCGTCGGTTCCAGCGCCGGAGCCACCGGTACCGCCGGTTCCGGCCTAGCCCAAGAGACGCCGTCTCCGAGCCGGCGCCGAGTGGCGCCGCCGTGCAGGCGAGGAGGCGGAGGCGGGAGCGCCGGGCGCCTGTCCCAGCTCAAGCGCCTGCAGTCCGAGCCGTGGGGCCTCGTGGCGCCGTCGGCGCTCGTGAAAGCTGAGGACGGCGGCGATGGCGGAGGAGGGGACCAGCGGTCGCTCGACGGGCGGACGGGCGATGGTGCGAGGGCCGCCGGCGCTCACGCCGGCAACAGCCACTCGCCCGTAACGGCACGGCCCAAGCGCCCGCTGTCACGGCAGCAGAGCGTTGACGCGATGGTGTTGGCGTCGCCGTGCGACAAGGCCGGCGGCGTCACGCTTCTGCATCCTCAGCCACCGCCGTTGCACCATCACTACCAGCAGCAGCTGCAGCAGCACCAGCAGCTGGGGAGGAGGAACACGACGCCGGTTGATTGGGACGAGAGCCACGCTGGCGCTGGAGGTGCACACCGGCCTCAGCACGAGAGGGCCTCTCCCGGCGCTCTGCCGCCCCACGGCGCGCTCGGAGCCTCGCTGCGGTGAGCGTCGCCGAGCGCCGGCGAGCGTCGGAAGCTCGCGAAACGTCTGCCGCTACGGACGTCCGTCTGCCCCGGCGTGCTCGTTAGCACGGCGGACATCCAGCAGCGGATTGACGAAGGGGCTGAAAATGATCGATTCGTAGTTCATTGAGCGATTGCTTCATCGCAGAGCCAAAAGCCACTGGCGTCAGTCAAATACCTCTGGTTGGGAAACCGCACGTTAACACACACACACGCGTGCGCGCGCCCTGGAATTATGCAATCGTAGTAACCTCGAATCGTCATAATGTGTGCGTCGAGCCAGCGGGTGCTCGTCGTGTGCAATTGCACGCTGCGGGTTTGCAGCGCGGCCGCGAGATTTGAATCTCACGCCCCCTGGTGGGAATATATGGGGAATTTATCCCCCCCCCCCCGGCCCCCCCCCCCGCGACAAGCGACCAGTGTGGGTTGTCCGCCACCTTCAGGTTCGTGGTGACGATGACCTCGAGGTATTTAAGCGTGGGTACTTTCACCTTTTGAACAAAAATAAGCATTATAGCTCAGTGGGCTTTAGCTGGTAAAATGTAAAAATTTTTTTGTGAATTTCTTACGTTTACTATACTATGCTCATAGGATTCCTGTTCCAGATATAGATAAAGATTCTGATTGGGACCTTTCCTAAGACGCCTTCGCCAGCGTTGCAGAGTCGGCCGCAATCCCCCTCTCTCTTGCTCGAGGGGCTCCCGAGGGCTGCCCCAAGTGGAGATATAAATAAAGATTCTGATTGGAGAACGCTCGAAGTCTCTAACCGGCGTCGTTATTGACGAACGTCGCGTGCTGTTTCGTCGTCGTTGTTACGAATCTCATGGCACGACCGACGAACCTAAACTCGTAGTAAACTATTTTTTGGGGAATTTCACAAGCTAAGGCCCACTGAGCTATTGCAGCTCTTTTTTTAATCCTTTATATTAAGTTCACTTGCTTGCTTGCTTGCGCGCTTACGACCGTGCAAATCTTTCGGTCGTTTTTTAACCCACTTCCCGTGATCCAATCGAGCTGACATTTTGCACACAGAATCGTTGTGCACTTTTTAGGTAAAAATTTTTTTTTAATATTTAATTACCAATTGCTTAATGGTGGCAGGCAATCATCTGACCCATAGGTGGCAGCCATCTCAAGCCAGAGGACGAGAGGACTCTAGCCGCCCGTTTCAAAGACCAATGTGGGCTGGGTTGTGGCCCATTGAACACGCATATAAAGGATTTATAGTGAAAAACTTTGTTTTTACGGGTTAATTTTTTCAGAAGCGACCTCGTTATCAAAAATGAAAGCTCAATCGAAGTGGCTTATCATCGTCATCACGTGGAAATTTATAGCGGCAGCCGAATACTCTAAATGCGCGATGTCGATTTAAAATGTGGAGGGGAAAATCGGAGGGCCTGGAAAAAAAATCCACGGGGCCACGGGGAGAAAGAGAGAGAACACGGAAATTTCAAATATACAGCAGGCGTCAGGGTCGAACACACAACCTCTTGTATACCAGACGAGCTAGTTAACATCTCACCCGTGTGAGCGCATGCAATTTCAGCAGCATTGATTCAGTGCAAGCGAACTGCGGACCGATTTCGACATTCGCCGTCTCATCAGCAGAGCCAGGCTCACTCGAATCAGCGGCGGTGAACAGACGAGGCAGATAGCATCTCGCCACCGCCGTCCGTGACCGCCTGCGCCGTGGTTGCGTCCGCAGGGACCTGGTGCACCGGCGGCACCTCGGGGTGGCGGACCACCAGGAGCACGACGCCGAGACGCAGGCCCCGCCGGGGCCGGACTCGGCGCGCTGCCTGCTCGAGCGGCGCAAGCACAACACGTCGCCGCTCACGCTGCTCACCGGCTCGCGCGAGTCGCTGCACTCCGACAGCACCTCCCCGCTGCTACTCCGCAGGTACCTCGCCTCCGCCAACAGACAAAGATCCCACGCGACCAACATCACCACCACCACCCCTCCGCCTGTGCAGCCTTGAACAGACCGTCGGGGCAAGCACCGACGGCGAGTAGCGAGCGGCTGTGAAGGCCGGAACGGCACACGATGGGGTGGGTGGCCAGCAGCACGTCAGATCCGGCTTTTGTCTACCCGGCAACGATGTTTTTACGCACCGCATCAGGTATTCATTTGAGGCCGAGTCGACCTAGGGGAGGACGGGTTCAAATAATCGTCACTGGCGTTGACCGTGAGTGGAAATCGAACTCGGGTGGCCGGGTTCGTAGCGCAGCATGCGAACCACTGTTATTGTAACGTTATAAATTGTATGGCACATTTACATTTACGCAATCCCCCCCCCCCCCGAAAATAGGTTTAATCGTGAATAATATTGGTCGCGAAAGCCTACATGTTAAATAATAATCATAATGCTACTGTAATCTATACCTCGATTTTCTTGGCTGGCTACTGGCTGGGCTCCTCTCCACCACCCCAACGATGACTCCGTCGTTAGTGGCGGCTACTCTGGGCCGTTGCCACCGAAGCTAGCTGGGGACGCGGGATATTCCGTGTAACGAATACACGTTGAGGAGTTAAAACGGCGGAAGAGGAGGAAGTTTGGGAGAAAACCCACGAGTTATGAGGGAGCAAGAACCTTCGCTTATCACGGTTGGCGACGTACGGTGCGAAAGAAGTTCAACAGACATACATACGTAAGTTCATGAAGGGGAGGGGTGGGGGTTTTAATTACCGCGAGCCTCGTCCGCGACTCCATCCTTCATCCGGTCGGCCCCGTCGGGCGGAGGAGGGTGCACGACACACGCGCCGACCGTCGCGCGTGGAACCGTCTCTCCGTCGCGCGCGCGCGCAGGCACCAGCACCCGCCGCTGGAGCGCCGCGGCTCGGGCACGCTGCTGCTCGACCGCATCTCCCAGACCCGGCCCGGCTTCCTGCCGCCCCTCAACGTCAACCCCCACCCGCCCATCCCGGACATCGGCGGCAGCAGCGGCAACATCCACGGCGGCAACGGCGCGGCGGGTTTCCCCGGGCCGAGCCGGGCGTCGGCGGGGAGAGCGTCGTCGCTGGCGCCCGGGATGGCCGCGCACGCCTCGCTGTGCCTCCCCGCTCGGCCCGTGGGCCTCTCGCTGGCCTCGTCCGCGTCGGCGTCCTCCCTGGCGTCGGCGTCGTCGTCGTCCGCGCCGCACTGCTCCCCGCGGCGCGGCGACGCGGGGGGCGGTGCGGCGCCGGCGGCCGAGGGTGGCGGTGCCGTTTTGGGGTCGCGTCAACCCAAGCGGCCCCTCGTGCGGCGCCACTCGATGCAGGTGGAGCAGATGAAGCAGCTCGGCGGCTTCGAAGGATTCTGCGCCAAGTGAGCGGGCCGGGGTGTCGCTCGGTTAACCGCGAGGCGCCACCGGTTAACCGCGAGACGCCATGGGTTAATATGGAAGTCGCTGCGTTAACCACGGTTCGCTTGGTTGACGATGATGGGTTTAAACGGAACTCACTGAGCAGCTAGATTTTTTTTGAAAACTATGATTTGCTCAATTAATCGCACTGCATTGGATTAACTGGAATTTACTCTTGACGGCACTTTGTATGGATCGATGACCTGGCATTCACGTGACTAACACCGGGAATTGCTCAATCAACCGTGACTTGCCAATTTGACGGAGCTCTACCCGATGCTGTATTAAGTTAAATAGTCTTGACTGTGCTTCACTTGATCAACCACAATTCACTCAATTTTTGCTCTAATTTTTCTTTTTAGTTAAACATCGCTCAGCTGACAGTGACCCACGTGAGCCAAGCTCTCCGCGCTTGGCTCGTTAACCTGCAATTCACTCGGTTATAACGGGCACCTCCCTCGATTATCCGCGACTCACTCGCTCGGCTCAACCCGCGGGGTATCGTTGTAGGTCTGAGCGATCGCTGCTGCTGCTGCTGCTGGCGCTGTCTTGGGCATATGGCGCCCCGATGCTGTGAGTTTAATCCCAAACCATGGGGCCCACTCCGTCCCCATCATCATCATCATCCAGCATCGTGAACAATTTTTAAGGGTCTATAAATGAGCTGACCACTTTGTGGGAAGTGAACGGTGGTTGTCCCACGGCCAGCAACAAACAGTACCGTTTTAAAGTGTTAAAGATGAGAGTCTAGCACATTTCTTGAGTTGAACAAGGTTATTAGAAGAATTTGGGATAAAGAAGAGAGAGAGAGACGGTGGGAGGGTGATTCCAAAGTGCAGCGGTGCGAGGGAAGGAGCAGAAAGAAAAGTGAGGTGACCTGCAGTGTGGTGAGTGAGTGGGTGAGTGAGTGGGTGAGTGAGTGGGTGAGTGAGTGGGTGAGTGGGTGGGTGAGTGGGTGAGTGAGTCGTTATGAACCGCAGTATAGTGGGTGAGTGAGTGAATGAGTAAGTGAGTGAGTGGGTGAGTGAGTGAATGAGTGGATGAGTGAGTGTGTGGGTGGGTTAGTCGTTATGACCCGCAGTGTAGTGGGTGAGTGAGTGAATGAGTAAGTGAATGAGTGGGTGAGTGAGTGGGTGGGTGGGTGAGTCGTTATGACCTGCAGTGTAGTGGGTGAGTGAGTGAATGAGTGGGTGAGTGAGTGGGTGGGTGGGTGAGTCGTTATGACCCGCAGTATAGTGGGTAAGTGAGTGAATGAGTAAGTGAGTGAGTGGGTGAGTGAGTGAGTGGGTGGGTGAGTGGGTGAGTGAGTGAGTTGTTGTGACCTGCAGTGTGGTGAGTGAGTGAGTGAGTGAGTGAATGAGTGAGTGGTTGTGACCCGAAGTGTGGTGGGTGAGTAAATGGGTGAGTGGTTGAGTGGGTGAGTTGTTGTGACCTGCAGTGTGGTGGGTGAGTGAGTGGGTGAGTGAGTGGGTGGGTGAGTGGGTGAGTGAGTGAGTTGTTGTGACCTGCAGTGTGGTGAGTGAGTGAGTGAGTGAATGAGTGAGTGGTTGTGACCCGAAGTGTGGTGGGTGAGTAAATGGGTGAGTGGTTGAGTGGGTGAGTTGTTGTGACCTGCAGTGTGGTGGGTGAGTGAGTGGGTGAGTGAGTGGGTGGGTGAGTGAGTGGGTGGGTGAGTGAGTGGGTGAGTGAGTGGGTCAGTGAGTGGTTGTGACCTGCGGTGTGTTAACCGAACGCAGTATGGATGAGACGAAACAGCCAGGCCGGCTCCCCAACATGGGTGGAGGAATCTGGTGCTGGAGTAACGTGGGATTTCCAAATTCAAAATCAGACGGCTGCCACTCATTACTCGACTTAGCAGGCACACCCTCTGATTTCACACCAACACCAATAGCTGGCTATTGACTGGTGGGGTAAACTGTGGTGACCTTTATGGCGCGGGAGCACGTTGCACACTTACATACCCTTCATCGATCCACTGCTGGATTCGAACTTGCGACGTTGCAACTCGGTCGAGTGCTCCGACAACTGCAGACGGCCGAGTGATCACCGACAAAGTCCACGCTCCATCGCACGGCGAGATAGCCGGGGCTGTACGCTACGACGGCGGTGGCGACGTTGTCGTTGTGTAGTTATGAGGTCGTGCCCCTGATGTTGCGATCGGACCTAAGGGTTGATGGGCTGCCGGTGGCCACGTGTCACAAACCACAACGCCGTCGCTGCTGCTGCAGGGACCCTCTGCGGCAACTGCCTCTGTGTGGCACTCGGGCGCAGGATTAAGATTTTGTAGCCCCCCCCCCCCCCCTGGGCTACAGGAACTGTGAGGGCCCCCTCTAATATTTTCAAAAGGGAAATAAGGTTAAAGAAAAATAACAATTTTTTTTTACAAGGCTAACGACAAATACAATTCGGCATTCACAAACGAAATCACTTTTCACTTAATCTCTGGAGGTCCTCCAGCTGGTGTAGGGCCCTGGGCTGTGGCCCCTAAAGCCCCGTGCCTTGATCTGGCCCTGGTGGCACCCACCGGCAAACGCGGGCGATGCTGCTGCTGCTGCTGCGTTTTCTCCTCCAACCACCACCACCCCCAATTTTGAGTCACTCGCGAATAATTTCTCACTTTGCGCCGTGACGATGGCCGATTTTGTTTTTTCGAGCGCCGTCGCGGGATCTTGAACGTCCGCTGTGAAGCAGACGGCGAGCGCACGAAGCACGGCCGTCGTACACCCGGAGCGTTCAACGGGGTGGGGGGGGTGAACAGAGGAGGTGGCCCCTAGGCTCCGAACGCATGCCAGCACCACGCGCTCCACTACACGTCGCCTGCGGCGGTCGCATCTCTTCATCCGGCGGTCGCCGCGCTGTCGAGATGCGCTTCTGCGGCCGTCTGGAACGCTCATTCGATTCCCACGTTAGGAATCCACCGGTTTCGTTTCTTTTACAACTGATTTTTTGTCACGTTCAGTTGTCCTTCGCCCCGTCCGCCGCACCTCCGATTAGCACGGCATCTAATGTGTGCTGCGAAATAAGTTCAACATGTGTGCTCGTTTGTAGCTCTTTCGTTTGGCCAGATCTGCCTTTATATCTCGGTAAAGCAGACCTCTGGCACCAGCCTTGATCACCACC
The DNA here is from genome assembly GCF_964198595.1 of Lampetra fluviatilis. Classification (NCBI taxonomy): domain Eukaryota; kingdom Metazoa; phylum Chordata; class Hyperoartia; order Petromyzontiformes; family Petromyzontidae; genus Lampetra; species Lampetra fluviatilis. The sequence goes on along the minus strand of NC_136327.1, from coordinate 6,884,445 downwards.
ACACCGAATCCCAACCCCCTGGGGCGTGGCTCGGCACAGTTTGGTTCGCGGCCGCGAACGCCGACCGCCGACCGCGATGAACACGACTGGGACACGTCCACACTCAGGCGGCGGCGGTGACGCCGTCGCACCGACCGGTATTACGCGCGGTGAACGTGCCCCTGGCCCTGCTTGGCCCCACTGCCCTCCGAGCCAGATCGAGACACCTTCCTTGTGAGAGGCCGGCTTGGTTCTGGCTCCGTGCGACGCTGGAATGGCTTCTTCTGTTGCTGGAGGCGGACGAAGCGCTGCAGGAGCCTTCGTGGGGGGGCCACGGATGGCTCCGGGGGCAGCCGCTTGAAATGCCACGTGTCACGAGGTCAGGACAAAGCCGACTTGTTATGACACAGTCGTGAGCAAATGCATCACGTTTGTTCGCAACTGATGTTCAATGTATTAAAATGCCCACCGCAATGGCTGCTCATATGCACACACCTCCAAACTTTTCCCCACATTAGTGTGGGCAAGGCTATAGGTATGATCATATTCTGTATTAATACAAATACAATATCAGTATATACATATATTGTGGTTTGGTATATATATAGTTATTGCACTTACATGCTATATTTTCAAACACCCGCTCTATATTTCACGACATATTTACAAATTAACTTCTGAGTTAAAGCACCATGTTGTAAATTCTATTGTGTTTGTTACATATGTTATAATGACATCTCGGTGGCTGTGAAAACAAAACCTGGAGTGGATCGTGCTGACAAAGTCTGGTGGTGGATCCTGGATTGCGTCATAGTATTTATATGTTATTCAGGCAGTACAGCAAGTGTGGACTAATTTATATCTGTCCCTTCTGTGTGGGATAGAGCGTTTCGCCCTCACATGCAGCAGGCTTATCTCTTGGTGCTCCGGTTTGCCCCCGCATGTATAAACACTCATCATTAATCAGCTGAAAACATCTTCATTCATAGAGGACGCCAGAGCTCTGGCAATTGCTGACTTCCAGCCTGGTCTGGTGGCTCCGTGGCGATCGTGAGAGAAGCATATTTCATACGAACGATGCCATTGAAACAACAGTGAGTCCCATGGTTACGCAGAGGAGCGCCGTGTGATATCGTCACGAATCTGGCACCACCGCCGTGCCATTCGCCGCACAGCTTTTGTCGGACGAGCCACGATTTCAAGTTCACTTCGTTGGAATTTCTTGGAACGAAAAACAAATTCCCCGTTGAGCTGGGGGGGGGGGGGGTCCCCACCCGAGCGATCGGTTGTGCGCTTTGGTTGCAGCGCAACTTGAATGCCTCGGCAGGTGAACGTCTCTGCAACCAGTTGGCGAGGCGGTTGCGTGCACGACTCTCAAATTAACTCCAGATTTTGCTCGGCGATCTGCGTTGACTCCCCAAGTTTTGTTGAACTCGAGCTCGCCGAGAAATGAGGCCAACTTGAGTCCCACTACAGTCGTCTGCACATTGAAACGAGGTCCCTCACATACACGTCCTTGTGACGAGCATAGGGGCGGTCCGTCCATAGAGGCGAATTAGGCGGTAGCCTCGGGCGCCAAGTAAGTGGGGGTGCCAAATTCGAGGATAAAAACAATACAAATGAAAAAAATACAAATGAAAAAAATATACAAATGAAAAAAATATACAAATACAAATAAAATGAAGGTACTCTTTGGTTCTTTCGGTAAAGTCACGTAGGTAGAAAAATAATCTAGTGATCTATTAATTTTCTATCTACGTGACTTTACCGAAAGAACAAAAGAGTATGGATTTCTGCAGTCATGAAAGCTTCAAATCAAGATAAAAATGAAGATGTCATTATTTCAATTCCCGTGCGCGTACAGATGGAATGTGAATTATAATTCGTTTCTCAACACTTGAGAATGTATTGGTTGGACAGACGCACGGACAAACCGAATGATTATGCCTGTTTAAAAAAAATACGCTTTAAAGACATGAAACAAAAAATACTGGCAAATTATTTCCCAATTTACCAAAAAACTCAGCCTAGATCCGCCCTCGGGGTGTCGATTGCATGGTTGGTCGACGGCGCCAGTTGCTGGCAGCTAAGCGCCAAGGCCGCCCCTGGACGACCAGTGCACACGCGGCATCACGATGGCGTACAGCTCATATGGTGACACGTTTCTCCAAATGAACACGATTTTTGTTTGCGCTTGAGCAATCAATCGCACAAGTGGCGGGGCAATGCTGCAAGGGTGCGGCCAGACGCGCTGTAGCCACAGAGCCCACACGCCGAAGTCGTCCTTCTAGCGTAACTGCCCACTCAGATGTGGACAAAGCGGTTGGATGGTTGAGCTAAGGTTAAACTCAACTTTTGAATGTACCAGGCAAGGCCAACCGAGCTGCTATATGGCCGCTTTTTCAGAAGCGATCTGGCCACAACTGATAAGCGTAACGCAGCGGCTTATCGTGTGCAAATGTGTAGCAGAAAAATACTCTTTAAGCGCATGCTGATTCTAAGTGTGGAGGGAAAAACCGGAGGACCCGGAGAAATATCCACGCGACCACGGGGAGAAAAAGACACGCAAACTCCAAATATACAGCAGGCGTCAGGGTCTGGATCGAACCCACGACCTCCTGCACACCAGGCGAGGTTGTCAAAGCGACTGTGAAGGAAGCCTGCTTCACTCTCGCGTGTAGCCGAGAGAGAGAGGCGAGAGGCGGGGTGAGCCTGTATTGTTTTACCGCACTGGGATTTGAGCTAACCTCTTGTGGCGTGCATCTGTAGCGCTCGCAGCGAACCGGGAATCATTCTGTCAGGCATGGCTGGTGTAGATGTCGGTGACGGTCTGTTTGAGTGTATATATTGTGTACAGGATTGCGGATGATGGGTTTAAAAAAAAACTGTGGTGTTATTCTAAATTTAATACAAATGCAACACAGACCCGTGTCCGCGCTTTGATTTAATTCGCGGTGCAAGAGGTGGTGGACGGTAAAGGTGCAGCCCTGAAATTGCCTGCTTGACGCCACTGCTGACAAGAGAGGGGCCTCCGCTATAGACGGAGCTCTGCAGGGTAAAGTTGATGTCCGATCCGGCGAAACCGGCGAATACCGCTCCAAAGCTGAGCACACACACACGTTGTTGAGCGCAGGACGTACATCATCACCCCATGCAGACTCTTCGAGATTGGAGTGATAAGTTCGGTAGAGTAAATACGGTAACTTTTTACAGGAGATGTAAATTTCACGTAGTAAACAAACGTAAAATACACGGAAACAAAAAATTCACAACACCTAAAATTAGGCAATGCAAGAATGTGCCAAAACAAATAAGCAATTTTAAATAATTACTCTGGTTCTTTCGGTAAAGTCATGTAGAAAGAAATAATAATAATCGAATACGACGTTTCGATTGCAACACAAGCAACCATCATCAGGTACGAATGAATGAGGAAAACAAACATAGTCAAATGATAATTGTTTTTTTACCCTTTTATCTGCCAACAAAACTGACACCTTTTTTACAAGGAGTCATGTTTGCATTGACCACAATACCTGCAGTCGGAATGCAAACAAAAAACACAACTCTGATAATGTATGCACTGTCCTTGAAATGAATTGGTCCACACCCGAGACAGCTTTCTTTAGAGCCTAGTCTCACATGGTGTTGAACCAGATGACGCCAAAAGGCGCACAACTCATGGACAATGCACCATCAGAGTATGAGAGCTCGGGGTAAGCATTTACACCATTGGAACCTTATTTGCCAGTAGCAAAATATGATAATTGGTTTTTATAGTCAACTCAGAAATACGATGCAATACAACAACAGAGAGTCGGCCAACACAGCAGTCAACACCCCACCTGGTTGATTACGTTCTTCCAAAGATTGCTAAATTTGAGAGACGAAACACAAACACACAGACACAAAGACAGACACACAAGCAGAGAGAGAGAGAACACACACAGAGACACGCAAAGACACACTTAAATAGAGAGAGGGGGGGAGAGTAATTCCTGCAGCCACAACAGCTTCGAATCTAGTTTGACCCACCTCTACGGGGAGGATTTCCGTGTTAGTTTCACACTTAACTTCTAATTTAGCAAACTTTGCGTTAACTGTGTGTTAACCGACTCTCTGTTGTTGCATTGCACTACACTTCCTACTTTTACAAAATTAGCTTTCTCCGTGCTTATCTATTCTCCAGGGTCATCCGCCCGCTATGGGCAAGAAATCCACACAACTCTTTCATTGTTCTCTACTCCAAACCCCTCCACCCCTCTGCCCCCCCCCCTCTCTAAGGCCTCGACACAGATGTGTTGTCTTTCTGTGTCTTTGTGTGTGTGTGTTCTCTCTGCTTGTGTCTGTCTTTCTGTCTCCGTGTCTGTGTTTCGTCTCTCTCTCAAATTTAGCAATCTTTGGAAGAACGTAATCAACCAGGTGAGGTGTTGACAGTTGTTGGCCGACTCCGTGTTGTATTGAATTGTATTTCTGAGTTTACGATGTTTGTTTTTCTCATTCATTCGTACCTGATGATGGTTGCTTGTGTTGCAATCGAAACGTCGTATTCTATTATTTCTTTCTACGTGACTTTACCAAAATAACCAAAGAGTCATTCCTGCAGTTACGAACGCTTCGAATCTAGTTAGATTTTTAAATAATGTCGTGATTATCCGGCGTTTCTGAAAATCCGGCGCCCCATTCATCCCGAAACTGCCAGATAACCGATGATCTACTGTGTGTATGGCGTACCCTTACACCCTGCCGAGACGTACCCACATTTTACCCCACCGTACGCATTCTCCCGATCACCTACGCTCTCCCCATTTACGCCGCGCGGTGGACACAGATTTAGGAGATTTAGGAAACTTGCCCATCGTTATTTCAAATGCCACGCCGGGAGATTGAATCGGCGACCTCCGGATTGCAAGCAGCGTGTTTCTCATCGTTGGCATTACAGCGGCGTTCCCGGCGTTCAGCGGTGCAATTCCGTAAACGATGGTTCTACTTGGGGTAGAACGGTGGCACAGCAGTTAGCAATGCCGCGTTATCAGCCGGACGACCCGAGTTTGTATTACCGTGGCACGGCCGACGTGAGTTGGCAAGCGACATCCGAACCGGTTCCTTGGATCCCTCCTCCGTCAACCCAAACCGACCAGCGTGGTGAAGTGTCGTCAAAAGCGCCGTGACCGAAGGGCGTGGAGAGCAATTCGTCCAGCAGTGGCTCAACCGAGTGCTGGACAAAACACAACGCGTCTCTGCTCGGTGTTGTATTGACGTCTATTCAGTATTTCATGAGAGCTCGTACATTCCTGTTTTGCTTGACGCTCCGTTGCATAGCAAAGTAACCATCGCGGCGGGGATAATACACGTATATAATACAATGAATTGAATTTGCACTTCATACACAAGTGACTGTTTTTTTTACTGTTGGCATTGATTTTAATTGTTAATAAGAGATATTTGAAAGTTCATTTTGACATTTCAAAAACAATTGATACGCATGAAAGGACACCCCCCCCAAAAAAAATATAACGAAGCCATTGCATACTTTCAAAGGCAAACAGACATGCAATTCATGAACATTAAAACATTTGTGCTCAACGTAAAAATTCACTTTTTGCATCAAAATCATAGGATACGGTATACAAAAAGCGAAGCAGTAAAGGCATGGTGATATCCATTCTTAAATATGGTGGCATATATATGATCGATGCAGTCCTCCAAGCGCTCAGATCCACAGGATTTACAATCAACTGAGCAATCGGAGTCAGCCCTGAATTGAGTCAACGATGTCTTTGTTCACCCAGCAGAGTGATGTCATTCGCAGCGAGCAGGTCGAACGGGACTCAACTCGGACCATCATCCCTCCGGGGTCGATAATTGAGTACCCACTCAGAAGGAGGTCAACGGTGATCGTCATGTGCAAGGGATTGCCCCCCTCCCGTCACAGGAATGTGGAATTTCCAATGTTGGCTCAGAGTAGCCAATGGAGAAAAAGAGCGCGTCCCCACGTTACTTATCCAAGCAGGAGCATGCTCCACGACTTCCTGGCACCCTCACGAGGTGGTGCTAATTTTACTGACCCTGGAGGATGGCATCGATTACGGTAGAGAGGTGGTGATCATGATTGTTTTAACCATGAAGATTGACGATCGGGCCTTTTAACGCATCATCCCAACGACAGTAACGTACCAAGTCACGATTGCCAGTGGCGATTCGATAAAAGAATTATGTTTTTGACGCGTTTTTTTGGGCCTTTTTTTGCCCGTGTTTTTTCTTTGATTTAGCTCCACGAACTTGAAGCTAACGCAAGTACAACATTATCTACATATACAGTTCAACAAGTCTCTTTTGGGGTTCGATCGCGTAAAAATGTTTCGGAAAACCCGCCACCAACATCGAGGACAAACGATCCTCACACGCACGACCTGGCGCCGTGCACAGGTATTGCGAACTCAACAATCAAATTTCACTCTATGATTTGATGCGTATTTTACCGCGTGCCGAACGACGATGAAGATGACGACAGAGACGCTTAAGAGAGTGGTGCTTGCGCCCGGGGGAGTTCGGTGGACGCGAGCTGTGGAAAACGTAGCGACGGGGTGGGTCGACCGGGTATGGAAACAACCGACGTTTCCTAGACCAGCAAGAATGGCATCAAGCAATGATTCTCAACTCCAGTTCTCACCACCCGGGGGAGGCGGGGGAGGGGGGTTCACCTTCCAGCGATTAGCATTCTCTTCTATGCATATGATGGTTCGTAATCACGAGAAGCTGTACTGTGGTGGTAAGGGGGGAGGTGGGTCATATATCACTTCATTATTACGCTTGTTTAACCAGGACATCCTCACCGTGTCTCGGCACACTTCTTCAGGAGGGTCCTGCCAATCAATATGTTGCAGCCGGGGGGGGGGGCGGGGGCGATGATCGCCACGTTTATTCCAGTCGAGCTATTTGCGATGTAATTTTTGTTACACTATTTAACGACTGGAGTTGAGAGACTGCTGGTGTCAAAGACGTTATTAGCTGGGGGGGGGGGGGGGAACAATGAGAGTCGGAGGAGAAAAGGGAAAGTCCTGATATTGGATTTGAACTTCAGACGATGTCGGCAAATGCGCACGAGCAGAGGGAAGGGAGTTCCCAACCGCTCAACGGGCCCACAACGTAACAGATCCAGGTTATCACACGTGACATTAAGGTCTGAGGCTTCATCGAGGCTGGATCGCCGTTTGCGTAGCTGCGACGCATCGCAGAGTGATCGAACGGAACGTGTAGCCGTGTCGCGCGAGGACACGGTCAAACGCAGCACCCCCCCGCACACTGTGGCATTCAAAACCCACAAAAAAAACCCTTAGAGTTACACGGACAGTAAAATATAAATGTCACATCGATCGAGAAATCACCGCTTAGACACCTGTAAAAAAACTATTCCCCTTTCCACCGAATTGCCGTGGAAACAGGAAATAGCAATGAATGGCTCTGGTGTTTTTGTTGTTGCACCACACATACGAGATAATGTACAGGCCTTGTTCAGTCTACTGCTGCGTGAGGACTTCCCCACGCTTTTACGGGTCGTGGGGGTTAACTTGAGGACAGAGGTCGCAACCGGGTACCCGATACCCGTACCCTACCCGATACCTGGCTACCTGTACCCGGCCGGGTACGGGTACCCGTTTGCGACCCTGGTGCGGCCGGGTACGGGTAAGGAATCAAAACCCGTTTGCGACCTCGGGCAGGTGCAGGTTGGTGAAGGCGGGGAAGCACAGAGATGGCCACACACATGTGGAGCACAGACGTGCAGTACAACGCATTCTGCTGCACTGCCCTCTGCTGCGCAACCACGTAGCCCCGCAGCAGCCTATAGCAACCTGTTTGTGTGTGGCGGTGGCACATTCAGGAACGATACAGGCTCAACTCTGCTCGGCCTGCCAAAAGCAATGTTTGTTGTACACAAGCACACTGGGCACAAGATTCGTGCACATCACAAGCAGCAGTGACGTAACTGTTCACACCCATTCTCTTCCACGGTGCAATCTCGTGCTAACAATACAGAACCACGATTTGATTCTCAAGAACAGTGTCATTAACACACTCTGTTGTGTGTGGCATTCATAGTGGTTGAAAACACGTTTCGACAATAAGACCAATAAAAAAGAGTGCAAAGGATTAAAGGGAAAACGGTGCAGCCCTTACGATTGCTCACCCCCCTCTCGTCACTGCTTGCGCGAGAGCCTCCACCGGGGAGCTCTAGACTAGGGGTGTCAAACTCAATTGGACAGCGGGGCAGGTTTGGATTCAAATGCACCTCCAGCGGGCCACAGAGTTTGGCCTATGAAAAGTAAAAGCATAGTGAAACGGGTCTTAACTTCTTCTTGGTTCTTTCGGTAAAGTCACGTAGAAGGGAAGTAATAAAATAATAAAAATGAAACATAATAAATATATTATTTTATTGTTTTATTTTTATTAAAAAATAATACAAATAAAACATAATACGTCACGTAGAAGGGAAGTAATAAAATAATAAATATAAAGCATAATAAATATATTATTTTATTATGTTTTATTTTTATTATTTTTAAATATTTTTCTTATTTTTTAATAAAAATAAAAACATAATAAATAATATATTTATTATGTTTTATTTTTATTATTTTATTACTTCCCTTCTACGTGACTTTACCGAAAGAACCGAGAAGATGAATCCCTGCAGTCACGAAAGCTTTAAATCGGGTCTTAACTTACCGATTCAAAATATGACCAGCGCGTGAAAAGAGAACAGACTTATTTTTGTTTAGCGGCAATGGTGTGCCAAATCTCCCGTTGCATTGCCCGATTTAAATTCAGGTTGAATTTAGGTAGAGGTTAAAAAATATATATATACGTTAAAAGTCGTAAAAAAATTTTACACGTGGCGGGCCAAAGGGGACCTGGTCCGGCCCGTGGGCCAGTACGTTTGATGTATTCTCTCCGCCTGATGAAGACCACTTGTGTTGCCCGCAAAACGTCGTGGGTTTTTTGCTTTTATTATTTTCAATTGAATATTTTCAATTTGTAATTTTATTATTTAAAATTTTCTATCTACGTGACTTTACCGAAAGAACCAAGAATATATTCGATACCCCTGGTATCGACGGTGCCTGGCCCAGTCTGCCACGCTAGTCAAACGTCCCAGAAGAGGGGAATGTGTCCAAACTTTGCTGCATGGTACGGAGATGGGTTGAATCGGCTGTACGTATGTTGTACGTACATTGAACTCCTTTGGCACAGTATGTAGCCATCCGTGCTAAACTATTCAACCATCTTAAAACTAAACTATTTTACATTTTACCAGGTAAAGGCCCACTGAGCTATATAGCTCTTTTTCAGAAGCGAACTGGCCACAAATGATAGCTCAACTAAGTGGCTTATCATGTGGAAATTTATAGCTGCCAAATACTCTAAATGCATTTTTTCTAAATGTGGAGGGATACATCGGTGGACCTGGAGAAAAATCCAAGCAACCACGGGGAGAAAACGCAAACTCCAAATATACATCTTCTTAGGTTTTTTCGGTAAAGTCACGTAGGTAAAACATCAAAATGAATGAAAATAAAATAAAATCAAAAATCACGACGTTTCGGAGGCAACACAAGTCTCCGTCATCAGGTGGGACCGTCACAGCCAGATTAGCTGCATCAAGTGAGGCAATGATTCAAGATGTAATCCCTTAAAAGCGAGTTGAGGGGGGGAGGAGAGGGAGGGGGGAGCTCATCAGACTATGGTAGCCAATGAATGGAACGTATCGGGAGGGAGGGGGGGCGAGGCCAAAAGGGTGGGCGACGGCGTGCAAGCGATTGTGCGCAAGCGGCTAATTACTGCACACGCCAACACAATGGAGCGATTATGCGCAAGCGGCCAACTGCCGCACACGCCAACACAATGGGCAGAGAGGGGGAGGGAAGCTCTAATACACATGATAGACAAAAGAACGAAAATGCCCATGTTAATACCAATGCTGGCTGAACAATGAAGAGAGTACTGTTAAAAAATAACTGGGGATGTTAACACTCGGTAAAGTAAAGTAAAATAGTGCCTGTCAGATAAGATGGTCCAAAAAATTGTAATTAAGTCTTTTTTGCGTGGTTGATAACATCTTTCCAATGATTACTAAGTTTGTACCCATCATCACGGTTGAAATTATGTCTGTGTTTGTATATTTGTATGGCTTCGTGTACAAACCTTTGATGGTAGCCGGGAGGTTTGCAGAGAACCTTGGTCTCGGAAAAGACAATTTCATGAGAGCCCACCGAGTTGTAGCAATGATCGGCAACGGCAGAAGAATCAGTTCTGCCGTGTTTCAGATCTGACTTGTGCTCGCGGACACGATCAGAAACATGACGTTTCGTTTCTCCAAAGAGTGATCAACAGCAGGCATCAGGGTCGGGATCGAACCCACGACCTCCTGTACACCAGGCGAGGTAGTTAACATCTCGCCACCACAGCGCCCGGAGATGCGGCTGTGTTGTCCACCCAGCGGTGTAAACTGGGCACTGAAGATCCAAGGATTTAAGGAATGTGCACCCCTGTGAACCGCCCCGCCCAAAAAAGTGCGTCGGTTTATGAAAGATTTAAAAACTTTCAAATTGTGTTTTAAATGCACCCATAGTTCCACCTTCATTATTCACAAAATAACTCACCTTACACGCAGGTGACCGTGGTCGAGACAACCAGTCCCTGGAGGAATGGGTCGCGGGAATTTTCCCCGACGTCACGCGGAATGAAAGTTCGCTCACCCGCTCATGAATGCCCCACTCGCGGCATGGAAACGACCCGATGCGTGGCTTCTCGTCAGGCACCGACTCTTTACATTCGTGCCGTCATGCAGGGTACCAGCACAACAGCTGGGAGCACGGTGTAGTGGCTTAACAGTCTGACCAGGAACGTCCAAACAGTTATTGTTTGGACGTTTCTTAATCAAAAACAATGCCAGTCGAGAGGTCAACTCCATCCCTTCAGAGGAAGATTAATGTGTGGGTGTTGAATTTCTTTCGCACCGTACGTAGCCAACTGCGCTAATCGGAGGTGCGGTGAAGTCAACAGTGGGCCGTCCTACGGAAGGTGCGATCCCTGCGAAATTAATGTGGAGTTTCCGTTCATGGCTTAGATTCGTCGACGGAGGAAGAGCACTGCACTGCACTCACGTGAGAGCAGTCGTTTCACTTGAACACTAACCCAGGACTCAAACCCAGGTCTTGGTCGTGTGCTGGTGCAGCGGACCCTGGAAGGGTTAAAGTCCTCCACGATGTCGACAGTAGAAATGGGACAATGAGTTGATCAACCCGATTATTCGATTATAATTCGTTATCGACCACTCGTGTGTGGCCTCTATAAAAATGGTCGCCGCCACGCCCCTCCCAGTCACCTCCCGTCCAGCCTGACACAGGCGGCAGCAGAAGCAGAGACGTTTCGTGCGGAAATATTTCCGTGATATCCAAGCAACCGAGTAATCGATCACCCGACCGGCGGTAACGATTACTTGAATAATTCGGAGGGTTCCGGTTGTATCGTGCGAACTTCAACACCCGGTTTTGAATTGTCCTGGCAATCGTTAACCTCGTCGATGCTATCCTCGCTCCCAAAGAACTCGTCGCCATCCCACGCGGGGGAGGTGGGGCCTCGCTGGATGACGTTGTTGCTGCCCACTTGAACGTTCTGCACGCCGGTGATGTTGATGATGTTGATGTTCTGCGCTCCTCCGACACCCGCGTTTTGGGACGGAGAGCCCACGGGTGGAAAGTTGACCTGCAGTCGCGGCACAGAGAGAGAGAAAGGGGAGGTCAAAGAGTGATCAATGTGACCAATTGCACATCAGATCAATGCAAGAGTGGATCAATGTGATCAATTCAAAAGCAAATCTATACAGGAGTGGATTAATCAATGCCCTATGTGTAACTTTTTTGTGCATATGACCAAATCACCTCCCGCACCTCCGATTAGCACAATTGGCTACATCCAGTGCGAAAGAAGTTCAAAGTACAGGGACTCCTTACAGACAAATTAGGTTCCAGGTCTGTTCGGAAGTCGATTTGTTCGTAAGTACAACTTTACTCCTTGTTGTACGGCATGTAGCCTAAACCCGGGGAACGGCTTTAAAACTTGTATACTCTCCTGCAGATGTAGATGCCACCACCGCCATTTATTGCACGGCCGTTGAACTTACGACAGGTTTGTTCGAATCTCTGAAATTTCGTGAGTCGAATGTTGGTAAGTAGAGGAGTCCCTGTACATACATACCTCGGAATGCATTTGACCTGCGCTGAAGTCAGAAGCTAGGCAGGGTTGAGCCTGGGCCGCACCACCTTGCAGCCAGTAGAATGATTGGTATGCAAGAGAAGGGGCGATTCTGACAGGCACCGCCTCGCTGCCCGATAGGTTTGGGTGTATGCGTGCGCCTCCACCAAACCCAGAGGGAGCAGAATGAGTAATAGCAGCCAAGAACAAAATTTGCCAAAATCGAATAATTACCCAAAAATTTGTGGATTGAGGAAAAAAGATAACCATCGCAACGTTGCCACCCTACCGGCAGACTTTACTTATCAAACACAGGCCTGCCTTGGTGACAGCCTTGCGCTGTAATATCGCCGCGGGTAACAACGCAGTGAACGGAACATGATGAACCCAACCTGCACGGTGTGTCCCTCCAAGTTCATGTTGCCGATACAGCCGCCGCCAGCGCCGCCGCCGCTGCCCTCAGCAGCACACCCGTGGTTCAATCCGCCCGGTGGTGGCGACCGACCGCCCTCCTGCGCTTCCATCCCGCCGAACCCATGAGCCTCTGGGCCACCGTCTTCCGGTTGGTGAGCGGCTACCGGAGGCATTGCGAGCAGAGCGGCCTCCAAATCCCACTGCTGCTGCCGCTGCTGCTGCTGCCGCTGCTGCTGCCGCTGCTGCTGCTGCCGCTGCTGCCGCTCTTTGATGACGCGAGCCCTCAACTCGCTCCTCAGGCGCTGCTTCTCCGCCTCCCACACCCTCTTCTGCTTGCTAACCTTCTTGCTGTTCAAGGTGAGGCACGCCTTCTTCGCGAAGGTTTTAAGCGCCATGTCCAGGGGGTTGATGGCCTGCAGAGCGAAGGGTATCTGGTTCTTCAGAAGGCGTTGCGTGCGCGGCAGCAGCGGGATGACCGTGTTGTACTTGTGTGTCTTGTTGATGGAGTTCATGAGCGTGGCGTGCGTGGTGAACTGCATCCAGGTGTGCACGAAATTGGAGGTCATCAACAGCAAGGTGTAGGCCGAGTTGTCAACCGCCTTTTCCACGCTCCCGATTTGATGCTCGCCGCCCACCTGGAGGTCCTCAAAGGTGGCGCCAGGCTTGATGTCGAGATTTTCCAGCTCAACCTTCACCTGCTCCGCGATATCGTTGTCTTCAGCGTCGTGCAGGATCACAAATGTGTAGAATTCCTCCTCCTCCTCCTCGTCCACCTCCACCTCATCCTCCCCGTGCCCGTCGTTTGTTGGTTCTCCTCCCTGCGGGCTCACAGGGGAATTCACCAAACTGCCGGACAAACCCCCCGAAACTGGTGTCGCTGGCGTTGGCGGTGGCGATGGCGTCGCGCCGGGTGACGACGCCTTGCCCCGCAAAGGCTGCAGCACGATCGTGGGGCTCAAGTTGAGGTTGCCCATCTGCGAGACGAGTGAGGAGCCATCTTTGCCAGAATCGAAGACGGGACCCGTGGGTGAGAAGGAGCCCAGCGTCTCGTGCTGAATGCTGTGCCCGTCCGAAGCGTGGCGTCTGTCTGGTGCGCAGTGGTAACGGTTTGACTTCATGCTGTCGTAATTGCCCAGCGGGGGGTTTCCACCATAGGATCGGGCGGAGCCGATGGATAGTGACGCAGCCTGACCATAGCACGAAGATTGACGCGCATAGTTGCAAATGATGGGCTCGTCAGGCACCGCATCCGGCGACAAGGAACTGTCGCCCTGCAGTGAGGGTTGGACACCCCTATACTGCCCAGGGTCAATGCTAGAACGTCGCATCCCATTCGATGGATGAGAGGCGTGCGACATTACGGCTGCAGGATGCTGAGAGGGCTGTGGTAAGATGTTACACACCGGAGTATTCTGCTGAACAGGCTGCTGTGGCTGTTGCTGCTGCTGTGGATGCCGTTGCTGCTGTTGCTCCTGCGGATGCTGTTCCTGCTGTGGATGCCGGTGCTGCTGCTGCTGATTGCAACCCAGTGCCACAGTGGGCAGGCTCTCGGTGCTGAACTTTATATCGAGCGAATTTGGAAGGCAGCTTGCGGGCATCGTCTTCAGCGCCTGGGGCCTGCTGCCGCCGCTGCCATCGCTGCCAGCAGCGGAGCAGTCTTGCATCACTGGGTCCGCCTCGCGGTCGCTGCTCGCACGCACGTCAGTCGCAATCGACGGCCCCCTCCTTGGGTCACTGTATTGGAGCGCGGCCAGGCCGGACCTCAGCGGCCCGATGCTCTCTTGGGAGGAGCTGCCCTCGAGAGGGGCGCTGGGGTTTCGCTCAAAGTCCTGCAGGTACCTCATGATGAGTGTGCAGTCCCCTTCGAAGTGGGGAGCTGGGGAAGAGCGGAGACCCTGGTTCTGCACGTGATCAAGTGCATCGATCAGGAAGCGCCACTGGCCCGCTGGATGTTCCATTCCTCGCAAATGTGCTCGCATTTGCCTGAGATATCCGTCGCTCACACTTTTGAGGTAAGACAAGATTTTGGGGGTTGCGTCCGTCTCCATCGCCCCGTCGAGTCACCGCCGCCAAGACCCCTCTTTGAAAGTAATTATCCTTAAGATCCACGCTGGCTGGTGGGTTTACTCGATCACTGCGTGCATGCCCTCATCGTGTAAATATTCGGCCAGGGCTCCCCCCGTAAGTGCATGTGCGATAACGAAACTGATGTCGTAGAGACGGCGACACCAACGGTGTGTGAATCGGAAAGGAATTTGTGCAATGGGGTGAAGAAAGCCGATTCCAACAACGCTTGGGAGTGACGGAGGCAACGGTCAGTCAGCCGCCCTACCAAACGCACAGACGCAAAGAGAACCACACAACACTTTAGCGACCAAGTGATGTTATGTTAGCGAGCATCTATTCAGGCCAGCACGAAGAATGGTCCAACAACCTCAGAACAGTTTGGAAAGTCCTTCATCCAGCAATTTTGTTTCATACTTTTTGTCCCATGGCATCAAATTATGCGCGGACTCAATTAATTGCGATAGATGAACAATCAGCATCAACCGTGATCAATCCAACGAGGAATTGTCTTCCACAAGGCCTTGGCATCTCTTACGGCCTTGCGATGCAGCAATCTATCTCGCCTCCTGCAGACAAGCCGTTTCCCTCCATCTCTGTGGTGGATTAAACTGAGGCATATCCTTTCCCTGGGCTGCCACTCTGTGGTTAGTCTCGACTACAGGCCACGTGTCGCCATAACGTGTCCGTCCCACTCAACGTTAACTTAACAATCAATACGATGTCATTAACAGTGGGGTTTTTTTTACTCTGGACTTTGATGGCTAAATGAAAACAACTATTTGGTGGTGCTGCTCCTGCTGCATTGGCAATGATGCACAAGGACACATTAACAAACTCAACACAATCATTCATAATAACAAGTGTGTGGTATTAAAAGGGAAACAAACGAGAGGCTTGAGAAGTGGAGTAGAGAAGTAGAGTAAATAAGGAACAGTCATCCTTATCCACTCTACCTCCATAGCTTTTAGGTAATATGAAGGGTCATTGCCTGAAATGTCACCAATTATATATTTTTTCATCTTTAAGGCCACACCATTATTGAAGACTGTTACGTTGTTTTTAGCCAAATTTGAACTCTACTACCATCAGAGAAACCATTAACTTGAGAACGCAAGAAGCCAGTCAATAAAGTTGGTTGGAGTTCAGCAGAATTCTGCCTCGCGCATTCCCCGTGGATGTCACGCATTTCCCTGTGATTCTCACCCATTACCCGTGGGTCCCACACATTTACCCGTCGGTGCCACGCGCTATCCGCGAGTCTCACATTATATCTGTGGAGCTCACCCCTTGCTCATGAGTCTTAAGCGTTATCCGCGAGTTTCACCCATTACCCCGTGAATCTCACCCATTTCTACCCGTGGGTCCCACGCATTACCCCCGAGTCTCACGCGTTCCGTGTGGATCTCACGCATACCCCGTGATTCTCACCCATTACCCCTGGGTGTCACCCATTTACCCGTGGGTGTCACCCATGCCACGCGTTATCCGTGAGTCTCACCCATCACCCCGTGGATCTCATCCAATACCCGTGGGTCCCACGCGTTATCCGTGGGTATCACGAATTCTCCGTGAGTCTCACGGCGGCAGTAGCCGACTTACCACGAACTTCGACGATTCCTGCCTCTCCACGGTGACAAACCACCAAGTGGCTGTTTCGAAAAACAAAAGTCGGTTTATTTTTCGCCGCGTTTAAACCTCGACACAGCGATCTCTTAAGTTAGATTCCCCTTCCCCACCCCCGCCCTCCCAATCAGCTTGTAGCACACGCTCTTAAGTACATTTTGTATAATTTTAAAGGCGTCTTAAAGATCGTAACTTTAGCGAACTGTACCTTATGGGGGGGGGGGGGGCAGTCTTCCGGGTCTCACCACGACCCTCCTTTGTACACGTCACTGGAGTTGCGTTGCGATTAAAGGCCGCGCTGATACGGACTAACTCTCGTCTGCGCGTGTAGATGTTTACATCTTGACGCGTTTTATTTAAAGTTAAAATTGTTGTGATAACCGCTACCCCCACTCTTAACTCCCGGCAAAAATTTAGTTTTGGACTTAGAATCGATTCGCCGGGGGAATCGGTACTTCCGCGTTCTCTACCGAATCGATTCGCCGGCGGGGGAGGGTGGATCGTCGTCTCCGCCTGCTCTACCGAATCGATTCACAGTGGGATCGTTGCTCCCCTGACCTAGCGAATCGATTCCCGGGGGTATGGCAGTGTTGCCATTGCAAAGGTTATCACCTCCGAGCCTCTAAAATGTTATGCTATTTAATTTAATTAAACTTTCTATAAAAGGGAATTTTTTAAATATGTGTGTCTGTGCGAAATGTTTAAAATACTTCCCGACATGCAACAAACTTGGAATGTGGCATGTGGGTTGCTTCCAGACTGTACACAATGCAAAAAGTATAAAAATAGACTTTTGTATTACTGGTAGGAACTTCCTGGTTCCACCAGCCCACAGGGGATTATTGTGTCCGTCCGTCGTGCATCCAAAAATGGGAGGGGTGGGGCTGGGTGGAGAGGGGATGGTGGGGAGGGTGGGGAGGGGCTGGGTGGGGGGTGGGAGGTGTGGGGCTGGGCTGGGTGGAGAGGGGAGGGTGGGGAGGGGCTGGGTGGGGAGGGGCTGGTCACCCCGTGGCGCCCTTATAAAACTCAACGTTTAACCTACTCACGCCGGCTTGTGCCCGCCTTCACAGTCGGGCATATTTGCGGAATACACCACGCCGCCGTTGACCCTGGCCATTGACCGAGCAACCCAACGTTCCTACCAGCTCCCTCCGCAGGAATGTGTTTTTGGGGGGGGAGGGGGGGTTGGCGCAATAATGCATATATTTTGCACGCAAGTGAGCGGTGACGTCACATCTGTGATGTCACCCGCATGCGGCAGCGTCACGCAGTGTGCCTGCTGACGTCACGCATCCCCCCCCCCAAACCCTCCGCGTAGGCCGTGTATTAATCCAAGACAAGAATTCAAGTCTCGGGCGAAGCCGGGAAGTAGAGCTAGTGTTATTATATAATAAGCCAAACAACACCCCTCCTCCTTCACATGCATATCTGTCCGTCCACATAAAATATATATAAACGGCATGTTTACTTTCTTTACATCCAATCAGCCAAACGTGCTGTTGTGGTGCCACGACCGCAGAGCAATGCCGCAAGCGCCGCGACTCCCTCCCGGCCCCCGCAATAAACACGCCACCCGCATGCAGCGCACCCATGTAGTGTCCTGGCGGGGAGTTGCCTGGTACATTAGGTTTTAATCCGAAGAGCTCCTAGGTGGAGAGTCCCACTGTTTCCCGGTGCCAGGAGATTGGCCGACCCCCACAGGACAGGTTAAATTGTATGGGCGCAAAAAGAAGAGGTTCCCTGGGCCAACCGCAATGAGTTACTCACAACATTGGGGGGAGGACGGAGGGTGGAATATTAGGTGTAAAGAGCAAAACCGAAGGCTCAAACTACTGGGCACGGGAGAACAATGGGTAAGGGGCAGAAAGAGCAAAAAAAAAGAAGGCACGAACTAAAAAAAACGATGGGTGGAGGCGTAACGGATGCTCCAGATGAGGGCGGGGCATCAGTTGTAAATCAAAAGGTAGGCGCGTGATTGGCCGCGCAACGCAACACCCCACCCCCCGGGCCTTTGAAGTTTAGAGGATAAAGGTGGGAGCCCCGGGACAATTGGGTCAGTTGTTTTCAACCTCCGGGCGATCCAGACCCACTCCCGGCCGTCCTGCCTAGAGCCGCTCGCAGAGCCGCTCGCAAAGCGGCTCGCAGCATTCGTGTGATGCCAGCGAGTGCTGCTACGAGGCAGTGATAGGCGAGGTTTTCACTCGTCCTTCTCCCTCCGACTCTCACAGCATCGGTGCGACGCCATGAGTACAGCTACGAGGTACGTGGTAGAACATTTGTGTAACTGGGTTCATAGGCAGAGTTACGCTAGGCTCACCTTGCGAAATATCCCTCCTCCGGGTAATGCGTTTTGGCGCAATTAATAAACTTTAGTTCAGAATATCGGTGTAGTGTGATTTCTGTGTGTGTGGGCAGAGCCTCGGTGTAGCGTCTGTGATCTGTGTGGCGCATCTGCGTGGAGAGACGGTGTGCCCGGCGTGAGAGTGAGCGCGGGGCTGCAGAGTGGCGGCGCGGGGTTGGTGTGTGAGGTGCGCATCTATTACCATCTATACGACCGCCACTGGTTACGCGGGTTTTCGCGCGGTGTGTATAAAACGTGCTCCTGCTGCGCCGTGTGAGTGATTAAGGTGGGGGTCAGAGTGCGCTAAATCCACTCCCCACCGTTTGCGCGTAGATTGCCATCTCTACAGCCTATGGTTTACGCGGGGTTTCGCGCGTGTGTAAGACGCACGTCTGCAACGTGGGGGTGCTGTGAGTGATTTGAGCGTGCGTGTGAGACGCGTGCACTGCAGTACACAGAGCCGCCGTCGTTAACGCGCGCTTGCGCTCGCTTGCGCATTTACATAGCGAGCTTTACGCAGCACATTCACACAGTAGAAATAGCGTTAACGGTGAGGCGTGCCCCATAGCCCTGTCCCAGCCGTTCCCCCCCATCAGCCTTAATCCGCTGTACAGCGGATTAAGGCTTATGAGGGGGGGGGGGGGTGTGCATATTCATACAGCCGCCGTTTCTTTTCAGTTTACATTAGCATTTGCATTGCGGGCACGCGGATTAGGGCTTAACCACCAGGAGAGGCACGTGCATATTCATACTGATATTTTTTGCGCTAGCCTTTGTGTGCAATGAGCGCCTGCAGGGGCGCGTGCGTGCACGCAGCCACCTCTGTATTAGTGGTGGTGTACGTGTGCGTGGGGGGGATAACCCCGGGCGGTGGTGAGCCAGCCGAGTAGCGATGTCCCTCGTAGAGGGCGCTGGCGTGGGGGGGCAGATTACCCGATCCGCGGGGACACGGCGAGAGACGGCCGAAGAGGAGAAGGGGGGAGTGGAGGGGGTGGACGTCGGCCCCCACACCGTTGAAAATGCAAAACATCCAGCAGCTTTGGTTCAATATTAGGAAAAATTTGGCCGGTTTCGACATTGCGCGTCTCATCAGCAGTCAGGCTTTCTTGAATCAATTGCTGGTGAACTGCCAGATGTTTTAGAGGTAAGGACCCCCTCTCTGTTGGATATGGGTCCGAGTTCAACACGAAACTATCAGAATTTGAATATTTAATTTACTAGCCTTTTGACCGTCCGCAACGTGATATTCATTGCATCCATTCGTGTGCAATTTATAAGGCTGCGGTGACACATACTTATTTGATTTAAAGATTATAATCTCTTGTTCATCATGACGTCCTTTTAACTTCGATGTCTCAATAGCATTACGGAGATCATGTGACGTGAGGAGTCTGCCTTTCTAGTGAAGGTTGTAAGTTGACGCTGAGGAGGGGGGAGGAGGCGCCTCGCCCCCCCCATGTGGAGTGACGTCAGTCGCTAATTATTATTAATGCGGGAGGGGGGGGGGTCCATTTGAAGGATGTCACCTTACAATGATTATTAATGAGGGGGCTGTTCGATGTGGAGTGACGTCACCTGCACATCATTATTAATGAGGGGTGCTGGTCGATGTGGAGGGACGTCACAAGCGTCAAGGACAGACATTCCTGGGTGATTATAGTAGGTATAACTGCAGGATGAATCCGATGAGCTATAAAACAGGTGGACTTCTCCACAATTCTGGCTGTCGCCTGATGAAGCTAGTTATAATTACTGGCGAAACGTCGTACTCAGATTGTAAATGTTGTGGCTTGGCTCTCCAACACACCGGTGTGCTATACTAGTGACGAATTGGCACGTTCTGTTTACATGACAGCCCTTACTAGTTGGCTGTGTCAGGTGGAGGTGAGTTTAATGACAAATTTATATATTTACATGCTCTAACCAAAAAAAAAACCTCTATTATGGATGATATTGGTCGCAAAAGCCTACGCGTTAAACCAGATATAAAGCTCTTTGGTTCACAGATGCCCGGTCAGGGCATGGTTTAGTCCGCGGCAAGGTAAGGTAAAAGGTAAAAACGAGCCTACCTTTATCCTACATTTTACCTTACCACAATACAATCACTCTACCCTTACCTTTTACCCTTTAGCAAGGTAAGGGAAAAGGTCAAAGTTAAAAAGCAACGAGCCTACCTTTACCCTACTTTTTACCCTTATCCCATACAAATTACCCGATTACAGGGTAATTACTGGGATACTACACATGAAAAAGGTTTATAACAGGTAAATGCAAGATAGAGCACTTTATTCGGATAGAATACTCTCGAATCGGGCGTTGAGGCTGTCGATGACACCGTCCTCCATAACCTCCTCGTCCCAGTCGTCTTGCGATGACGATCTCATCAACAACCTGTTCAAGTTCGGCATTGCCGTCGTTCTCGGACGAACGACGGGCAATAAGATCCTGCGCTGCTCCAGCCCGGTTAGACGGGACCTTCAGGCAGCCGGCCGCGATCCAAGAGCACAAGCACATGGACTGGATGAACAGCGTCGACGACAGCGATTGGCGAACCCATGTGAACTCCCGCCCAGCTCCACTATTCTTTCGTTTGCAGGGAGTTGACGTCGCCGGCGCTCCCAAGTAGCCGCAGGCCATCTTGGAGTGGGCAGGGAGCAGCACTTTGTGGGGAGACCACCACTGCATTACACCAATGAAGGCGCTGGCGGTCATGACGCCCATGCCCAGAAAACGATCGACTTCATTGCCGTCATCGATGGAGCTGCCAACGTTGCTGAATATGGTGCTGAACAGCGACCCCTCCTCCATATGGGCAGCGACTGCCGTCGGCAGGATCGCGAACATGTCCGAGTAGTGATGCTGCAGGACGGAGCAGATCGTGGTCTTCAGTGTAGCTAGCTCGTCTTGGTTTGTCGTTTTCGGCAGCTGTGGATTCAAGTAGAATGCCACAATGGCGGGTTCCTGATCCAGGAAGTCGCAGTACCGTACCAGCTCGGCCTTCATCCCCGTCGCAGTCAAGAACTCATCGATCGCTCTAAGAGCGGCTTCACCGCGATCGCAATGATGGATCAGGTGCTCCATCGTCACCCGCACAAGATCCAATGTTGACTTGCGGTCCGCCGACAACGAGGTCATGACCTGGCGCAGCATTCACAGGACTGCTGTCATGCCCTCGATGTTTGCCCACTGCAGTTCAGAGAAAGCATCGATGCCGATCACATCCTGGAAGCGCGCCATGATAATGTCCAATGAGACACGCTTTTTGATGGCGTCGTCGCTTCTTGAGGTGGGCTTTTCACCCCGACATGTTCGTGTGGGAGGAAAACCACTTGCAGCAGTGCACGCACTGCCGCTTTCCTTGCTGCACACAGGGATCACCCTCCATTCAATCGTGCGTGTGCTCCCACGGGAATGCATGCCACTGCCTCTTTCGATTGCTGTTCGCAGCGACTCCAGAAATGCTGTTGCTGGCATCCTTGAGCTCATCCTCTACCTCAAGAACGTGGTCCGTCTCTATCTGGTCCGACATGAATGATTACAATTTAAAATGGAGGCCACGGACTGTGCCACGGAGCTTTTAGCGAGCGGTAAACGGGGTATTTACCGGTTAATACTTCGCGCTACCTTTACCCTATCGGGTAATTCTTCCACGCTGCCTTTACCCTACCATTTACCTTACCCCTTGACATGGTCGATACCTTTACCCTTTACCCTTTTACTCGGTTAAAAGGGTAAATTACCTTACCTTGCCGAGGCCTAGCACGGGTTGAGAACGTTAGAACAACAAACAGTGCAAAAACGCGACGGTAGTGCCAAGTACAACAAAGGTTAACAAAATCACCCAACGCATACAAATGCACGAACAACGCCTGGGAGTGACGGAGGCAAACAGTTTCCATCCAGTCAGTCAGCCGCCATACCAAACACACAGACGCAAAGGGAACCACGCGCACGACTTTATAGAGACCAGGTGATGTTATATTAGCGAGTACCTATTAAGGCCAGCACGAAGTATGGGCCAACAACCTCAGAACGGTTTGGGAAGCCCACTTGAGGTGTTAACTTATTTTTTCAGAAGCGGCTTGGCCAAAAATGACAGGTCAACAAACTGGCCCATCACTTGGACATTTATAGTAGCAAAATAATCTAATCTCAATGCGAGTTTCTCAATGTGGAGGGGGGAAAAGCCGAAGGAGCCGGAGAAAAAAATCCATGCAACCACTGGGAGAGAGACACGCAAACTCCAAATCTACAGCAGGCATCAGGATCGGGATCGAACCACCAACCTCCTGCATACCAGGCGAGGTAGATAACATCACACCATCATGGTGGCCCTTAAATAAATAACAATAAACATAAATACAGAGTCATAACTTTCGTCGTTCATTTAGACAAACAGGACGAAGCTCTTTTTTTCTTACAGATGTCCAGTATGGGCGGGTCAGCGAGTTACAACAGAGAACATAACAACACAAGGATGGATGTGAGTGTTAAAGTGTAGAAAATGGTAAAAGCAGGTGACAAAAGGTAAAATAAGTAATTAAATATTTACAGTTTAACAAGTAATCTAACCCAAAAAAACCTGTACTAGCAGGAAGTACCCAACTTTGCCCGGGGGGGAAATATATTTCAAAACTTATCTTCTCTTAAAATGTTTTAACAAATACATACACAAATACTAATCTATTGTGATATCCCGGCGTTCCATTTGTCTGTCCATTTGTCTGTCAACAAACTTATAAGAGGCTTGCAGAAGTCCTAAATCAAAAAGTAATAGAAAGTGGGGGGTAAATAGTTAATCTAAAATGTGTCTACAGTAGTATCTACTGACTTTACAGCAGTGTCTATGTGGGGGCTAACGCCCCCCTCCTCCTCCTCTCCCCCCTCCTCCTCCACCCCTTCCCGTCGGGCTGCCACCGATCGAGTGATCGGCCTCCCCGCACATGGCTAGTGGCTGGCTCCCCACCGCCTGGGGTTATCCCACACACTCCCCACGTACACCACCACGAATGCGGAGGTGGCTGCGTGCACGCGTGTACCCGTGCAGGTTGCTCACCACGGCTCTCGCTAAAAATAGCTGCATGAATATGCACGCACCCCTCCCCCCCCTTATGGATCGTCCTTAATCCGCCGCGGCGGCTGTAGCGTAAGCACGCACACGGGCACAGGCACGCGGGCAAAACGACGGCCGTATTGATGACAATTTACGCACGCCCCACCGTTCGTCGCTACGTAAACACACTGCGTAAAACGCGTTGTGTAAACACGCACGCGAATGGGTTTTAACTCACCCCTCCCTCGTCCTATTAATCACGCGGCTCCACGGACACGGGAGCCGTTAATGAATTACTACCCGCGCTGCCTCACACACACGCTCGAATTACACACTACACCGACACTTTCCCCACATCCACAGAAATCACACCACACGGATCCTCTGTGCTAAAGTTTATTAATGGCGCCAATACGCATTACCCGGAGTAGGAATATTTCGCAAGGAGAGCCTAGCGTAACTCTGCCTATGAACCTAGTTACACAAACGTTCTACCACATACCTTGTAGCTGTACTCACGGCGTCGCACGGGCGCTGTGAGAGTCGGAGGGAGAAGGACGAGCGAAACACTTGCTTATCACTGCCTCGTAGCAGCACTTACGGGCATCACACGAATGCTGCGAGCGGCTCGAGGAGGTAGGACGGCCGGGAGTGGGTCTGGATCGCCCGGAGGTTGAAGACAACTCCCCTCACCGTCCCGGGGCACCTATCTTTCTTCTCTCAACTTCAAAGGCCCAGGGTTACGTCATACCGCGCAGCCAATTGGGCGCTTACCCGTGCCCCCCGTCATCATCCACCTCCATCGTCTCTACCGTGTCCTAATCCCCTCACTTCAAAGGCACAAGGTGGCATTGTACTGCGCAGCCAATCGCGTGCTCACCTGCGCTGTCTACATGGAGGGCCACGGGGTCTGCTGCTGCTCTTCTAGCCTAATATCCCAGCCTCCGCCTCTCCCAGTGTCATGAGTAACTCATTGCGGTTGGCCCAGCGAACCTTTTCGTTCTGCACCCATACAATCTTAAGTCAATTTAGGGGCACCGCAATGTCACCTGTCCTGTGAGGGTCGGCCAATCTCCTGGCACCGGGAAACCGTGGGACTCTCCCTCTAGGGGCTCTTCGGATTAAAACCCGATGTGCCAGGCAAACCCCCCCCCCCGTCAGGACACGACGTGGGTGCACTTTGTGTGGGTGTGTGTTTAGTGTGGGGGCCGGGAGGGGAGTGCGGCATTTGCGGAGTTGCTCCGTGGTCGTGGCACCACATCCACTCACTGTAGTAGTATCTACTGACTGTAATAGTATCTATTGATTATAGTAGTATCTATTAGCTATAGTAGTATCTACTGCCTGTATAATAGTATATGTTGACTCTATAGCAGTATTTGCAGACTCTGTAGCAGTATCTGCTGACTCTATAGTCGTATCTACTGACTGCAGCAGTATATACTGACTGTAGTGGTGTCTCCTGACTGTAGTAGTATGTACTAACTATAGTAGAAACTACTGACTCTATTGTAGTATCTCCTGACTGCAGCAGTAGCTCCTGATTCTACAGTAGTATCTACTGACTCTACAGTAGTTTCTACTAACTCTATAGTAGTATCTACTAACTCTACAGTAGTATCTACCGATTCTAAAATATAATCTACTAACTCTACATGAGTATCTACCGACTCTACAGTCGTATGTGGTGACTATAGTAGTATCTACTTACTATAGTAGTATCTATGACCATAGTAGTATCTACTGAATAAACTGTAGTATCTACCGACTCTATAGTAGTATCGACTAACTGTATGGTAGTATCCACTGACTATAGTAGTAACTACTAACTCTATAGTAGTATCTGCTGACTACAGTAGTATCTGCTGACTCTATAGCAGTGTAGTGACATAGCGCTGACTGTTGTACAGCAGCTGCAACTGCAGGTGGGCACTTAGCGCACACGTTGCTGAGCATATACACGGTGTGTGTGCCGGCAGGGCAGAGGAACTGGGGCAAGGGTCATGGCAGACCTCGTGGGGAAGCCCCTGGAACCCTCTGGTGGGTTCGAGAAGGGAGGCGCAGCTAGGGCCGAGCCAAGCCGCGCCAAAGGGAATATAAGCAGCGGAGAGTGAGAGCTCCTGGCTGCCGGTCGTCGCTGTCGTCATCGCCGCCCTCATTGCTGCCCGCCTTCGCCCGATCATTACGCTTCCGAACAGTAGTTGGCTGTCCCGGTCAATGCCGTCAGTGCAATGCGGACAGGGTCGTGTCTGGGACGGGTCGTGCGGCAGCGTGGTCGTGATTGAAAGGGGGCCCGAGTGGTGGCGTGAACTCAACAACAATAAAAGGGGAGGACGGTGCCTCCTGCGACCACCTCGTCTCTGAGTGTGTGTGCGACGCACGCCATCCGCACACACACACAAGCCTCGAGAAAGAGAACGAAGAAGAGACGCACCGATACTACAGCAGTATCTACGGACTCTACAGTGCCATTTATGGGCTCTCCAGTAGTATCCACCGACTCTACAGTTGTATATACCGACTCTACAGTAGTATATATTGAATCTATAGTAGCATATATTGACTCTATAGTAGTATCCACTGACTATAGTAGTATTAACTTTATAGTAGTATCTTCTGCTATAGAGTTAGTAGAAATGTTGAATGTGTCCGAGGAATGTCAGTGAGTGGCACGTTGCGGCGACTAAGCACACGGGTACACAACATTAAACGCTTTACCAACGCCGCTTTGGCTGGATGTGTCGATGTGTGATTTCTGTCGTTTGTGGTCTTAGTAACCTGAAGGGCGGAGGCATGGGCATAAGTGGTTTTGATTGGTGGAGGGAGCGCAATGCGAGCATCACCGCATTGATTTTCCATAAAAATCCCAAATGTAGGACACTCTTGGAAAAGTCTTAAACTTCAGTGAGGCTTTCCTGTCTAAATGAACGCTATTGCCTGCATATTGTTGATACATTTATCAACAACCCAGTTTATGGTCAAACAAGGTATGGTCAGACAATCACCATGGCCGACACGGCGTGGGGTGCCTTTATTCAGCGGTGGAATGACAAGAGGGCTGTAAGTTATCATTTTAGAGTGTCAGTGAACAAGATCACTAATTAAAACATAACAAAAAAAACGTTGGCAATGTTTCAACTCAAAACACACCATATTAAGTTGATCTGATTGACAATTATTATTTGAATGTAAATTCCTCCCTCTTAAAAAAAGACACCACTCAAATGCAATGCGTGTGCATTAACAACATATGCTCTGGATTGACTTAAAACACATCTTTTTATTTATCGGTTGTCGTTATACAAACTTAATATCGATTTCCACTTTTATGTCGTCTTCCTACAAGTGCTGCACAATTATGATGATCATGATAGACAGTATTCACAATTAATCAAAAAGTCACATACATTATAAAGAGTACAGCACTGTATATATAGTATATGTACAAATCGCATCATGATTAACGATGGTCACTTCATCAGAGCGTGCAAAACTGAGTACCGCAGAGGCTCGCCGATGAAGAGTCGTCACATCGCAGGCCAACACACTTCAAGGTATCAAGTTGAATTCCCTCTGCTGTTTACACTGAGCCCTCACACACTACTGCGCTTTATCCGCCTGATTCTCTCTCTCCTTTTGTTATCACTGTTGCTAAGCACAGGAACGAAACACCAAGCGACCAGTAACAAACATCAATACTGATGATGCCACATATACAGGGAGTCATCTGCATAAGAACTAGTTAGGTTCCAGAGGTCTGTTCGTACGTCGATTTTTTTGTAAGTCCAACTTTACTCCTGTCGATTCCAAACATGTCGTAAAGCATGTACACTAAACACGAGGAATGGCTTTACAAGTTGTATAATCTCCTTTAGATGTAGATGCCACTGGTTCTTCACGTTCTGCAGATGTAGATGCCACCACCGCCATCTATTGCAAGCAGGTGAACTTACGACTCGGTCCGAACAGGCAACTGGACATGCGGACAGGTTTGTTCGTATCTCTGAAAGTTCGGAAGTAGCGGAGTCCCTGTATACAAATTAAAACGTTTCTTGAACCGAGCGAGGTGACTGTAGGTGCTTGGGGAGAGAGAGGCCAGCAGTGATTTCCAGAGGTGGGACAAAGTCATTGTTATGCAAGTCCAAGTCGAGTCGCAAGTCATCAAATTCATGACTCGAGTCTGACTCGAGTCCAAGTCACATGACTCGAGTCCACATCTCATAGGTGGGACAAAGTCATTGTTATGCAAGTCCAAGTCGAGTCGCAAGTCATCAAATTCATGACTCGAGTCTGACTCGAGTCCAAGTCACATGACTCGAGTCCACACCTCTGGTGATTTCCAATGAGAAAGGGAAGTGATTTGACGTGCGGTGTGGTGGATTAGATCAAACAGTCAGTCTGGAAAACAGTCCTCACCACGGCTGGAGGATTCATTTCCGTGAGCATCGCTCGACTACCTGTCGTTGTTGCTAATAAAGTCTTGCACGACCTTCCCCCACACAGGAAGCTCTCTGGCACCAACCATCGGCAAGTCCACTCGCCTTTGGCTCCTCCTGAGCAACCTGGGTCCTCATATTTCTCCAGTACTTGAACTGTGGCATCGCAGGGCCGGGCAGGATTAACGGACAGCACGGGGGAGGAGGCCTTCAGCCAGCGGCGATGATAATACTAAGTGAGCGAAGTTCAGCGGCCGTGTCCAATGTCCCGTGTAGAATGTTGTGGCTGTCACAGGTGTACTCGGAACCTGTCACGTTCGTGACCATTTTACCGACTCGGAGCAACTATTTGATTTTGTATGGCTTCTGAATGCAATCACATCACATAATCATTTACAAAGGCATGGGGGCGAGGGAAGGGGATCAGGGCAGGGAAACACATGAATGAGAAAATCGTCCCCGTGGCACGGCCTGAGAAGAACCAACAACGAGCCCCAGGGGATAGGTGGAGCACCTGGAGTAGTTGGCCTAGCGAAGGCAGCTGGAGCCCCGGGGGCAGCTGGAGCAGCTGGAACAGCTGGAGCCTTGGGGACAGCTGGAGCAGCTAGAACAGCTGAATAAGTTGGAGCGTGCTGGACCAGCTGGCCTAGCTGGAGCCCCGAGAACAACTGGAGCGGCTGGAACAGCTCCCATGAGTTCCCGTGCACCACCTCGTCCGGGCCAGCTGTCAAGTATTAGAATGACTCCCTCGTTGTTTATGAACTTGCTATCCGTGATTTTGGCTGCACGCGAATCGCGTATGGAACTCTGCACGACTACTGGCATCGAGAGAAAGAAAGTGATGATGAGATAAAGTGATTTAAGGTCATTCATGAAAAATATATATACGTTTTTTTTCGGCAAATATCATTATCCACCAAATTTGCTATTAACGAGCATCCCCGGTACGTATCCCTCGCGAATAACGAGGGAATATTGTCTTAGAGTATTAGAAATCAACAGTAGGGTTTGACTAAATGTCATTATCAGGTTTCCTCGATAGAGCCTGTTCATCTGTCCACCTTCTCCTTTGTTCCCGAATTCTGGGTTTGGAGAATGTATTTTTTACTTGAATCTCAAACCTTGTACTCACTTGATCCAGGGAAGTCAATGCTCTCAGTGGTATAGGCAAATCACACTTAGGGAGTGCATTCTCTCTGGGATAGAGTGGAATAACCGTGTTATTCTTGTTCTGGTTTTGGATGGAATTCATGAGGGTGACGTGCGTTACGAACTCATTCCACTTGCTACGGAAGTTATTGGTCAAGAGTAGGATGATGAAGGCAGATTTATTGATGGCGTTGTCCAAGCAAGAAAAAGGCGTGAACCCCCCCACTTGAAACTCGTCCTCGTACACAGCGCCGCCAGTTACCCCAAATCGTTCGAGATCATTTTTCACTTGCCTGGCTGCATCGCCGTCGTCTTCGTGGTGCAGAATCACAAACGAGCAGAAGTCGTCTTCGTCATTCTGCCCCTCTTCTACGCGAGGAGCGCGATGGCTGTCACTCCGGTCTTCCTGTACCACTGAAAACTTTTCGGTCTCTTTGCCAGCGGTCCCGCTCCAGGGTTCACTTCTCAGCTGCAGGTTTCCGATCTCCGTCGCCAGCTTTTCCACACGCCACGACCCCACCATCGGACCGGCTTGTCCGGATTGACCGACACCTTGCCGATTGGCGTGAATGTCAATGAAGGACTGATGGGGCATCTTTGGTATTGCTCCCGAATGGCCTCTAACGTTTCCCTCGCCCTGGCCACTTACAGCACCGTCGACAAACTCCCGAGTCTCGGAGACAACGCCGCGCGGCATCCGAATGCTCAGCGGGCTGGGCATGCTGGGGATGTGCCTCCCAGCTGCCAGTGCATCTTCATCTGCTCTTGCTATAAGGCTCCTAGCATCTGTGTGTGTGTGTGCAGGCAAATGTGGGGAGCAGTGGCACAGTGGTTAGCGCATTGTGCTATGAACCTGGCCACTCGAGTTCGACTCCCGCTCACGACCAATATAACAGTGACGATTATCTGAACCGGTCTTGGGCCTCCCTTAGGTCAACTTAGAATCAAATGATAACTGGTGTTGTGTGTAAACATCGCCACTCTGTGGCCGGATGTGGTGCTGGCCACTCACCCTCTCGTATGCCATGCTGGCCTTCATAGGTGCTCGCTAATAGCGCTTGCCCCAAAAGTCTGTTTCGGCTCTACAGGGGGTCTTTGTTTAACAGTGTGATTATTACATTCAAGTTGAACTGTCAAGTGTTTACCTTATTTCCAGCTACTGGTTCCAAATTCATGAACTTCAAGTGGCTGTCAATGACATGACATGAAGGTCCAGATTCCTAATTCCAAGGACAACCTTGACTCAATTACACTCGTTAAATAAACACGCACGTGTCCGGTGCTAAACATCTTAAGCTTAAACCTGACTTCAGTCTCGGCAAAACCAACCAACCACACGTTATTTCATAACCCTGTCCTTTGATTTAACTTATAAACCACTTGCTGGTACTTTATGCCCAAAACAATAGAAATTTCATGACAAATATTCACAATCGTGATATTATATACACTACCGTAAAGACTAACGACTGCTTGTGTTGCGATCGAAACGTCGTGATATATTATTTTTTGTTTTATTTTATTTTTCTACCTACGTGACTTTACCGAGAGAACCAAAGAGTATGGATTCCTGCAGTCACGAAAGCTTCAAATCAAGATTAATTATATTTTATTAAGCTCCCTGCTTAGCTTCCGAGATTTGAAGATATTGTGTATATTCTGGCAGATTTGGACATACGCACAACCTAATTACCACTTTATCAATACATTTTCAAAACATTTAGATAGTGTGAAATAGCAACTAATTTATAAATGCATGCTCAAGTATAAAATAATTGTGCCTCAAAGCATGATGGCAATCTGCTATGCAGATGCAGTTCTAGCCAACAGGAAGGCACGTGGGCATTATGGATCTCTTCCATGATGCTTTGCAACTAAAGTTTGTCCCTGAAATAATAAGTGGATATACTGTGTCCCACAAATAATGGGGATATTTGGGAATCCCTGAAAACGTAGCTAAATCGTTTTTTGTCCACTTAAATTGCACCCACAAAGCTCAACAATTGAACTTGAAAAGCAATTCTGACTTGTTGTTAGCTGTGTCTCTCATCTTTGCAAGCCATCCAAGTTTAGTACTGCCCTGTGGAATAACTCAAGTTGTGGTGCAATGTACATTCTAGAGTTAGCTGAGTTTTGTTTCAGTGGTGACTTTTAACTTTCTTTTATATAGCGATTTCCAAGTGTTGTAATATTTATTTTAAAAGCTGTAAAATAACAATACAAGGTGTAAATGGGATAGATTTTAGTTTTCGTGGAAATAACTGGTTTTCATATTCTTGGTTCTTTCGGTAAATCCACGTAGAAGGGAAACAATAAAATAATAAAAATATAAATCAATAAAATTCTCACGACGTTTGGACTGCAACACAAGCAATCATCATCAGGTGTGAAATCCACAGCAAGAATTTTTTTTAAAAAGGGGCGGTATAAAATATTATTGGTTTTGTTAAGAATAAGTATTTATCAGAGTACTCCGCATCAGAATTAGCTAAATAATTTGAGTACACGCTGTATCCTAGTATCTGCCGAGAATATTGTGTTGTGGCTTTCCTGGATAAACAATTGGCAATATCTTCCAAAAAACAAATTATTTATTGAAAGAGTTTACGTACCGACATCTTTGAGCCATTGTTTGACTCGTGGGTAATGGTCTTCCACTCTCTGCAGGGCCTTGAGCATCTGAACCTGAGTTTCAATTCCACCATCGTACAGCCAGTTCAACACATCATTCGTGGCCTGAGTCTTGTTTGTACTTGTCGCGTCCTTAAACTTGTTGTATATATTTCGAGTGATGTAACCGTTTCGATCCAGCTCATCTATAAATCTATCTGGTGCATAACCAATCCAATCCTTTAGGTGAGGTCGATAATGACGGATAAGCGTATCAATGTCCTTCTGTGTCATACCACAGTGATAGAAAAACAAAGAGAACATGTAAACAACCTTGCAATGCCCTGCATGAGTACAGTATAACTAAAGTCACATTAAAATGTGACTTCTTTTTAAAATAGAGCATCCAAATGAAACCGCATCCCAACACACTTGTATAGAAACGAGCATATTTATTTTAAAGACAGAAAGAGGAGATCAGGCGCAAGGAAACATTGTAAGGTATACATCTGGACTTAAACAGTGGCTGTGAGTTGACAGCAAGGGTGGTTGGGGGAAGTGAGTTTCAGACAATGGGGACAGCTGAGAAGAATGAGCGACCTCCCACTGTGCCGAGATTGAATAGGGGCTTTGACAAACTGTAGCCCTTGCTTTGTAGGTGCATACCTATATTTTCAGACAAGAGTTTGAAGCGTTGTTAACCAAAAATAAAAGCGTTGAGTCACAGTCGTGTAGCTTTTATGTGGCATCATAGTGCCCCTTGAGTGACATCACTGGAGTGATACTGCTGTGCATTTTAACCATCGGTATCTACGTTACCGCGTTAAATGCATTGTGGGAGCCAGAGCTACTGTTATGGCACAGCACGCAGTGCATTATGGGAGGCCGACTTTCCGGCAATGAGTCAACTCATGCTAGGAATTGTAAAATGCTGTATATAAATAGTAGTGCTTAATGCATAATGCAATTCAAAAATGCAAATTGTCAGTTATATTTACAGGATCAGGCTTAAAGTCACGTGCTTCTGTGGATCCGTGTTGCTTTGGTAACAAAGTAAGAGTTACTGCAACCCAAAGTCGTTTCCTTAGGTTGCATTTTATCCTCAGAAATGCAACTCTAAAGAATTGACTACATCCATCACATGGAGAAAACGTTGGACATCGTGCCAAAGAGCACACGGTACGCAACCTTAAAACACAACAGTGAGAGCTATACAGCACAGTCACGAAAACCTACGCTGTTGTGTTTGCGGTATTTTATTTAAACACTTAGTTAAAACACAATCTCGGTCGTTGGTATTTAGTGCACATTTCTGCTGGCCACCTTAAACGAGAGGTGGAAATTGCCACGTTCTGCTGGAGTCCAGTCTTTCCGTGAAACAATCATTGTTGTTGTCTTACAAAAATTGGTACAAGTTTTATGGACCCTGGAGAAATGATGTGCTGCTGTGAAGCAAGATACCTCAGTGGAAGTTCGGAGATCTTCAACACCAGCCATCTTCAGAGGTCACCTGATTTACTGTGTGTGGTCTCTTCCCTGTGTTTTTTCTGTGAAAAAAATTACTGACCATCATTTCTCCATGAGATGAAAATCATCAAAGACAATAAGACACGGTTACCTGAATAGCACAGTGGAACACGGTTTTTGTCTAAACATAAGGCCAAGGTCCAAGTCAGGGGTGGGGAACGTCCAGCCCGCGGGCCGTATCAGGCCCGCGAAATCATTTGGGTCTGGCCCTGCCAAGGCAACCGCAGGCGGGACTCGAAATTCGATAAATCTAGGAGCAAACCTGGAAAAGCAGTTGCGAGTAGCAGCAACATCATCAATACCAGCAGCTAACATCACACGCCTCGCCAAAGAGAAGCAGTTCCAGCCATCGCATTAGGGGTGAGTTAATAAAATGTTTGACCAAATATAACAGGCAAATTTTTAAGTTGATAGTTTTGTATGGCCCGCGAATGATGTTATATAAATATCCAAATGGCCCTTGGCAGGAAAAAGGTTCCCTGCCCCTGGACTCTTAAGTAGACACAAGTGTATTGCATATACAATTACGGTACATGTGTGCAGTGGACCAAGACCAAGATGTTATTATTCAAACGATTGGCAAACTTTTCTTAATAACTTGTCATTGAACGGACACGAAATGTCCAATGCCCGTCATATGTGAATGCACATTTTACGGGATATCTTTTGGTTCGTTAGTTAATCCTCTTTTCATCCAGCAGTAGATTTACAAAGGGCTGCACATCATTACTGGCATTCTATGTACACAGTACTTGAAACAAATATTGAACGAACTTTATACAATCATAATATAGACACAAAGTGTACTGGTTAGAATCTATACATATCGCGATGGAGCAAGAGCATTGTACATTATTCTTTGGTTCTTTCGGTAAAGTCACGTATAAAGATAAAATAATAAATTATTATTTTATAATAAATTATTATTTTACAGAAAGGACCAAAGAATAATTCCTGCAGTCACGAAAGCTCCAAAATTTGCATTGTACATATATTAAACGAGTACTTTTACTCTAATTACGTTATATAAATGGTATATATATATTACATTATACCACAGTTGTACATAACCATCATCCACGTTCAATCCACTGCTGGATAAAGGTCGCCCAAAGCCACCACCATCTCTCGTCCCTGCGATGTTAATTTTCCACTGAAGTATGGCTAGCAGGGCTTTCACCCAGCAGTGGATCGACCATGACAATACGAACAGACCCCCAGACGTAAGACATCCGTGTCCGTGCAGATGTAAAAAAAACGTAGCTGCAACAATGACACGTACTCCCTTGGTTATAATACACGAATGTACGCGCAGACCTTGGTCAATCTACTGCTGGATAGGTTCACTGACCCCCACTCGACAAATCTTGTCATTGGGGTCGTTTGACCATCCCTGTTCACACAAACATTTCCAGCAATTAGTTAATATTTCTCATCATTATTAGCCACTGCTGTTAAGAATGCACGTAAGGACACGCGTACGAGCAACAGACTGACGTTCGTCGCGGAAGAGGTTAATACCTGATAATAATACCTTATAAGTCCCTGTGACAATTACATCGTTCTAGTCATGTAACGTATCCTCGATATATAATTAAAAGTTAAACAAAAGATGTTTAGACCATAGCCGTTGTCACGTCACAGAAATACAGCGAAAAAAACCAAGAACACCGGGAAACGCAAAGTGAAACTAGAATACCTCAATGGTTACTTTTGAGGTTCAGGAAGAGGAAATGTAAAATAAAGGACGTGACGTTTGTCATGTGCTTTGTGAAAACTAATGTATTTCAAAAGACGGTACAAGATTTGAAAAATAGACAGGATTTTTGTTTTTACAGCCAACATCATAGCCATAATCATCATCATCAGCCGTGATCTCCCCACAGCTTGATAAATAACAGAAGGGACGTGAGTTGGACGTTTGAAAGCCCTCCGAAGCCATCAGAGAAGTGTATTTTTTTTTTACCAGGTAAAGCCCACTGAGCTATGTAGATTCTTTTCACAAGCGACCTGGCGATCACAAATGATAGCTCAACGTATCGTGTGGTAATGTATAGCAGCCAGATACTCTAAGCGCATGTTTCTAAATGTGGAAGAAGAAGGGGGTGGGGGGGGGGAAACGGAGGACTCCGAAAATAAAATCTACGCGACGCACGGGAAGAACAATGCAAGCTTCAAATATACAGCCAGTGTCAGTGTCGGGAACGAATCCATGGCCTCCTGCATATCCTGATACACACTCGGGGATACGACGCTCATCCCCAAACTTTTATAAAACGGGTTGCCTTTCGAGGTTGACTCCTTTGCCTGATGACGACCGCTTGTGTTGCGATCGAAACGTCGTGATATTTTTTATTCCCTTTTTTTCATCTGCGTGACTTTACCGAAATAACCATTCGAGGGAGTTGACATACCGCCACCCTCTCTCTTAGATATGGGTCCCTAGTTTAACACGTAGACTTTCGCGACCAATATTATTCATAATAAACGTTTTTGGGTTCGATCACGTTATTTATAAATGTGTCGTAACCCTCCACCACCCGACACGGCCAATCAGTAAAAAGTGTGTCACGTTGACAAAAGACAAATAGTTCACTACTTTAGCCCACCGGTGTGTTGAAGAGTGAATCCACAACATTTACAAAAATTGCCCGATGATGCTCGATGTAATTGTCGTACTAAACAATTGTAAATGTTGTGGATGCACTCTTCAACACACCGGTGGGCTAAAGTAGTGAACTATTTGTCTTTTGTCAACGTGACACTTTTTTTACTGATTGGCCGTGTCGGGTGGTGGAGGGTTACGACACATTTAAATAACGCGATCGAACCCAAACACGTTTATTATGAATATCGGTCCCTAGTTCACGATGTGTCAATGCGATGGGCAGCAGAGGGCAGAGCAGCATTGTACTCTGCCCCACTACACGCATCGACCTGAGTGGTGAAGTATGGTCAAATATCCCACACGACCAGCATGGCGTGGGTAGCTCATCATCCAGCAGTGGCTTTACAAAAGGACTGCTCCTGCACAACACTGTAATGTGCCGATACAATTGATCACGGGAAAGCATTCAATTTCAACGGAGCTGGGATTAGCATCCACATCGCCTGTTAACATCTGTGGAATCACTCTTTCGTCGTCAATTATTATTTAGCTTATTATCATTGGATATGATTACTTTGAGTTCGGCACAAGTGTAGAGGAGTGAAATGGGGACGTGACGTCAGGTGTGCCGTTCAGTGCGATGACGTCACGTCTCCTAGAGTACTTAAGGGAGACCCCGTGACGAAAGCGGGGTCACTGTGGGAACGGGGAATGGTAGAAGGGTAGAGAGAGAACCAGGGGTAGAGGGATCAAGAGGTGAGTCTGAAGAGAAGCCGGTAGTAGCCGTAGAGGTGCTTCTCTCTCCAGTCGGTGGAGTTGGCAGAGTCCCCGATCCGACACGAGAGAGAGAGACCGGAGCTAGCCGGGCTGGGACCAGACAGCGCAGGGTCGTGTGGTGGGACTCAGTGTAGGACCCCTAACCCCTGGGAAGTTGTATACCCTGGTGTGTGTTATTGTTATATCCTTGATAAACCTTTGGCGGAAGCCTCTCAACTTTCCTGCGTCTCCGAGTGCGTCCGTGGGTACTTCTCAACACACGTGTTACATGAGAGGGTCATTGCCAGTAAGATCGGTTGAAGGAAGTCTTACTACTGATCAGACGCTGTAAGTGGGGACATTGGCCCAGAGGATTTACCGAAAGAACCGAGAATATGAATCCCTGCAGTCACGAAAGCTTTAAATCAAAATCTGAATAGATGCTGCTTAGAATTGTGCACTCCCAGAAGCAAAGGGCATTGTGGCTGCTGGACTTACGTGAAAAATATTTCTATTTGCAGAGACGGATATGTGAGGGAGACTTTAGTGCGGTTTTTTTCGTTTGTTCTCCCTCTCTATGTATCTCTGTGATATCTGTCTGCTTATATGTCTGTATATGTCTCTGGTTCTGTGTGTTATCTCTCTCTCAAATTTAGCATTCTCAGGAAGAACGTAATAAACCAGGTAGGGTGTTGACTGTTATGTTATCCGACTCTCTGTTGTATTACATTTCTAAGTATACTAGATTTCTGTTTCTATTTCATTTATAACCTGATGATTATTGCTTGTGTTGCAATCGAAACGTCGTATGCTAGTATCTAATGTATTATTTTATCTTTATACGTGACTTTACCGAAAGAACCAAAGAGTGTTTTCGATTTTATTAATAAACCCACGGAATCACGCACATATCGTACACCCACTAGTGCGGTCAATGATATAATTTTTTTATTTATTTCGCTGTTATAAATGTCAATCCGATAAGCCACTTCGTTGAAGCTGTCATTTGTGGCCAGGTCGCTTCTGAAAAAGAAACTAAGAGCTCAATGGGCTTTACATGGTAAGGGGCCGTCCATAAATGACGTCACGCGCCTAGGAGGGAGGAGGGGTCAGACATTTGTGACGATGTGTGACAAGGGGGGGGGTTAGAAATGTGACGTCACATCAAAATGCGCAACTTTAAATAAATATAGACAACACGTTCTACTTAATTAAATCTACTTTTGAAAAAAAATGTTCTCCTACAACATCAGAGTGCAGCGCCACATTAAATACGCACTACAATGACAATAGTTTAAAGCGATTTGAAGCATGTTTTATTTTGGGGGGGGGGGTCAAAAATAGTCCAAAATCGCGTGACGTCATTTATGGACGGCCCATAGACAAACAAACAAATATATATATCGATTTAAAGCTTTCGTGACGGCAGGGATTCATATTCTTGGTTCTTTCGGTAAAGTCACGTAGAAGGGAAATAATAAAATAATACAAATATAAAACAATAAAACATTTCTTATTTTCACACCTGATGATGCTCGCTTGTGTTGCAGTCGAAACGTCGTGAGAATTTGTATTGTTTTATATTTGTATTATTTTATTATTTCCCTTCTACGTGACTTTACCGAAAGAACCAAGAATATAAATATATATCGTTTTATTTGTATATCTTTTAAGTGATATGTTTACTTTTTCCTATACTGTGCATTCCTATCGTGTTTTTGCACTATTTGTTGTTGTAACGCTCTGACCTGCCCCTACTGGCCACCTGTGGAAAAAAAGGGGAGCTTTATAGCTCTTCGGATTCCTCCAGTCTCAATAAATATTCTGCTTGTGAATTTAAACAAAATCCCGAGTTTAAATCGATTCGACTCATCGCGTTAATCGATACACGATTCGCTCAACAATCGCGAATCGGTTAAAAAACCACGCCCCTCACCCCACCCCCCCAATAACGGACGATACCTCCCCCCCTCTCTCCTTCACCCACCCACAAAACATCGCGAGACTTGGCGATGTCATAACGGGAATAACCAACCACGATCTCGCGATAACACCACCAACCCACCCCCACCATCGCAATAACAAACAGCCGAGCGCGAGGAGGCCCCTCCTCCTTATCTATCAGAATCGAATCCGCCCCCTCTTTAGATATCGCAGTGCTGATGCGCTCCGCCTTGTCCGTTCCCGGGCTCACCCATTGGCCCGCGCGGTTCGCCTCGCACCAATCGGGGGTGGGCGGGGGCGGGGCAAGGGCGAAGGTGGCCGGGGCGAGAGCGGAGGTGGGCGGGGCGAGGGGGAGGTGGGCGGGGCGAGGGCGGAGGTGGGCGGGGCGAGGGGGAAGCCTCTCCCATGTGCGGTGGGAAATTGAAACCCCTCCCTCCCAACGTTCTCCGTTAACGCGAGCAGCCACCACCACCACCACCGTTTCGCCAGTGGGGGGAGTTGTTGTTGTTGGTGGTTGTGGTTGGTTGTGGCGGTGGTGGTGTTCCTCCTCTTCCCCCCTCCACCCCCGAGTGCTGCTTCCACACAGGGGGCTTGGCCGAGGCTTCATTTTACAAAGTCGCCCCGGCTAAACTGCGCTCGACGTCGCTGTTTTCGTAGCGCGGCGCGGCGATTTAAGGCGGAGCGACGGCTGCGTTGGCCGCGGGGTTTCGGGGGGGTTGGGGGTGTGGGTGGGTGTGGGGTTTTTTTTTTGTGGGTTTTTATATTTAAAAAAAACATTTTTGTTTTTCTATCCCTCGACGTACGGCGCCTTTTGTTTCGCATTTTTCCGCTTGGAAGCACGGCGAAGGGCCCAGGTGAGGCTTCGTTCAGGCGAGCGGGAGGATTTGCACACAAAACGAGCCGCGTTCTTCGCTAACACGATTTCGCGTAACATCTTTTTTGAAAATTGTTAATACCTTTTATTTTTTACACCACTCCCCTTCCTACCAACAACACACCCACCGAACAAATATATGATCACAACCCGAAGGATATCGTGAGATGGGCGAACCACGGGGCGTGTTGGATGTTTCTCATCCAGCAGTGAATTGAACATGAGCCCGATACGCGATGCTGGCGATAACGTGTTTTACTAATCAATTAAAGTCGCTGGCGATGCTCAAAGCGTGTTTTCTACAGCTGTATGAGCCCGTGGGTGACATTCCACATTCGTATGACGGGTGCAAGTGCATCCACTGTTGACTTTTCACAAAGTGATACTCATTTTAGTGACCTGTTTAAGGATAATAGTGATGATGGTGGTGATGATTTAACCTCACTACTGCCAGTTAAACGGGAAATCCAAAGGTTTGCGAGTGGAACGCCTTAACCACCGCACCATAGGATTATATACAGCCCATCATGCTGTACGAGTCGATAAAGTGAGTAACCCTTTGTCAGAAGTTGCGACCAAAACGTTGATATTTGCACACAGTGCATCATCACAGCCACGAAGGGATGATCATATCAGCTGTGTGTACACAATCATTACCGTCACCATCAGCCCGCAGTCGTCATCCCTCGCGGCCCTGCCATGCAACTATCCTAACAGCTGCACGAAAGCTGATTTACATCACAAGCACCAATAATTATCAGTGATGGTTAATCCACTGCTGTATGAAGGCCTCTGCATACTATCCTTGCTGCTGCTAAGACGTAATTTTCAGACGAGTTAACATTTTCTGAACGTGTAAATGTGGTATTTCATGGTACTGAAACCAGGCCTATGTATGTGTACGTAATTGACGGGTGCAGTGTGATTTTGTGAGCAACACACATTGACATGTCTCTCTCTTTTGCAACAGATGTGTGAGGCCGGCACGTAAAAGCAGCAGCAGCAGCAATGGCTTGTGCTCTCTTTGAACCTCTAAAGGAGGACTCGAGTTTCAGATGGTACGTACCGTGCACATTCACATTGCTGCTGTCTGACGCCTGCGTT
Source organism: Lampetra fluviatilis (assembly GCF_964198595.1). Lineage (NCBI taxonomy): Eukaryota > Metazoa > Chordata > Hyperoartia > Petromyzontiformes > Petromyzontidae > Lampetra > Lampetra fluviatilis. The sequence goes on along the minus strand of NC_136327.1, from coordinate 6,843,705 downwards.
AGTTTCAGTGACCAAGGTAGTTCAAGTTCATTTATTAGGTATAGCCCTGTAAGCCATTCGGCTCTTGAATCGGGTGCAACCGCAACAAACAAAAAACAAAAACATGAACAAAAAACATCTTAAAGTGAATATGTGACTAAGTGCAAACAGAAAATCCAAGAAAAGACAGCAAAATATTGCAGAAAAAAAAATCACCGTACACCAACGCTGTGTGCAAAAATCCCAGTGGGATGCAAAGTTGAGCTTATCTGATCACTAGGTTTGTAGTTAACCTGAGCGAATTTCTGCTACAAAATAATGACGTCCATCTACTCAATGATCTGTCGCGGGAGCACATAACGCTTAACCCACGTGAATGATGATGCCTAATTCGACCTAACAGTCCGCTACACTTCTGTAATTTCACAAGGAAATTTCACAATGAAATTACAGTGCATCAGGAGAAATCAAACCCAGCGAACGAAGTGATATTGAACCATGTAAACAAACTGAAGGATTAGCACACTGACAAAATAAGTAAGACGGCTTTTTTTTTTAAAGAGGCATCGTTCAGCTTTTAGACGATGAGCCATGACATTTGTTTGTGACCTCTGTGCTTCTGTGCCTGACAGGGAGGAGCCGCTACTCGAAGGATATGGCTCCGCCAAAGGCAAGGGGAAGATGGTCAATTTCCATGCGGACGTCCATCAGTCGATGAAAGGTAGCACATGCGTGTGTGTTGGTTGCTTGGGTCATGTAGCCTGGTTGGGTCATGTAGCCTCAGCATGCCTAAACAACTTTTGTTCGGCCGGATCGAGGGGGCTAAACGGGCACGGCACGGGCTAGAGAAGAGATGGAGTGATGTGGTACAGGAGGACGTGGAGCTGAGTGGACTTGCCGATGACTGGTACCAGCGGTGTCAAGATCGGCCTCTGTGGAGAAAGCTCGTGAAGGACGCTACTGGGCAGTTGGAGGCAGCTGCCCTCCAGCAACAACGGAGGGCGGAGGAGTGATACTCACAACAACGAGCGGAGCGCCGGGTGGCTAAAGCACAACAAGTTGGCACAGTAGGGGGCATAGGTGGTGTATCAGCCAGTCGTCTCAGGCAACCTATGGCACCTGGGTCTGTCCCGTGACCTATCAGCGGGCGTTTGACACTTCACGTGGCCTTAACGTCCACATAACCTGATGCAGCGTTGCAGAGACTATCGTTTGTGCATCGTTTGCCCTTGTGAGACTACCAAACTTTCTGGGCTGCAAGCTGACCACGAGATGGCAGCGAAGCAAGCAGGTTAGAAGAGTAACTGGTGTGGACCTCTGAGCGTTATCCCCTGAAACGCTCACTGGGGTTTTGTCCGTGTATTCTGGTTTGCTGTGATTTAAAGGGAGCAACACATTAATTAAACAATCTTATGATTTCAGAAGATTACTTGTACAGCCCTTTCATCAATCTACTGCTGGACGAGGTCATGGGGTTTATTTGTACTTGGTCACGCTGGACACGGAAGCATGGAAATAGAATTACTGCCCTCTAATGCCCACAGCACAGCCCCAGATCACATGACACCTGTTTTACGCGTGATTATGGGCCATTCGAGCACTATCCTGGTTCCAGTATTGCTTACCTTAAGTTTGTCAATAACATTGCATGAAAACGAAATGTATGTAATCGGTGACATTCCAGGCAATGGTCCTTTTACAGCAAATAGAGAGGCCTGAGAGTTGGGAGCTTCAGATAAACTAAACAATTTTTACTTTACCAGGTAAGGCCCACTGAACTATACAACTCATTTTCAGAAGCGACCTGGATATCACAAATTATAGCTCAACGAAGTGGCTTATGTGGAAATGTATAGCAGCCAAATACGCTAAACTTATATTGTTAAATGTGGATGGAAAACAACCTGAGGGCTGGGAGAAAATTCTGCACGACCATTGGGAGAGAGACACGCAAACTCCAAGTATACAGGTGTCATGGTCGGAAATGAACTCACACCCTCCTATATACCAGGCGAGGTAGTTAGCATCTCGCCACCATGGCACCCCTGTTGGGATTCGGTGTTTTATTGTTGTTGATGATTTTGTCATAGGTTTCAATATCTTAGTATTGTGATTTAAACACTGGTTGTGTGAACAGGGGTATGGAATATAATGTATGTATCGTTCCCCACAGGCAAAAGGTTCTTGTGCACAGCTGACGGCAACTGTGATGAAGCGTTCGACAGCATAGAACTCCTCATGGGGCATATGCGGGTTCACCATCGGCCCACGCGGTTTTTCAGGTAAGGCCCGGTGAAGCATATGTGTGGTGGTGTTGGTACCTAGCTATGTGCATGTCGGTGTGTGTGCGTGCATATTTACATGCGACTTTAATGAGTACCTGTTGCGGAGCATAAACATCAGCACTGGGGAGACCAGGCCAACCCGGCGTGGTGCTGGCCGCACACACCACCTCCTCGTGTGCCGCGCTGGACTTAATTGGTAGCTTGCGAACAGCACTTGCCCCAATGACATAGGGGGATCTTTTTCTTTGCACGTTTATGTGTTTGTGCTGTTGCTGTGTACTTGTTTGCAGGTGCAAGTCTGTCGGCATGTTTGCTGTTGGTGTGTGCATATCTTGTTTGTATGTATGCATCTATTTTTAAATCTATTATCTCATTAATAAAGCTTCACACTTATGTCAGAACAACTTATTTTCCAGTTTCGTCTTTAATGGCATTTTCCCACAGTCTGAGCCAAGAGTGGGCCCTTTGCCTCGTGTCTTAATTTGCTCCCACAGAGACGCTGTGTCAGAGTACCTGTCCTAGCTGTATGGGAGTGTCATCTCCTACAAGCGCCTACCCGTGTGCTTGTTTGATATGTCGCGCAGGTGCGAGAAGTGCGAGCAGAAGTTCAACACAAACCGCTCTCTCTTCAAGCACCTGCATGTGTGCCTCAACCACGACGAGCCGGGTTCAGTGTTCGGGAGACGCAGCACGCGTGCCACGACCGGCACGACTGCTGCCCCTCCCGCCAGCATTCTGGCCGCCCCCACCAGCGTAATGGCGGCCCTCCCCGTCACTGCGGCCGCCGCTGGCGCGGACGTCGCGGCTGTCCCTTGTGGTGCCGAGGGCAACCCTCTCGGCACCACGATCGACCCCTCCGCCGACATCACGGCCACTGCCGCCGACGTCGCGACCGCCCCTCCTGTCGCCGATACCGCCGCCGCTCCTGTCGCTGTCGCGGCCGCCCCTCGCGGTGCCGTGGCCGCCCTTCCTTCTGACGTGACGGTCGCCCCCCCTGACGCGGCATCAGAGGAGAGGCGAGCGGTGGATAAGATGCCTGAACTGACGTGCGAGCGCGCCGGTGCCCCGCCGACTCTACCGCCGCCGCCACCACCGTCGCCGCCGCTGGGACTCCCTAGCGGCCTTCCGATGCCAAAGCTGAAATCCAGCGAGCAACACGAGATGCCGCACCTGAAGCTAGGCCCCGGTCGCGCGTCCAACGCCAGGCGCAAGCGTAAACGGCGCATTGGCCGCCAGGGCGGCACAGTCGAAGCGCCGGCGGAGGAAGCGCCATCGCCGGTGGCCGTGCTGTTACGGCCGGAGGTGAGCGCCGCCCCCACGCTGAAACGTGTGCTGCCGAGTGAGGACGCCATGGAGAACTCGCAGGGACCGGCGTCGGCCGTGTCGGATGGGAGCACGGAGGGCGCCAGTGCCGTTCGGCACCTTGCTCCACCGCGCCTGAGCCGCAGCAGCGATGAAAGCGGGGAAGACGGCGCCCCGGCGCGGACCAGCTTGTCTAAGCGCAAGAGTAAGAAATTTGGCGGCAATGGCAGCAAATCGACCGTGACTACAGCTGGCTCTGTTGCCCCTCCTCCGGCTCCGCCCCACGGAGGTGAAGAGAGCGGCGATGACGGTGTGATCACCGCGGTTTCAAAAGTTGGAAAGAAGAAGGGGGCGGGGCGAATGGGTGACCTGATTTTGCCTGCCGGTGCCCCGCATCTCGACTCCTCCTGTCGGCCGAGCCTCGGAGAAGCGGAGAGCGGCACGGGCGTGGCGGCTCGAACCAGCGCTCCCAAAGGGAAGAAAAAAGCTACCTCGGCTCACCCCGACACGAGGAGCACTGCCCACGGTGGCGGGGCGGACGGTGGCGACGGCGGGACGGCCCAGGCGGGACCGCCGAAGCGACGAAGGAAGGCAGTCGGCCGAGGCAGCGAGACGCGGAGTCGGGTGGTGGCGGCGGGGAAAGGGGCGGGGAAAGCGTCGACAAAGACGCTGTTGCTCAAGTTGAGGACGGACAGGGCGGCCGGGGAGGAAACGCGGTGGATCCGAGAAGAAGAAGCTCGCGGTGGCGACGGATCCTCCTGCCCTGGCCCCGCTTTGCCGCCACTGTTGGCGTCGCAGGAGCGGGGGGGCGGCGGCGGTGGCGCGAGACGACGCCAGCGACAGAGGCTGCGGGGCCTTGGCTATGGCCTCGGGCGACACGGGAGCCAGCGGGACGGAGTCGCCGGTGGCAGACTGTGATGACAGGACACCCCCTCCTCCAGCATCTTCACCGCCGCCGCCACCACCGCCGCCGGTGAGAGGGAGGAAGGGGAAGGCGGTGGCACCGGTGATGGGGGGGAGCGGTGGCGCGTCTGAAATCCGCGCCGGCGTGGAGGCGGAGGCGCCGGCGCCGGCCTTGGCGTCGGACCAGGATGAGACGCCACTGACGCCGAGAGTAGCGAGCCTCCTGCCGCCGGCGCACCACAGCCACCCGGGCTGGCAGGCGGGCTCCGCTCGCTGGAAGGCGGCGGGTGAGTGTACGCGGAGCGCAGCGCCACTCTGTCGATCCGCTTGTGGATGACCGGCTTCCCCCACCCCCTCCCCTCCCAACGCCATGAGTAGTGTGGTGTTGTTTGCTATTTCTTCTTTACCACGCTGGTCAGTGCCGGTTTGTCTTGGGGCACACACCCCCTTCTCTCTCCCCCTTCCGCTGACCAGTGTGGTGAAGTATGGTCAATTAACCCCCATAACTAACAAGGCCTGGGGAAGCCTTCATCCAGCAGGGGATTGACAATTGGCTGTAAATTACTGGGAGCAATTAATGTACGCCATGCAAGGCATTTGTACTCTGGTGATGTCGCTTGAGGTTGGCTTTGAGGTTACATCTTGTCAGAAATTCACAAGAGTTTATTTTTTAAACTGTGCAACTTCAAAACTTGTCCTGGTCGAATGCTGGCACGTAGGTTAGTTGTGCATGTACAACTCTTCATCAACCTAGTGCTGGATGAGAGCCTCCCCAGGCCGTGGGAGTTATTTGTCCATACTTAGTTACGCTGGTCAGTGCAGATTGGTGAAGTTGGCTATCATTCAAGTAGGAGCAAAGAAGAACCGTCACAACTGTCGTCTACCGCCCACCACATAGCCTCGCAGCCTATAACCCACGGTGCATGGTGGTCATCCAATTGAGCACTATTCCAAGCTCATACCTGCCTAGCTTGTGTTGATCTCACGGGATCGGGTGCATTACAGGCGAGTGAAGTTGTGAGGGTGTATAAATATGTGTGTGCATGACCATTTCCTGTGTCTTTGAGTTTGATTCCTGGACATGGCTGACATCAATGGCGAATGATATCCGAACCAGTTCTTGGTCTTCCCTCGGCCTACTCAGCTTTAAATGAGTATCTGGTACTGTGCATAAACAGTACTGGGGAGACAAAGGCAGTTGCGCGTGGTGCTGTCCACCCATGCCCTCGTCTGCCTCGCCGGCCGTTATAGGCGCTGCTCGCTAACTGCACTTTCTCCGACAGTCCGTTAAAGGCTACACAGTGCTGGGAGCCCCCAGCAAGTGAGGAGCAACTAACGTTTGCAATGGCACGAGCACAGCTAATCTACAACCCGGATGGATAATGCACCTATGGGTTACCGGAAGTTAACCGCGTTTCCGCCCTCCCCCACCGTGTGCCACCCCCCCCTCCCCCTCACAGGCCTGTCCAGTAAGCGCCGGGTGTCGTGGCAACACACGCGTGGCCTCTACACGTGCACCAACTGCTCCTTCAGCAGCCTGTGCCGCCAGGAGGCGACGCGCCACGTCTACGAGCACAGCCGCTAGCGCCCGATGCGCCAACAGCGGTAGGGAAAGCTGTGAAGGGACCGGTTTCTCCCCCTCACTACACCCACCCCCCCACATTACTAATATAATGAGCCAAGAATGTGTGTGTCCCGCGCGTGACGTCACTCCACATGAGGCCCACCCCCCCGCGTGATGTCACTCCACATGATTTTTACACTAACGTAGAGGAAGGTTGAGCTGAATTAAATAATTTATTGCGCAAAGTCGCTTCAAGTATGACGTTTCTTTACAGAAAGTGACGGTGAAAAATAAATATACGCAGCACAGTGCTACATCCGTGCGTGACGTCACTGCAAAAGAGCCCCCCCCCCCCCCTTCATTAATATTCATGCCGGCGTGGAAATTTACACTAACGCACAAGAAGGTCGCGCACTCCACATGCCACACCCCTCCACAATAACCATCAACGGGTGACGTAACTCCACATGGGGAAACCCCTCCCCCCTAATTAATAATCATGAGATGAACTATTTTTCTATTGAATATTTCAGATTTCCTGCAATATACACCCGTCCTTGGACCGGGCAAAAAAGCTAGTAGCATATTGATAACATTCCTTTAAATTTTTTACCCTATCTGCTGTGATTGTAATACATAACTTTTAATTTTGTTTTTTTTACAGGAACTCAATTCGTACCTTGGGACAAGACTACTGGGCATTAGATGCTGTCATCAGAAATGGTTCCTTCACACGACAGATCGCCTCTCACCAAACGCCTCGAAAGTACAACTTTCATTCTCACTTCTCCATTCGGAGGATCGTAACCTTATCGTGGTGGTGGGGTTTGTGTGTTCCAAGGACCCTCGGAGCTATGTCGCCTGGAGTCTTATACTCCTGGTAGGGTCTTAGCGAACAGGTCTTGGGGGAGGTTCCAGACATAACGGTCCAAAATACAAAAATCAAGAGAATCGCGCCGGGACAACAGATAACGGGATACACCGCTGGAGCTAGGCCTGGGGGTGGTATTCGCCCGCAAGTACCTGGTGGCTGGGTGACCCATGTAGCCTGGTCGGGCCCAGCCCAAAATGGCTATGTGGTGTTGTCCTGTGGGCGCACCATCCGCATAACGAAGGGTGAGGGGCGGGTGCGATGCCAGTATAGCAGGGAGAGGGATGGTCTCAGAGGGACTAGACCTTGGCGATGGACACTGACTATTGGGACGTGAAATGTCACTGGGGGGGGAGGATCCAGAGCTACCATTGGAACCTCATTTGCCAGTAAAAAATATGATAATTGGTTTTTTACCCTTCTATCTGGAAACAAAACTGACGCCTTTTGGCGTCATCTGGTCCAACCCATGTGAGACTAGGCTCTAAGGAAAGCTGTCTTGGGTGTGGACCAATCAACTTCAAGGACAGTGCACATGGTCAGAGTTATGTTTTTTGTTTGCATTATGACTGCAGGTATTGTGGTCCATGCAAACATGACTCCTTGTAAAAAAAAGGTGTCAGTTTTGTTGCCAGATAGAAGGGTAAAAAACCAATTATCGATCCAGAGCTAGTTGAGGGGGTGGTCTCCTATTCCGGAGTAACCCCTGGTGAGAGGCCCTGGGTGGGTGTGGGGATACTCAGAAGTCCCCAGCTGGGTGCTGTTCAGCTGGAGTTTGTCCAAGTGGATGAGAATGTCACCTCAATGAGACTTTGGGTCTCAGAAAAAAAACTCTTGATTGTTGTCTGTGCTTATGCACCAAACAGCAATTCAGAGTATTCGACCTTGGAGATGGTGGGTCGAGTGCTCGACAGAGTGCCGCATACCGACTCCATAGTTTTACGAGGCGACTTCAATGCTCACGTGGGAAAGATAGAGATACCTGGAGAGGCGTGATTGGGAGGAATGGGCCCCCCTGATCCGAACCCAAACGGTGAGATGTTATCGGAATTCTGTACTAGTCACGGAATGTCAATAACAAAACACCATGTTCGAACACAAGGATGCTCAAAAGTATACTTGGTATCGGAACACCTTGGGCCAAAGGTCAATGATTGACTTTCTAGTTGTATCATCGGACCTAAGGCCGCATGTTCTGGACACTTGGGTGAAGAGAGGGGTAGATCTGTCAACTGATCACCACCTGGTGGTAAGTTGGAGCCGACGCTTGGGGCACAGACCAGATAGACGTGGAAGGCCCAAGCGAATAGTGCGAGTTTTCCGGAAATGTCTGGCGGAAGACGCAGTGCAGAAAAATGTCAACTTCCACCTCCGGGAAAACTTCTCCTGCGCTCCAGGGAAGGTTGTGGACACTTGAGTCCAAGTGAACGATGTTCAGGACCTCGATTGTAAATGCAGCTGTGAAAAGCTGTGGTGTGAAAAGCTGTGGTCTGAAGGCAGTTGGTGCCTCTCATGGCGGAAACCCTAGGACATGCTGGTGGACACCAGTGGTGAGGGAAGCTGTCAAGTTGGAGGAAAAAGGTCTCCCGACTCGATTGAGAGGTACTGGCTTGCCAAGAGCGCGGCAGGAGTCACTGAAGCGAAAGCCCGGGCGTGGGAGGAGTTTGGAGAGGACATGGAGAGGGACTATCGGGCATTCTCAAAGATATTCTGGTAAACCAACCAACGCCTTAGGAGTGGTCGACGGGACGTGGCCCAGGCTAGCGTAACATTGACCTCAACTAGGGAGATAGTTGAGAGGTGGCAGGAACACTTTGATGAGCTCCTTAACCCAGTGGACATGCTCTCCTTTCAGGAGGCAGCCCTGTAAACAGCTGGGGGTGTCGGATCCATCACTGTTGCTGAAGTCGCTGTGGCGGTCGAAGGCCTTCGTAGCGCCAAAGCTGCTGGGGTGGACGAGATTCTCCCAGAGTTGTTGAAAGCGCTGGGCAGTGTAGGAGTGTCGTGGTTAACACGCCTCTTCAATGTATGGTAGGTGGGTATAGTACCTCTGGACTGGCAAACTGGGGTCGTGGTTGCCATTTTAAAAAAGGGGGACCAGAGGATTTGCTCCAACTACAGAGGAATCACACTCCTCAGCGTCCCAGGTAAAACCTATGCCAGAGTGGTGGAGAGGAGGCTCCACCCGGTGGTCGAGTCTCAGATTCGGGAGGAACAATGCGGATTCTGTCATGGTCGTGGAACAATGGACCAGCTCTTTTCCCTCTTACAGATATTTGAGTGGTCATGGGAATATGCTTCTCCACCCTACCTCTGCTTTGTAGACTTGGAAAAGCATATGACCGTGTTCCCCGCAATGTCTTGTGGGAGGTGCTGCGGGAGTATGATGTACCGGTGCCGCTTTTGTGCGCTATCTGGTCTCTGTATTCCCGGAGTGAGAGCTGTGTTCGTATTTTGGTGTCCAGTTATGGGGGCATGGAGGTGGCATCGCTGCTTTTTGCAGATGACGTCCTCTTTTGCTGCCAAGTGCGTGGAGGCTGGGATGACGATCAGCACCTCCAAATCTGGATTGTTCTCTCCAGGTGAGGGGGGAACAGCTGCCCTTAGTGGAGGCATTTAAGTACCTCGGGGTCTCTTTCGTGAGTGATGATCAGTGGGAGCGGGAGATCGGCCGGCGGATCGGTGCGGCGTCCGCAGTGTTGCGGGCACTGTACCGTTCCGTGGTAGTGAAGCGTGAGCTGAGTTCTCGAACGAAGCTTCGGTTTACAGGTCGATCTACATTTTCACCCTCGCCTTGGGTCATGAGCTTTCGGTAATGACCAAAAGGATGAGATTACGGGGGGGTACAAGGGGCCAAACTGAGGTATCTCCGCTGGGTTGCCGGGCTCACTCCGTGATCGGATGAGGAGCTTGGCCATCCGGGAGAGATTCACAGTTGAGCCGCTGCTTCTCCGGATTGAGAGGAGCCAGTTGAGGTGGTGTGGACACCCCCCCCCCCCCCGGTAGACTCCCCCTGAAACTCTACCGGGCATGTCTGGGCGAAGACCCCGGGGCCAGCTCAGGACACGCTGGCGAGACTATGTCGCTCGACTGGCCTGGGAATGCCTGGGAATTCCCCAGACAGAGCTGGAGTCTGGCACCAGGGAAAGGGAGATCCGGACCGTCCTACTCAACATGCTGCTGCCCACGACCCTGACCAGGACAAGCGGATTGAGAAATGAACGAACGTCTCCATTAACAAGAGACTAAAGTGAACGGGGCAGTGACTGCGCGCGATGGATCGTCTTGCAACGGTAGGCGCTCCTGCGCCAACTCAGAACAGCTCCGTAATACATTTGGGTAAAAACGTCACAAAAGCATGAAATATTTCATCGCTAGTTTTAAACTCGTACAAAATTAAGTGTTGCGGCCAAACATGCCCGGAAATATTTGTTGTACTTTAATCCGTTTTGCTTGCGAACACCAAAAGTTAAAAAGACAACTAGAAATAAAAAGGTGAAGCACGAGAGCTTGCTCGACTGCTTGGGGCTGGTTAGCCAGTTGGGGTTAGTGGTAGGGTTAGAATCTGGTTGGCTAGTTTGGTTAGGGTTAGTGTTTGGCTTTTGTGGTTAGGGATAATCATTGATTGGCTATTGTGGTGAGGTGTAGGGTTGATGTGGGCTTTTTAAGATCAGGGGTCAGGCTCTAGGGTCTGGTGGGCTAGTGTGGTTGTGGGTAGTGCTAGGGTCTGATTGCCTAGTCAATTGGACATCTGTTTTACCATCACTGAGTGACTAAAGTTGATAATGTTTTCCTTTTTTTAATGTACAACTTTCCCGTGTGGAATGCTTGGAAAGTTGCACAAATTTAGCAACCTCATTAAGAATCAATATTTGTAAAACCATCCAAATAATCTTATCTGGTGCTATATTAAGAGTAATTATATGTTTGCAATATTAATTATTCATGGCATAAGGTGGTGGTTTGACCATGGACTGTACAGGAAAATTATTGCACCATTACCACCTTCCCAGCATGGATGAAAAAGTCGTATTGTCTTAGTACATCCCAACACCACGGTAATTTACGAGAATTTCTCTAATCAAGCATGGACAATTTATTTGTCTCTCAATCACAGCTGTAATTGGCTGACGTGTACGTTGTTGAGTTGAAAGCCACTTCGTTCAGTTACTATTGATTGGCCACATCTATAAAGTGTCAAAAAATTTTACGTCCGAAAACCGTGGAACTGCCCATGGGAAAACTTGACCTGTGCTTTGTGCCCACCTGAGTGGACAGAAATCGGTGAAATGGCTCGGCAGTGGGGGAAAACTGCTCGCAGGCAGAGCAAACCAGCCACCTCGACACAAGGCCAACCCTAACAAACGAGCCAACCAGCCGCTTGGCATTAACTCTGTCCCTGACCCGATCCCTAACACCGCAATGCTCCATAAAACATTTTCGCTGTGCTCACGGTTCCCCCCATTGAATGCCTCGTGGTGATTGGCCCTCTCCAGTGTCGGTCGTAACAGTGGACGGTAGTTTGAGTCATCGTTATCATGGTTCCCATTCTGTTAGGAGTGTATCGACGCATCTGTTCATCGGTTACAATCTACTCTCACGCAATTACATAAGCTCATGGGTTGCATATTTTGGCTCGTGGAATTCAAACAGAACTGTACAAATTATATCACTGAACTGCAGTAAACGATACGATTCATATTGTAAAAATGAGACGAAACTCGGCACTCGCATTGAATCAGCTACCCTGGATAGTCACAGTATTGCATCACTATGGGGTGGTCGTGAGGTTAATCGGGTACATGCCTCCCCCTCTTGGCAAGTGTGCGTGAGAATGTGTCGAACCACACGCTCCACTCGTAGCATCCCCTCTATGCATATTACACATTTGTTGAATAACATCTAATATGGCCTGCTAGTTATAGGAATGGATGTAAATTGTCATAAATCGTTCATTTTCATAGCTTCCACCTGTGCCGATTTGCTGAAGCATCACCCATATTTTTGGCCATATCAGTTATTTATTTTCTATCCATCCTCCGTGTCGGAGGAATGGTGGCTGTGAATCAATCTTAGGCGCAGCGACTCTCAAATCCAACTTTCATTCCGAGTCTCGGGCACCCTTCGAGTTATTCGGCTTTGGTCGATGACATCCTTTTACTTTCGCTTTTATCTCGGATGTTGTGCTCCGTCACAAATGTACGCACATGGAAGCGAAGCCGATTTTGATGTTTTTAAATTTGGCAGCTATTAACTCTCTGCCGTATTCCAAAAAAATTCTTCAATTGTGTTTTGATGTAGAATACAGGACGAGTGGGTAGGACGTAGCGATTATGAATTTTGATTCTCCAAGCTTGCGCTACACGCATCGAATTGCGTGTGTGCATGTAAGAATCGATAATTGTTTTTTTACCCTTTTATCTGGCAACAAAACTGACACCTTTTTTTACAAGGAGTCATGTTTGCATAGACCACAATACCTGCAGTCATAATGCAAACAAAAAACATAACTCTAATAATGTACGCCTTTTGGCGTCATCTGGTCCAACACCATGTGAGACTAGGCTCTAAGGAAAGCTGTCTCGGGTGTGGACCAATCAACTTCAAGGACAGTGCATACATTATCAGAGTTATGTTTTTTGTTTGCATTATGACTGCAGGTATTGTGGTCTATGCAAACATGACTCATTGTAAAAAAAGGTGTCAGTTTTGTTGCCAGATAAAAGGGTAAAAAAACAATTCTCATATTTTTTACTGGCAAATGAGGTTCCAATGGTGTAAGAATCGATGTTTTACCATTGTGTGGAGTTTGCGTAAAGCCTCCAGCCACTAGGGGGCGCCACCCATTAATCGCAATGCTACATATCTATATTGTAGTTTAAAAAAAACCCATACAGTAAGCTTTGTGCAATATAACAAAAAATAACACATTTTCCAGGAAGGGGAGAACTCAACAATATTCGCACAGCGCGCAGTTTGTGTGCACATTCATAGACATGGGGAGGCGGTTTTTCTCGTTATTTTTACACGGGCATTTGTGTAAAACTTAACCCAATTACCCTCTGTTTTATGAAGTTCATTTGTAAGGGGTTGTTTTATTACAGCTCTCAAGTTGAATGTATTTACTAGAGGAATAGATATATTTTCTTACCTTTTTTTTCTGGAATGCCGTTGTAACCTGCTTTTTGTTCCTTTTTGAGTATTTTTGTTGTTTTTAAACATGCATTCAAAGTGTGCTGTTCATACCCATACCACCCAATGTACAGTTCTGTGTAGAAATCATAATAATGCTGAATGATGTGTATAGATATTTGTCGGTCCATTGCTGGATGAAGTTCTCCCCACGCCTGCGTCGTTCATGGGGGGGGCGGTACGATCATGCTTCACCATGCTGGTCGGTGAGAGGGGAGGCTGAGGACCAGTTCATATATATAAATTGCCACCTATGTTCGCCGTGGCTGGGGAAACGAACTCAGGTCGCCGGGTTAACTGTGCAGCGCGTTAACCGCTGCGCTGCCGTGCCACGCCACGTTTCTGTATAGTGACACTAACATGGACCCTAATCGTCATCCGGGAAGAAAAGATGATAATTTTTTTAAATGGCTATATAAAATGAAATTCAACTGTTTGTATTGAACAATAGATTCAAGAGAAGAAAAAATACTTTTTACAAAAAAGTTGAAAAAAATTAAAAATAATGTACAGTATTTATATACATTTTTAAGGCTGATGTACATTTTATTTAAGAGGTTAGTGTTTGCGTTTTGACTTTGTATTCACGCGGTGCTGGAGTCTGTGGGAGCAGTCTAAATGTTTTGATAACTGAGTATTATTTGCTTATACACTGTTTTCAGCTGTTCAGATATCAACATAGAACATATAAGACGAGAGGTGGTGCCTGTTGAAGGCAGTACAGCAAGTAGGTTCTTAAAGGTTGTGCGGTGGGGGGCCCTAAGTGTTCTTCCTCGCATGCGTGGGTTTTCTTCCGGACACTCGCGCTTTCGCACCACGAAGAAATGCCAACGTTTTGTCCACGTTACCGTAATGGCCAGAAAACTGGCAAAGTCCCCCGTGGGAATGAGTGAACTCTGCGTGCATTTAACAGTTGCGTACGATAAGCACAAACATGCAATGCATAAACACAGCTCAATTTGACGCGTAGGTTTTCGCGACTAATATTATTCGTAAAGGTTTTTTTTTTTGGGTTGGATCGCAAATTTCTGGAAAAATCCAGCATCATCTGGCAAAATGGCCCAATGATGTTGGATGTAATTACGAGCGAAATGTCGCGGTACTCATTGTAAATGTGGATTTACTCCAACACACCGGTGGGCTAAACTAGTAACTAATTGGCACGTTTACGAGACAAACCTTTCTGGTTGGCTGTGGCGGGTTAACTACATATTTATACTTACGCGATCTAAGCCAAAGAACCTTATGAACAGTAAGAACTCTGCTGTATTTTATGACGGTGCTTCTATCGGCTGTTGCATCACTCCACGGGGGTAGGTCTCGATTCACCGATGGCGGTTGTATATTCAGAAGAGTTTTGCACGAGACAATACTTCGGAACCTTTTCTCACCCCGTTCAATGAATTAAACCTTTGAGTTGTGTTTATTAGAGCCCAAACATTTTCAAATTGATTTGTTGGACTTTCCAAGTTGCGAGCAACAAAAAACCTGCATCTTGTAACAAATTTCAGCTCTAGCCCTGCAACATTATAAAACAAATTCTGTCAAAGTCACGATCGCCAGTGTGTAGCGGATGAATTACCTGAAAGTTTTGACTGCTGTCATGTTCGTGACGATTACGGTGGTGTATAAAACGCAAGTTATGGACGAGTGAGTTGCGTGTGTAGGATGAGAGTTGAGTGCGAGCGAGTGTACAGCGGATGTGTGTATTGTATACGTTGTTAACCCGCCGGGCATGCGTACTTTTCCCAACGCGGTTGTGAATCACATTAAACTGGCGTCTGTTAAATAACGTGAAGCTGGCCATTCATTCATTTCGGGTTTGTGGGTCACGGTGGGGTAGTGCTGTTTAATCCGACCCTTGCCAAATCTACTGCTGGATGAAATTCTGGCCCGGTGCGTCTCCTCCCCCGCGCTCGTCTTGAGCCGTGCCATTCGGCCTCCTCTCTGTCCATCTTCGTGGTGGGGACTTCTTCCCGGCGTCCTCTCCCACTCCGTTCTTTCTCCATGCATTGCATCCTTGACTCCTCTTCCCGTGGTGCACCCTGGGTAAGACTGAGCAACCCACGCGTCATTTTAATGTTTGTCCGGCCCTCCCTCCCAGCCAGAGAAAAACGTTTCATCGTCTATAGAGCCCTGTCTCGCAGCTTTCTCTTGCCTTATCTGTACTGGATATCCCAAGTTATCTCTGTCTCACCGTCTGTTTCTCCATTCCTCCATATTCCTCTTTCCTTCCACTAGCTCACCCACTTCCCCCCCATCTCGCTCAGCTGTGTAGACCGGTACGGCACACAAGGGGTTAGGTGGCCAACACCACACCTGGCTGCCTTTGTCTCTCCAGTGGCAACACTTATACATAACACAGCTTTGATTATACTGATAGGAACCTCCTGGTGACACCAGCCCACAGGGATTGTGTCCGTCCGTCGTGCAGGGAGGGGCTGGGTGGGGAGGGTGGGCCTGGGTGGGAGGGGAGGGGCTGGGTGGGGAGGGGCTGGGTGGAGAGGGGAGGGTGGGGCTGGGTGGGGAGGGGCTGGTCACCCCGTGGTGCCCTTATAAAACTCAACGTTTAACCTACTCACGCCGGCTTGTGCCCACCCTCAGTCGGCCATATTTGCGGAATACACCACGCCGCCGTTGACCCTGGCCATTGACCGAGCAACCCAACGTTCCTACCAGCTCCCTCCGCAGGAATGTGTTAAGACATACCCACAATATCCGATTTTAATTACGGTGGCCACCTGTCCGGGTTTGACCAGAACAGTTTGAAAATTTGGCATGTGTTTGGGCGGCAGGAGTTGATTCATACAGAGATCTGGTGCCGGCATTGCTGTGTTGAACTTTATTACGGGAACCTGCACGGCATGGGGATGCAGCTCAACACCAAAGAATCATTGCTGTGCGCACTCAGCTTCAGGACTACAATGCATTTTTTTGGTTCACTTTTGATGGGTCCACTGTCCAAAAACAAACCTTGTTACATGTGGGGGATGTGGTGTACCCGTTCCAACTATATTGAGGGACATGTTATTGTATTCACAGCAAGATGAGCCATTTACAGTAACGTTATTTTCACCTTAAACATTTGTTTATTGCGTTTCTTCTAACCACAGACTTGCACAGACTCTATTGCACCGATGTGCTTGCAAAAAAAAAGATCAACGCAAAAAGTACTGCAGGATTAGACTATTGTTGCTTCCTGGATGGGTGACCACCATGCAAAACAGGTGTTATAGGCTGCTTTGGAGCTATGTGGTGGGCAGCAGGATACTTTTTGCTGCACTTCGAAGCTCTCGCGTCGATGCCACCTGCGTTCACCGTACTTCAGCGTGGCAAAGTACGGTCAAATACTCGCCACGACCCACACAGGCATGGGGAAGGCCCTCATCCAGCAGTGGTCTGACAAATGGGCTGCACGTGTGCCGTGTAGAGGTTTCTCCCTGCAACAAGCCGATGGGTGGCGATTTTTTGTTAACATTTTCAGCGTAAAGCTGCTGCGTGACATAACTGTTAATTCTGCGGGCGTCATGGGAGTCGAAAACGTGACGCGAAACCGAAACGTGACGCAAGCACCGAATGAACACGTGCTTCAAAAACAGCGCAAGGCCTTCATGCAAGAAACCATGACTTAATTATTTTTTCCTAACGGGGGGAAAAAAAAAAACCCAACCTGCGCTCAGCTTATAGGGGCGCAGCATGAAACACCGCAAAATGTCCAACTTCGATCACCGTGGGTGCTTTGCGAAGGTTCAAAGCAGCACTTGCTCAACCTCACAACAGATCAAACTTTGCTTCTACATCATTCCCACCTTTGTGTGCGAAACAATGAAAATCGGAGATCTTCGTTCAACGCGAGGGGAGCCGCAGAAACGGCAAAGCAAATTTAGGGCCTACTTGAGATTTTTTTTTTCTGACATTTGTCTCGAGGCCCAATCAGGAACTGGTTTGTCTATTGTGTAAAGAATCCCATCCGGTCCTTCATTCTGTTGTATAAAGAGCCGATCATAACTGGTCCGTGTCTAAAGACCACGTAACAGATAGATCTGTACCCTCTCGAGAGGATTTGTTCCTCATCTGAAGACCTCATTATTTACTGGCCTTTCTATCGATCATCTGGTCAACCTTGTTAGAGAACGGGTGAGATTATTTTCAACAAAATAACAAGAAAAAAAACATTCTGATGCCAACGTTAAAACGAATGCAAAACAAATCAGTAGGTTAACTACGCCTAATCAAATGGCTGCATATCGTACAATCGAGTGACAAAAACAAATAGCGTGCCGTAAATTCAAAAGTGTGGGAGGCAGGAAAGCAAAATGTCAATGACGGAATGCCAAGCAGGTGTGCGTGTACGCAGCAGAGGGATGCAAGTGCAAAATATACGAAACGACATCAATGGCAGATACCATCTCCTCGAGAGATCATAATAGGTCAGAAAAATATCCAGTGCAAGGATTGCGACAATAAAGAGAGTTACGCCAGGAGCAGCGACGTATCGATTTCACCTGCCCTGCGATTCGATGAATCGTTGCGATTCACAGGTCACGATTCAATGCGGGAGAACAGGTTCTTTGTAAAACGTCGTGGTGAACAGAGGTTACCGGGCCACCGCAGACACCGCGTGAAAACCGGCGATCCACAAGCTCCATCGCGTGATCATTGTTGTCCTTACAGGACGAATGGGTGCATCGCGCTGCGTCTGCACCGAACAGCCCTCGTCGCGTGGAATAATTGGATCTCGCGCAGCAGCTTTGACCAAACCGTTTCAAATGCCGGACGTGCCTCGAGTCGGGTTACAAATGAACCTCTCCCAAACCAGCTTTTGATGAGGAACAGTTTTGTGCAGCGTCTTGCACCGTCCTCCTTTGCGCCAACCAGGCTTCCCCGCCTTCACCGACCCGCGCTGACCAGCGGGAGGGGAGGGGGGGGGGGCAGTGCGGTCAAATAACCCCGACGACCCGCACTGTATGAGGGCAAGGCCGTCGTCCAGCAGTGGATCATCGCACGAGCTGTACACGCGCAACGGGGGCTGTACGGGTAGGACGACACTACTGGTGTGGTGTGTGTGCACTGCAGTGAGGAAGGTAGGCGCCTCATCGCATTGTGGGTCTTGTGTGTCGGGGGAGAGGGGCGGTGGGGAGAGGGGCGGTGGGGAGTGGGGCGGTGGGGAGAGGGGCGGTGGGGAGGGGTAGGGAAGAGGGAGGGGGATGATGCTCCGAACTGATCAGGGTTTCACGGGCAGCTGAGCTGTGATATCGACCCGGCAGATCGGGCATTTCCTGTTGGTGACGAGCCACTGGTCGACGCACGTTTGGTGGAAGAGATGCATGCAGGGCAGCCTCCTGTACCACCAGGGAGAGGCAGAATGAGGCATGGGGGGTGGGGGGGGCACACAGCAGAGATTTCCCCGGTCATTGAATATCTGAGGTCGCATATTCATCCTGACCAACTGACCGCCCACACCCAGTGCAGTTTTTGTGATGCACCTTTCATGTTCCATCCATGTTCACACATCAGACTTTTTCACAGAGCAACCTGTACAATCAGTCCGCGGCGAGCGGGATAAGCGGCGCTGTGCTGTGCCAAAATATATAAAGGAAGAGCAAGCAACGGCAATTCACAAACCTCACATCCTCCTCGTCCTCCAGCTCGCACAGACAGATGGTGCATTTCTCATCATCGCTCTCTTCGGCGTCTGGCCTCTTGTCCTCTTTACGAGGCCTCAGCTGTGAGGCCGGGGTGGGGGGGTTATTTTGGAAGGGGGGGGTGGTGAAACTACATTACCGGCCTTTGCTTGAACTAGCACAAGTCATGTAATGAATCACCATACCCGACTTCTTTTGATCATGATTCTACGCATGTCTGGCCAGGGCAAGATTATCAATCTGTGTTGTGTGTGTGTTGTCTTTGGAGCGTGTGTGTGGCGTTAGCACGGTTGTCTACGTGCGGTGCGAAAGAAGTTCAACTTACATACACACAAGTGTGCGTGGTGCGCGCATGTGGTGGTACCTGAAAAACCTTTCACAATTCTTTAACAGCTGTCAATACTACTAAACCAGGGCATTAATTCATTAAATTATAAGGATTCAGCATGATGGGATTACAGTAAAATTAAGGAGCATTGCATTTCAAACATTACAGAGCAGTACATATATCTATTAACAGGAATTGAACTGCTGCCTCTGTGCGAGCTGGCTCGTTGGCAAGCGTTCTGACTACCGGGCGAAACAGCAGCAGCAGCAGCCGCCACGTGCTTGTACCTTCTTGTACTTGTGCGCGCACGTGTACCACTCGATCGTGCTCTGAGAAGCCCCGTGCAGGATGAACTGGAAGTCAAAATTCATCAGGTCCTGCAAAACAGAACCGAAGCAGCAGCAGCAGCATCATCATCAACATCTCGCGACTATCAAACTTTTTTTTTTACACGGTGGAAAAATAATGTTGAACTTCTTTCACGCCATACATAGCCAACTGTGCTAATCGGAGAAGCAGTTCAGTGGGCCACAACAAGATCAACTCTGAGTGTCCTGGCGGGCAACTATGACGGCACGTGGCGACGTGCTGCCCATGGCGTCCATACGTGTGTGACCGCCGTGTTACACACCGCTCTCGTCTCCAGATATCGCATGGCTCTCTCTTGTGAACCTCTCACAACACTCTCATTTCTATCTCTTGATCATCTCATTTTCATGCTTAAACTGTTGATGTTTTAGGTTTGCTCTCCAACACACAGGTGTGCTGAAGTAGTAACGAATTGGCACGTTTTGTTCACGTGACAATCCCTTACTGATTGGCTGTGTCGGGTGCAAGTAGGGTTTATGACACATTTACATTAACGAGATCTAACCCAACTACAAATACCGTATTAAGAGATCGGCATGTCTCTATATGTGAACCACATCTCTGTGCGGGCCAAACCTCTTGGTGGGCCACTCCTGAGACCCTCCGAGAGCCAGACGCAGGCCATGGCCGCAACTTACAAGAACCTCGGTCAACGCGAGCGACATTATTCGTGCGAGTGAATTCCCAAGCCCCACAGATGTACTGCACGGTGTCAATGGATGATAGTACAACAAATAGGTTGCCGACCTATCTGTACAGCATAGTTTTGAGCCTTACCTCTTCATAAACGAGGGTTTTCTTTGGAGACTCCTTTAATTTTTTTTTATTCAAATGCTTTAAAAATGTCATATACTATGTATGCATGCTGAACTTCTTTTGCACAGTACGTAGCCCACCGTGCTAATCGGAGGTGCAGGAGAGCTGATCATTTACCTCCGATGACAAACACGTGGAGCAAAGATTTGCAAATCCAAGTGTATACATTTGTCTATTTGTCTTCATCCTAGAAAAAGATAAACCCCTTCCCCCCACCCCAACTCATCAACACAATTTCCGATGTCCTCACCTCCAGCTCTGGCCTTGGCACGGTGAGGATCTCTGCCATAAATACCCGGGGCAAACCGAGCTACACACCCAGGAGACACACGGGGGTTACACAGGGGAGACACAGAGACACAGCGGACACAAGGGGGATTCATATAGGCGATTGGTGACCGGGTAGAAACCATCAATTCGTGAGATTTGAGAACCCAGCAGAAGCAATATGTAGGTGATATCAAATCACTAAACATGAGAGCCCAATGTATTCACGACTAAGTCTAGGTGAGTCTGTGTGTGTCTATGTTCATCTATTGGTGTGTCTCTGAGCCTCTATGTCAGTCATTGGTTACCCTCCGAGACGATGAACTCGCTATACTAGAGAAACCCGGTTTAATCAAGGCCGGATGAAACCCAACATTTGAAACCAGAATCTCAGCGGTGCCAACACAGTACGTCGAACTCAAGTTTTATATCGCGCCATTCACACAAGGCCTCACAGCGCTTTATAACACAACCCCTGTAAAAACCATGAACACTAAAACTAAGAGTACAAAGACTGATACGCAAGAGAAAATACATGCGTTTTCAGACGAGCCTTAAAAACCTCGACTGATGGAGCGTCCCGAATGGACTGGGATATGACAATCTACAAATGAGGCGCCTGACTACTGAAACCTCTATCACCCATTGAATGCAGATTTGTCCTTGGTACGCTTAGATGCCTGGGTTTGGTGAATCGAAATTGCCAGACAGGGGCATGTGGTTTCCCTGACCTATGAGCGACAAGAACATTCCCCCCCCCACTCAGCTGCCCGTGACGAAATGCCAGGTGGTAACTGGCATTCTCTACTCGTCGATGCTTAATGCAAAGGGCTTCGAGATGCTTTTATTGATGTGGCGCGCGCTGTAATACATAATGCAGTCTGTGGACATTAAAAAAATGTGCTTTAAACCCTATTTATACACTTCCACTTATGAAATTTGTTATATTATTGGATCTTTTGGTAAAGTCACGTAGAAGGGAAATAATACAGTAATAAAAATAAAACATGTTTTACCGAAAGATCCAAGAATATGAATCCCTGCAGTCACGAAAGCTTTAAATCGAAATTTTAGTTAATTTAGTAAATGGATTCTTAAAATGTATTTATATTATTTTCATGCCCAGTGTGTGGGTGCTGCTGCTGCATCCTGTACAGCGCTTTGAGATCCTTAATAAAAAGCGCTATATAATTATTTCGATTTAAAGCTTTCGTGACTGCAGGGATTCAGCTTCTTGGTTCTTTCGGTAAAGTCACATAGAAGGAAAATAATAAAAATAATAAAAATAAAACATAATAAAATAATTCTCACGACGTTTCGGCTACAACGCAAGCAGCCGTCTTCGGCTACAACGCAAGCAGCCGTCTTCACCTGATTATTATTAATAAATACTCTTTGGTTCTTTCGGTAAACTCACGTAGGCAGAAAGATAATCGTAGATCATGACGTTTCGATCGCCACACAAGCAACCACTCCCACCTGAAGACGCTTGCTTGCATGGCGATCGAAACGTCGTGATCTATTATTTTTCTTCTACCTACGTGACTTTACCAAAAGAACCAAAGAGTATGGATTCCTGCAGTCACGAAAGCTTCAAATCAAGATTCTTATTTATAAAGTTGGACACCCGACGAAATCACCGGTAAGCCATCTGCCCATATATGGTAGGAAGCAGGCGTTGCCATTGCCCCTAGCGGTGTGTCTCTGCCAATATATGGTCTTGTGGAACCCGACTTGGAGGTGTCTATTGTATCGATTCTGGACAGTCGAACGACATCCACGTTAGAGTATCGATCCCTCGAGGTTTAATCACTGCGTGTATTCATTTCCAAGCGATCCCACGCATCGAGCAATCCCATTGGTTGCTATAGCGTCGTGTGAAACGCCACCCCCCTTTTTTTTTGATTGGCCAATATCTGCGTAATCGTTGGCCATTCGCTCGCACAGCGCCGTACGAATGTTTATCGACTGACCATGGGCGAGGGGTGGGAGGAGGAGCTCCCGAGCGTGGAGTGCTGGACCCGGACGGGGGAGGGACGTGTGGAGCGCAGCAGCGAGTGGGGCGGCAGCGGCAGGACGGTGCGCGGGACGGCGTGATGGAAGTCGGCCTCGCCGCGAGACCTGCGGTTTGTCATCGTCGTCGTCGCAACCCGTCGTCAAAATCATCGTCGTCAGTCATTGCTTGCAGCAGCAGTTGGCTTACATTATCGTTATTAAGGTCATCATCCTCAAAGTTATAAGCATTACCACTTCTTACAACTTCACCACCACCACCACCACCACCTGCAATCCGAACATTGTCGCAACCACCGCAAGCCACCGTCATCATCGCCACCATCACCATCGCCAACATCACAACTGAATCGGCAGCAAAACGAGCACTGCCACCTACAATTTTACCACCACCAACTACCAACAACAACCGCCATTCGCCACTAAGTGGTGGTAACGTCACCACGACGCTTGTGCCAGGCTATGTGCACCCACATTGCCACCACCATCCCCACCAATTTCAAAGACTAAGATCCCCCTTATAGCCTTAACAGACGTTTGGGGCAAGTGCTGTTAAGTGAGCACCTATCTATGAAGGCCAGCAAGACGCACGAGGGGGAGGGTGGCCAGCACCACGCCCGACCGCCTTTGTCTCCCCATTAGGCAATGTTTACCCACCGCACCAGGCACTCATTTGAGTCGAACTAGGGGCAGCCCAGAACCGGTTCAGATAACCGTCACCGGTTTTGGCCGCGAACGAAAATCGAACTCGGGCCGCCGGGTTCGTAGCGCAGCGTGCCGAACCGCCGCTGCTGCCACTGCCTACCGCCACTGCCTACCGCCACCGGCACCGAAGCGTCACCTGGAGTCGTCTCGAGTGGCCTGCGCGTCGTCCCCACGGTGCGCGGCGCTCGTGCGGGGGAACGCGCGGTACCGCGGCGCGGACAGCGGTGGCTCCCGGTCGCGATCCCTGCGGAAGCCAGACAGTGGTGAACGGTCACACGGCAACGATGACATTAAGCGGCGGTGATGTCACCCGTGCCGCTTCGTGCCAGGCTAGGTACACTCTTGAGGGCACGCGAAGTGTCGAAGGCTCACTGGCAGGTCACGGGACAAACCCAGGTGTTGTGGATTAACGGACTGAGATGACTGGAAGATGTACCACCTGTGTTATTCACTGTGCCACATACACGCACACAAGACACTAACACCCATGCACACATGTACACAACAAAAAAAATAACAGCCACCACGGTCCGGCACCAAGTGGCAAAGATGTCACCATGGCACTTGTGCCAGGCTAGGTGCACAGAAAAACACACGCACACATCCACACGTACACAAAGACATTTACCCGCACAGGGACATGCATCCACACGCAGACAAAGATTTTACACGCAGGCTTTCAATACAACCTTAATATGATGAAGAAAAGCCTATTATCACCAACCTCTAAATAGAGTCACCTTATTACAGGAATGTAGCCTACCAATCACAACGAGCAATCAATTCGAACTACCAAGCCGGTTCACATCATGCATGGCTGTTCTGATGACATCATGGCACCTACTTAAAGGACCTGGATCACGAGCTAAGCCTGACGATGCCGTTAAAAGTCACCTCCAGCGCAACTGTCAAAATGTTCATCTTCTTGGTTCTTTCGGTAAAGTCACGTAGAAGGGAAATAATAAAATAATAAAACATAATAAAATACAATTCTCACGACGTTTCGGCCACAACGCAAACAGCCGTCCTCAGGTGAAGAACAGGTCTGTCGGGAAAACATTCAGACGCTGTCTTCCCGACAGACCTGTTCTTCACCTGAGGACGGCTGCTTGCGTTGTGGCCGAAACGTCGTGAGAATCATTTAAATGGTTTATTTTTATTATTTTATTATTTACCGTCTACGTGACTTTACCGAAAGAACCAAGAAGATGAATCCCTGCAGTCACGAAAGCTTTAAATCGAAATTTGTCAAAATGCTGCTTGTCTCTCGACATTCCTGTTTGCCGAAAAGCCCAAATCCGTCGGCATATTTTTGCCCTTGGCGTGACAACTTGATTTGATTGGCTCTGTCCAACTCCCCGCCCCCGTGTGTCCTACATACGGGTAAACCATACGGTTTACCTGTATTCTTGTACAGGCAAATCGAGTTCAGGTCCATACGGCGTACAGCCGTTTAAATACGGGAAAACATTTTTTGTTTGTGTTTCTGCCTTGTGATGGGGACTTTTATAGGATGACCATTGAGATTTTTAAGGGCATGGAGTGACCAATAAGGTCTGAATTGGTCTATAATAAGGTAGTTACTGATAAAGCGGTTGAAAGGTATGTACATAGACCATTGGCGATTGTTTCTCCCTTATCAAAAAAAGGTAGACACGTTAATTAGCTCCGACTTACAGCCGGAATTGGTTGACCTACGGTGCTGTTGTTGTAGCAGCAGCAGTGGTTGCAATGGCAGGCACGGCCAGCTACCACCACAGCTCACAATGGAGGTGGCTACACTCTCACTGCTATCACAGCAGCAGCTGCAGTCACGACCATGGTCTCCACCACTCAAAGTGACCAAGCTCTCAACAACGCTAGCGCGCAAGCATCCACGTACCCGACACCATCGCCATCATCGTTGGGCTGCTGTTGCTGCTGCTGCTGCTGGCGGACGTAGTACGGCACCGGCACGCCGCCGTTCGCCACGAAGATGGGTTGTCCATACGAGACGTGCGAAGACAGCCGTGCATCGGCTGCCCCGTGCCCTCTCATCGAAGTGTGGTGCGCGAAGGCCTGGCCATCCCCTCCACTCCTCTGCTGCTCCTGATGCTGCTGCTGCTGGATGTGGCCGTGGTGATGGTGGCGGTGGTGGTGGTGGTGATGGTGGTGGTACAAGGATGCCATGTGTGGGTAGAAATGGGCTCGTGGCAGGGCGAGATCATAGCTGCCACCCAGAACCTGCGACTCGGACTGCATGTACTGCGGGAGGCGCCCACCAATCGGTTCATAGCTCGAGCTGGTCGTCCTTGCCCCGTCCGCACCGTCACGTTCGAAGGGCGGCTGGCGTTCCGAGGCCTCCCCAGCGCTGGTCAATTCCACCGGTGCTCCCAGCGCCGCACTCCTCACCAACGCGGATAGCACCATCAGCGGCGGCGGTGGTGGCGGCAGCGGCGGTGGTGGCGGCGGCGGCGGTGGCGGCGGCGGCATTGACAGGAAAACATCAGATGGCTCGGCTGAGCGACGGCGGAATGGGTAGCCAATCGCCGGGGAGCGTGGCAAACGCTGGCAGGCATTGGCCCAATCCGCCGGCCCAGCCACCCCCGTGGTCGACGGCCAGCGGAAGCCGCAGCGCCGCTTGGGCGTAGAGTTGAGCAGCGTCGACGAACCCACATCATCGCCGGCGCCGTTTGCCCGCGCGTGTGGCTCCGCCCGCAGCTCCTGAGGCAGGGGCGGGAAGTCGAAGTGCGAGCCGTCGCCCTCGCCCGGGAATTGAACCTCATCCAAGCCAGGCACCGGGGTCGGAGGCCGGGCGCAGCCTACCGCCGATGCCGACGACTCCGCGGCGCCATCGGTGCCGGGCGGCACATCGGTGGCCACTGCCAGCGCCGCCTTCGTTGCTTCCCAGCAGCGGTGGAGCCGCTCGACGCGGTTCGCCATCAACTGGCGGGTGGCCGCTACCAACACCGCAACATCAGCGGCAGCAGCAGCACCGGTCCCTGCAACTGCGTCCGACGCTTGCGTGGACGCGGCCGAAGCGGCAGCGCCGTCAACGACCACGTCGTCATCCTCGTCCTCGTCATCGTCGTTTTCATCGTCGTCCTCCTCGCCGTTTGCGTCGAAGAGGAAGAAGGGATCGGGGGTCGAGGATCGACGCGCTGCCGCGAGCCGGCGCCGCTGCTGGTGATCTCCGGCGGTCACCGCGCGCCTGATGGCGCAGTTCGCTTGGTGACAGCAGCGCCCCAGCAGTTGCTGCTGCCGCCGGCGGCCCCGCGGCGAGGCGGGCGAGGCGGGCGAGGCGGGCGAGGTGGGCGAAGCGGGCGAGGCAGGAAGCGAGAAGAATTCCGGCGGCTGAGCGGGCACCTGGTTTGCTGCTGCCGCAGTCACGCTTGTCGTGGTGACAGGCGTTGCGGTCGCGGTATCGTCGTCAAGGCGGCGAGTCTCGCCGGCCCCGTCGACAGCTTCCGCCGGGGATGACCGCCCACGAGCGGAGGTAGCGGCGCAGCCGCCCGGCGGGGTTGGAGGGCACGAGAAGCACGGGCAGACGCGGCGATGCGACGGGGAGACGCACAGGGAGGGGAGACGCGCGCATGCGCTGCCTGCAAGCGGGAGTCGCAAACGAAGCGTCAGGGGAGGAACAGCCAAGCACTTCACTTGTACGCGTACACGGGCAGGGGCGAACACGGTTCGAGACTGTGCGCCATACGGCCCACAGCCATTTGAGGCCTGCCCCTTCGTAGCAGCCCACAAACCACAATCATCCAAGACTGCGAAAACCTTATTGACAGACATCACCCAGCCTACAGCAGAATTGCTCATGGCGTTAGCGATGGGTGGCGGTAATGGCGGTGACGATGGTGACGGTGGTGAGGAGGGGGTGGTGCAATTGTTAGCGGCGGTGGCTAAGACGGCGGGTGCTGATTATGGCGGTGATGGTGACGGCAGTCGCAATGGTGGCGGTGGTAATACTCACAGTGGGCGACACGCCGCATGGCTGTGCCTGAAGGCGTAGAGAGGCCGGCCGGTCCCCACGCCTGGCTGAACAAGCTGCGGCGCAGGAGTGGAGAGGGGCACTCGGACGACAGCGCCGGCTGAGCGGGTGTGGCTCCGTCGGGCGGCAACGCGGTCAGCCCCTCCGAGGAGACCGGGTCAGCTGGGGCTCGGTCCAGGCTCGAGCGACGACTGGGACTATCCGTCATATCCTGAAAATGTGAACAAAAGCGGTTAAGATACAAGCTGGAATTATCATTGTAGCCGAGCATCAGCCGTGGACAATCAACTGTTGAATGAAGGCCTTCCGAGTTGTAGCCATCTCTCTGGAGCCTGTCATGAATAAAACCACATCTCCAGACGCTGCACGAAGTAGTTGGATGTGCATCTCGGAAAAACAAAGAGGTGTATGTGTAAAAAATATAAAATACGGAGAAGAGATGACGCAGTCAGGCAGAGGGGAAGAGGAAGGCCTTCCGCCTACAGACAGGGGCACCAAGTCAACAGCTTTGGTGGAAGGGGGCTAGCATTCCAGACTGTGTGGGCAGCAGAAAAGCTTTGGTTGCCGGAGCAGCGTCGAGTGAATGGAGCGGAGTGGAGCGAGATGGGAGAGTCATTGGACGATGTTGAGGATTAGTTAGGGTGATCTGGGCATCGTTGCAGGATCGTATTGGGAGCGATTAACAGGTTATGTGGTTTCGTTTACAGGTGGGGATGAGAGAAGGGATATGGGGAGAGGCTCTAGAGGAGAGAGCTACATGTGATGAAGCATGTATGGGGGAAGAGAACTAGAACAGAAATATCGGTTGGGCTGGCTTCGACATAACATATCTTCTGCAAACGTTTAAAATATTTTCTTTTTGACCTGTAAGCAGTGCAATACAAGTAGATTTCGTATAATATTCTTTCAGGCTGAGAAATGTAATTCATCGCTTCATTATTTACCTGTTTTATCAATCTTGAAGAGTAATTTATTAGCCGCCCAACCTACCCGATCCCTTTGCTTTCATCACGTCCACCCACAAGCGAACCTGATTGGCGCCGACGCTGCTGCAGGCCGCGTTGCGGAGGCGCCCGACAGCACCACCGGAGCCCGTGGGCGGGCCCGGCTGACCCCCGAGACCCAGCACGGAGTATCCGTTAAACCCCATGGTGCCGTCCAAGGGCTGCATCGCGGCGAAGGGAGCGGGGGCAATGGGCGGCACCAACAGCAAGGGTGGCAGAGACGTCGGCAGTGGCGAGCGCCAGGCGCCGGCCCCCACGCCGCCCCGGTGGTGGTGGTAGTGGTGGCCGCCGCCACCGACGCCGCCCAGCGCGTTGAAGTACGGGTGGCTCCGGTGAGCCACAGTCGGCTGCGTTTGTGCGGCGCCGGTGGTTGCGGCGGCAACCCACAACTCGCAGCACGGTGGTGGCGGCGGCGGCGGTGGCGGTTGCGACGGCGGTTGCAACTGCGGCGGCGGTTGCAATTGCGGCGGCGGTTGCAATTGCGGCGGCGGTTGCGGCGGTAGCCGCTGCGGTGCGGCCACCGCCGGAATCTCCGGTACCAGCAACGGCTGACGCAGCCATGATGCCAGCGTGGAGGAAGGGTGGCGCTGCGCGTTGTGGTGGTGCGTGTGGTGGTGGTGGTGAGAGTGGTGGTGGTGCGTGTGGTGGTGGTGATGGTGCGAGTGGTGGTGGTGCGAGTGGTGGTGGCGTAGGCGCGAGTGCGGGAGCGGGCCGCCCAGGCCCGAGCGGGCGTTCAACCACTGGGGGGAGCAGTCGTGCGTGCGATTGAGCGGGGATGGCGGCGTGTGCGGCGGCGGCGCGTGCGGCTGGGAGTGCGACGGGGAGGCATTCGGGGTGGAGTCGTGGGAGGAGTCCGCGCAACATTGACCGGCGCTCGGAGATTCGGCCTCATCTGCAAACGCAAGGGGGGACAGGGTGTCACCCTGGTCGGTGGCTACTCAGCCTGTCATTTTAATTAGAGCCGGGACGATGAGTCGATAAACAAAATCATAACGGAATGCTGGCCGCTCCAAAACCTTGTCTTCCGAAGGCTGGAAACCCCTGTATATAATACACTCCCGAGGGTGATGCGCCTGGTGATGGCAGGACCTAGCCTCTCCACCCCTTCACCAATTAACAGAGCAGGGTGGTGAAGTATGGCCAAACAACCCCCATGACTGAAAAATATGTGTAGAGGTCTTCATCCATCAATGGATTGGTAAAGGGCTGTGAATGAGAGTTTATTTTTTATTTTTTACGATGATCGTGACAACTTCTGTGATTCATTAATACTTCTGAATCGGTGGTGAAAATTCCACTTTCACGCATCAAGCGTAGCAGCTTCTTAGAGGGTGGTGTTCATTTTATCGACCATACAGGGATAACGACGACTCGCTTGACCCATAGCTTGGGGTCACATCCCAGGCCACTATGACTACCACTATGACCACCACCAGTCAGTCAGGTCATCGCTAAAAAAACAACCAACATCATACCAAACCATCATCGACAACAACATAAGCACCACCAACACCATCCGCGCTACCACCAACACTTCCATCATCTGCACCACCAACACCAGCACTCCAAACATCACAGTGTCCACCATGATCATGTCACCGATGACAAAGACCCCCCCCCCCCGTACACCCTGAAACAGATTGTTGGGGCAAGCGCTGTTAGCGAGCACCAATTAAGGCTGCCAAGATACACGAGGGGGTGGGTGGCCAGCACCACGCCCGGCTGCCTTTGTCTCCCCAGTGGCGATTATTTTTACACACCGCACCAGGTACTCAATGAGGCCGAATCATGTCACCACCACCAGCAACACCAACAGTACGGGCAGCATGACAACCATATCCTCCACCAACATCATCACAACACCCCCAACCACCACCACAATACCACTTTACCGACAACACTGCCACCACTATCAACACTATCCCGCACCTCCCATTAGCACGGTTGGCTACGTACAGTGCGAAAGAAGTTCAACATATATACAAAACGATGCCCATATTACCTGAAACATTGTTGGGGCAAGTTTTGTTGGTGGTGATGTTAACACGCTGTACCAGGCACTCATTTAAGGCCAAGTAAACCTGGGGGAGGGCCTGGGGTCGGTCAGATACACGTCACTGATGTTGGCCACATCTTCACCACCAACCAAAAAATACCACTTCTGCAATCCAATCCCCACCAACACCACCACCTCCTCCTCCTCCTCACCGCCACATGGTCGATGGAGAGGTCCCCCCGTGGCTCCGCCGGGAGGGGAGAGAACATCGTTGGGGCATGGAGCCCAGGGCAGGCTGTGCCCCACCATGTCTCCATTGGCACTGCTGCTCCCCCTGCTCCTCCTGCTGCTCCCACCACCAAAATAAAACAACAAATCCTCAGTGACAGCATCATTGACAATGGGAGCTCACAAGAAAGTCATCGGGGCTCATGGTGGTGTGTTTATTTGGTCTTGAAATAATAAATGCAGGGGATGGCTCTTAATCATTACCACAACCACCAAAAAGAGGCCAATACCACCACCAACAACAATACCATGGTGGTGCTGATCCCGTGATACTGGTGGTGGTGATGGTTGTGTTATTGGTGCAGTTGGCAGTTGTGGTTACGTTAATATTGTGTGTTAATGACAAACGTAGCGAATTTGTTGCATACTTATACACCAATTGGCTGAAACCTTCTACGTATATATTTGAACCACCATTGCGATACGTTTGTGTTGCTGTGAACGTAACACAGTTGAAATTGTACAAGGCTTCCCAAGAAGCACACTTCCCACCCAGCCTGTTAATAAAAATAACGCGAAAGTTGGAACTTACCCGGACGATACTTCTCCGCCGTCGGCAAAACTTTCCGTGCGATCCAGAAACGGCTCATTGAGACTGGGAATGGAGTCAAACCCGTTATCCTCCGATGCGGCGAGCTCCCCACCATCCGCCGCAAACAGGCTGCACGGCATGCCGTGATTTGCCGGCGAGGAAGCCGCGCTCCGACTGGCGCAAATTGCGCAGTCGCCCGATTGGTCGGACGTCTCGGGGCCGGGTGGGAGCAGCAGCAACTCGTCTTCAGAGTTTGCGAGTGCCAGTTGGTCTGCGCGAGAGAGCGAGGATGTGGAAACTTGACTACCCAGTTAATTATTTAGCAACATCTATTTTAAAAATGTAAACGTTGGTTAGTGCATCAAAAGACAATATTATTATTAAACACCTTTGCCCAGAAAAGCCTCTATGAGCCTATTGACTGTTGTTTGGAGGGTCCTACCAAGCGTTCACAGCAGGGGGTGATCATTGCTATGTATACTTCAATTGAGTAATGTTAGCACGGTTGGCTATGTGCAGTGCAAAAGAAGTTCAAGATACATATAAGTGGCAGGTAATTTATCTAATTTGGCACGAGCACACAATGGCCTAATCTTGCAAAAAACGTCACGAGAACTCTTAACGTCCACTGTGATGCAGACGGCACCAATTTTTACGGATGTTAAACCTGCGGTGTTAACCAGGGTGACTGCCAGATTCGAACCGTGAACATCTACAGGAAGCGGCGAGCGTGTTACCGCTAGGCCGTGTCATCGGCCATTGCTCGTTCAACCGGGCAGATGCTCCGACTAGTGATGGTGAGCGACTCACAATGACTATGACAGTGGTTTTATTTTTGCGCTGTATATTCTTTGTGAGAGAGTACTATTAAGGGCTGTTGAACCTAGCCTATTACCTCATTAAAATGTTATTGAAAATTATAGCTATATTTAAGGTTTTTAAAATCCCCAATTAAGTTTATCA
Organism: Lampetra fluviatilis; assembly: GCF_964198595.1. Classification (NCBI taxonomy): domain Eukaryota; kingdom Metazoa; phylum Chordata; class Hyperoartia; order Petromyzontiformes; family Petromyzontidae; genus Lampetra; species Lampetra fluviatilis. Next base: position 6,811,710 of record NC_136327.1, on the reverse strand, counting down.
TTTTGCAAGAGGTGTTTGCAGTTTCATTGATCTTTTTATCATATTTAACATCTTCTTGGTTCAGGTGGAGAGCAGGTCTGTCGAGTAGACGGCTGCTTGCGTTGTGGCCGAAACGTCGTGAGAATTATTTGATTATGTTTTATTTTTACTATTTTATTATTTCCATTCTACGTGACTTTACCGAAAGAACCAAGAAGATGAATCCCTGCAGTCACGAAAGCTTTAAATCGAAACATATTTAACATATTATGTTGTTTTAACCAGGTCTTGCTTGATGAGACACTTAAGAGTAAATTGGTGCTCACCTGCTTATAAACGAACTGTATGAGTGAATGAACTATAATGAGGCTCTCACCTAGTTAAAAATACAGTTCAGGCGTGTAGGCATGGTTATATGGCAGTTGATTAAAGAGTCAAGTAGCAATTAGAGATTCTGTGGCAACCCAGAGTCTCACTGCAACCAACACAAACAGGTGCAAAGTGATGGAAAATATTGTGACCTACAACCCACAGGAGTGGTGCAACAACTCCAATGCGACAAGGCCACGGACCTTTCCAAAAAGACGAACGCAAAATATAACGTGCAGCCACCTCGCTCGCGATGCTCCCACGAGCACCCGTCGCTGCCGCCCGAAGCCGTGTGGAAGGCGTCCTCCTCCTCATCCTCCTCGTCCTCCTCGTCATCATCAGAGAGCAGCCTATCCCGTGCGCCCTCCCTCCGGTACACCCACAGCGTCGCCTGGTCACCGGCGCTGCCCCTGCGACCACCCCCGCCGCTCACTTCCTCGCTCGCTCCCGCTCCCTGCAACCGCGCCTGGGACAGCCCCAGGTCGCTGCGGCTCCTGCCCCAGCCGCGCGTCACGGCCGCCCAGCTGGCGTCGTCGTCGTCGTCGTTATCGTCATCGCCAGCGCAGACGCCGCTGCTGCTTACGCAGTGCTCGGTTGACGATGCGTCTCCATCTCGGCAACCAGTACTGCCAGGATCATCAATTATGGTCCAAACTGGCCTTGCTTCTACTGCCGCTGCCGCCGTTTCTGCCAACGTTACTCCGTCGGCCCCTTGCTCCCAGTGCCCGCCCCACACTCCGGCACTGGTGTACAAGTGGCCATCTTCATAAATAATTTCATCTTCACTGCTGCTGCTGCTGCTACTGCTGGTGTCACTAGTAGTGTCGCTGCTGCTGCTGGTGTTGTTGGCACTAGTACCGCTGCCGCCACCACCACCGCCACCGCCACCGCCCGCAGGCTCATTGCGCACACTCAATACCTCTTCCAGCTTGCGCCTCAGTGCCAGGTATCGCTCCATGTGGCTGGGGCGCTCCTCCTGGCCCCAGCTCTCTCCTCGTCCAGCTGCTATGGGGAGCCCCCACCAGACAGAAAAATATCACAACAGCACAATACACGATGCAACAATGCAATGTATTTCAGTATGACACTATACGATACTCTCTGTTTCTTTCGGTCAAGTCACGTAGGTGACTTTATTTAACTTTATACCTACGTGATTTTAACGAAAGAACCAGAGAATATATATTACTGCAGTCACGAAAGCTTCAAGTCTACACTATACGATGTGATACAACAGTGTAATGTACTTCAGTGTGATGCGATACAATGTAATGATTAGTGTAGTTTGTTTAAATCAGATGAAAACTTAAGATACCAGATTAAAAGCACAATTAATTTGCATGATGATATACATTTTTACGCAACTTTGTGTTCACAATGTTCTGAATGATCACAACAAGACTGACAAAGCATTACCACTTACAACCTTGCCTGGAAAGTAAAAAAAACACAAATGCAAAACGTATGTTAATTTTGCTTAGAAAAATGCATTAACACTGTAAAATGTATCAGCGATTACGTAGCTGTTTGGCGATAAAACACAGCTGTCACATGTCATGTACATGCCTCGCTCCCCAATGACATCTCTGTGTGTGACATCACACATCCTGCACTCTGTGACGTCTCGTCGTACGGTTTGGAAGGTAACTTTTTATCACCAATTAAATACTTCTCAGAACAAAGTAATGCTGGAAAACGTTACAGAACGCATTATGTACGATGTTTCTTTCTTGTTAGCCAGTTTATTTGCATACTTGTTTGCTCGTCTGCAGTTATATGGGCACCGAATCACTGACTTTTGACAAGTTAAAATCAGACAATCCATCATGAAAATAAAACATTTTACTTATTTTTTCGCAAGCATAGTTCATCCTTAAAAAGGATATGGCCACAATCAGGAATGAACTGTATGGGCTGTGAATTGGCATAACCTTAGAAACATGCGTTTCGAGTATTTGGCTGTTATAAATTTCCAGGTGATAAGCCACTTCGTTGAGCTATCAATTTGTGGCCAGGTCACTTCTGAAAAAGAGCTACAGAGCTCAGTGCGCCTTACCTGGTAAAATAAAAAATAGTTAAGTTTTTTAGTTTAGTTTTTACCTGTGGTGGAGGTCTTGTCACGGCGGTCCCTTGACCTCATGTCGACACCGCCCGCTCGCATCGCTGCCTCATGGCTCGCAGCTCCATCGGCCGCGGCATCGCAAGCGCGGCACCCGAATCTGGACCCTGGGATAAACCCGGTCTCTTCGGCAGCCTCACTTCCACGGGAAGCCACCGCCCTGTCGCAGCTTCCATCCCCACCACCACAACCGTCACCGATACCGCCACCACTGTTGCCACCGCCATCATCGCCAGCACCGTTATGGTAACTGAGACGATGGCATGGGGGAGGTGGAAGATTGGGAAGAGGAGGAGGTGGTGGTGGTGGAAGCTCCGCTGAGGTTAGATGATCAGTGTCAACTTCGTCCGGAATTTGAACCACAAACGGGAGTGGTGGAGGAGATGGTGGTGGGGACAGCTCGCAGAAGCCAGGGCACGAAATCACCGTGCTTGGTGGTGCAGAGCACATTGTGAGACCAGCCCTGAAAGGAAGATAACTTTATTTTAATGGTGATCTATGGCATTAGGACCACAATGCACTTCTTCAGGAACTACTGGTGGTTTATTTTCATTATGCGCAAAGGCTGAGTGCCTTTTACACGTTGTTGTGTTGCTGAAATATATATGGTTTTCCGGCCTGCACTATTTTTCTTTAAAAATTGCGTTCATCTCGTCATTTATAGATTTGATTGTTGGAGGTACAGTAGTGGAAAATAATTACGCCTTGCAAACTAGAGTTTATACGTATACATTCATTAATCGCCATTATCATATGCAATAATCATCATCATCCCATATATCATATACCATATACTGCATCATACAAAGGACTATCCTCAACTTTCCGATGTCATACCTGTCAACCCCTTATAAGTCCCTACCTTAATCCAGACAAATTCGGACCCTATTGGCCACCCCGTGCTCTTAGAAATGTCAACGTTCATCCTATAAAGCCGGTATTGAAATGGCTGTACGCCGTATGGACCTGTCAACTCAATTTCCCCGAACAAGAATACGGTTAAACCGTATGGGTTGACAGGTACGAGGTTTTCACGGTTGGCTACGTATGGTGCGAAAGAAGTTCAACATCCGTACAACTCATCATAATCATCTATGACCATACACCTCATCCTACACATTCATCAATATCATTCCATATCCGATGACTTTGCAATCATCACTATATTATGCACTCCTCTCACCATGTTCCTACGTAGCATTATTGCGCAAATACCGATCTCATGAGAATCATTCGCCCTTTCGTGCAAACCATTTTGACTACACTTTAGGGCCAAAAAAACCCATTTCCAATCCCCCTTTACACCGTCTCCAATGCAAACGTCACGAATAAACGATGCACGAGTTTCCCTTGCCCCGGTGGGCGAGAACTCGCGCTAAGGGAAGCCGTTTGAGAACCGGGGCGACCGCACCTCTCCCGGCGGCAGGCCGCTTAGGCAACAGCGAGGCTTTCCCAACCCACCTTAGGCCTCGACCGTCATTCCCGCATAAAAAAAAAATTAAAACACTAAAAAAAACTCAAACTCGCGACGCACGGCTAGTTGCCTCCTCTAGCGCCGACATGCAACCGCACGCGCGCGTGTACAATTTGGTTAGCGAACGCATACAATTACACGATAATTATTGTGAATTATGGCCATCGGCCTTACCCACCTCCTCCTACCGAGGCTGTTTACTCGTCGCATGACGTCACGCCACAGCCGTAATCCTATTGGTCCTCGCAGATCCCCCGGCTCCGCCTTTATACCCCCCCCCCCCTCACATACAACACTGAGTGTTGTATGTGAGAATCAGAATAAAATAATAATACATGAAAATAACTGAATTGATGCACTCAGTGATTTAATTTAGTTATTTTCATTTATTATTTTTTTTACCCACGTGACTTTTTCCGAAAAAACCTAAGAGCATGAATCCTAATAAAATAAAATAATAATAAATGTAAATAACTACATTGATGCACTCAGTGATTTAATGTAGTTATTTTCATTTATTATTTTTTATAATTTTTGCCTACGTGACTTTACCGAAAAAACCTAAGAGCATGAATCATAATAAAATAAAATAATAATAAATGAAAATAACTAAATTGATGCACTCAGTGATTTAATTTAATAAAATAAAAGAATAAATGAAAATAACTACATTGATGCACTCGGTGATTTAATTTAGTTATTTTCATTTATTATTTTTTACCTACGTGACTTTACCGAAAAAACCGTAGAGTATGAATCCTTGCAGTCACGAAAGCTTCAAATATAGAACGCTGAGCGTCACTCAAGTCAACGCAAATCTCAGAAATCACAAGTTGTTATTCATTTACACTGGAGGAATCCTACATTAGATTTGTACCTCCAAATTAAGCATTACTGTACTTGATTATTATTTTGTAACACGTGCCATCAGCCACACCGTGGGTCATCCTGGGAGTGCATCAATAATCATAACAGCAACGTTCGTTCTAAAACAAGTTACAATTCCGGTCCGGTGTGAACATTTCCGCGTCTGTCATCAGTAGAGGTCAGACTCTGCTTGAACTCAGAATCAGAATACGTATTTCTTCTTGAATCATTGCCTCACTTGATGCAGCTAATTCGGCTGTGACGGTCCCACCTGATGACGGAGACTTGTGTTGCCTCCGAAACGTCGTGATTTTTGTTTTTATTTTATTTTATTTTCATTAATTTTGATGTTTTACCTACGTGCCTTTACCGAAAAAACCTAAGAATATGATTCCTTGCAGTCACGAAAGCTTCAAATCTAGAATCAGAATACGTGTTTATACTTGAGGAATCCGATGAACTATAAAGCTTTTTTTCACAGACGTCCAGCGGAACAAGGAAGACTATCCAATCTGAGATTTCTCCCTCCAAATTAAACATTACTTGATTATTATTATTTGTGACACGTGCCATCAGCCACGCAGTGGATCGTCCTGGGAGTGCATCAATAATAACAGCAACGTTAGTTCTAAAACAAGTTACAATTCCGATCCGGTGTGGACATTACCGCCTGTTACCAGTAGAGGTCAGGCTTTGCTTGAACTCAGAATCAGAATACGTGTTGATACTTGAGAGGAATCCGATGAGCTGTGAAGCTCTTTTTCACAGACATCCAGCGGAACAAGGAAGACTTTACAATACGAGATTAGTCCCTCCAAATGAAACATTACTTGATTATTATTATTTTAGTCTTATATCCCATAAGCCGCACAGAGGATTATTCTAGGATATATTCTTAGGTTTTTTCGGTAAAGTCACGTAGGTAAAACATCAAAATTAATGAAAATAAAATAAAATAATTTTGATGTTTTACCTACGTGACTTTACCGAAAAAAACTAAGAATATGATTCCTTGCAGTCACGAAAGCTTCAAATCTAGGATTATTCTAGGAGTCCATCATTATTGGCAACGTTAGTTCAAAACAGGTTAAAACTGTGGTCCGGTTTTGACATTACCGTCCGCCATCAGTAGAGATCAGGCTTTGCTTGAACACAGAATCAGAATACGTATTTATACTGGAGGAATCCGATGAGCCATGAAGCTCTTCGCCCGCACATGTCCGGTAGAACTAACGCAGATTGCACTGCTAGACGTTCACGGGTAAAGGACCCCTCTCTCAAAAAACATCGCCACACGCTTCGCGCTTAGGGTTGTTAAACAATAACCGTATGGCAGTATGGTTCAGGAGCTAAAGGCCAATGTCCAGGTCTGCTCGCCACGAGAAGGCTTCAGGAGAGAGTCCGCGTCGTTGTGCTGCTGCTCTACAGCCGTTCACTATTATGGGCCACAGTGTTGGGTTGGATGGCCACAATCGCACTACTGCAGGGGTGTCCAAACTTTTTGCAAAGAGGGCCACATTTGATAAAGTGAAGATGCCCGGGGACCAATAGTTCCTTTTGACATTTTTTAACCACAAAAGTTACGTGGAAATACACATTGTTATAAAAACAATTTTCATTGTCACAATTACCTTTATTTTTCAAATGACAATGTAACCAAATATAAGCCACTCAGGCAGACGTGAACAACTCTAAAAACGCAATTCTGCCTTTTATTCAGTCAGATAACATTGAACAAACTGTATAGAATACCTTACATTTCCATGAGTTTTATGATGTATTTATTCTGACAGAGCTGGCGAGCCATAACTAACATATTATAAGACCAAAGCTGCGGGCCGTATGAAATCTGACCGCGGGCTGTGTGGCCCGCGGGCCGGACTTTGGACATGCCTGCACTACTGCGTCTGTGTCTTTGATTTCCAAAATCATTAAGGAGATGTGCACTTCGGCCTGGTGATGTTCTAATGGGGTTGATGGCCACGCCACCGGTGTCTTCGGGGAGGAATGACAAAGCCAAGGAGGAGGTGCGTGGAGGATGATGATGATGATGATGTTTGAGTCCGGAATGATGAGGAGGATGTTTTTTCTGGACGTCCGCGTTTCTCCACTCTGTTCACGATCAGCGTTCTCCCGGCATCGGGGTGAGATCCTAGGACGGTGACAGCAGCAGAAGGGATGAGATCGGTGCTTGAGTCGACGGCGAGGTGACGTCGAGGTCTTGGCTGATACACTACGAGATCTCTTTTACCAGTGGCAAAATATAGTAGTAGGTTTTTACCCTTTTACTACTATATTTTGCCACTGGTAAAAGAGATCTCATAGTGTAAATGCTTACCCCGAGCTCTCAATACTCTGATATTGCACTGTGTTTGAGTTGTACGCCTTCTGGTGTCATCTGGTCCAACCACCAATGGGGACTAGGATCTAAAGAAAGCCGTCTCGGGTGTGGACCAATCAACTTAAAGGACAGTGCATATTATTATCATTATCAGAGTTGCTTCTTTTTGTTTGCTTTTTTGACTACTTGTGTTGTGGTTATTGCAAACATGATGCCTTGAATAAAGGTGTCAGTTTTGTACCAGTTTAAAAGGGTAAAAACCTACTACTATGTCTTGGCTGATGGTTGTTAAGATGTTGTGTGTGGTTGTCATTGGTGCGAAATCGTGTTAACTCCCTTTGCGGATTGCGCGTCTCTGTGGACATTTGGTGTCAGATTGTTCGCTGGAACAGGGCGCTAGAGGATTAGTGTCGGTTTCAGCGTTCCGGTTATGATGCAAAGTTGTAGAATTAAAATCAATATTATATATTTTTTCTGAAATTTACGCACATATACGAAGTATACACTTTAACGAATTAACAAACAATTTTAGTCTGATTCACCGTCTTCCTCTGTCTCTCAACGTTTCATGCACGCACCTCTCTAAGTGTGCACTTTACTGTTACATCGTTAATTAAACGCAGACGGCTTGAACCCATTTACTGTACATCCCTGATGCAGTGGTGGAAATTCCATTTTTCCATAGTGGAGTCTATCCATGGGAAAAGTTATGTTTGATTTCCCACAGTTTAACTATTTTTAAGTTCCCCGAAGGATGTTGGCATGAGTCAACCAGTGATGAGGATATGAATATGATGAAACATTCAAATTTTCATCAGTACTGTGCCACTCATTTGGTTGATCTATATTTAATGATTAAACACATTGGTGATACTTCGTTTTCAGTGGTACAACATCCACATATTGTATAACAACAAAACCCACCACATTCGTCAACAACTCTGCCTAAAAAAGAGAAACAAATAGTTAACGTTTCGGGCAAATGGCCTTTCTTCATAGTATATGGAGTGGTCACGTGCTATGAAGGTCCATTGCACGAAACGTAACCTCATTTTGTTATTTTAAGGCCAGTGTTATTGGCGGATATGTTGAGTTTTGTTTAAAATATTTGATATTGGGAAGAGTAGTGGCGCAGTGGCTGTGTACATATTTACCCTTATGCCGCTACATGCACGTGCGCGGTGCAGCTGGCACGTTATGCATACGTACATGACGTTATGTCACGACACGTACACATAATGAAACTCTGTTTAGTATGTCAATCCAGCATTTGAGAGGTGCCATGCCAGCCAAGTATGATGGTGCCATGCCAGCCAATCTGGTTGGGTCATGCCAGCAGTGGAAAGGGGGAAATGATTGAGTCGTTGGAATTCGTAGTACTGGTGAGAGGGTCTAGAATGATTAATTAGTAGTCGCCAACCTTGCAGTCCCATGTCATCAGTTTCCCGACTACGTGAGTCACCAACTGCCTGTGGTTACTTTACTGGTGCAACCGAGTCATCAGCCAGGAATCCATGAGCGGGGGTAAACTCAATCGCCCCATGTTGCAATAAGTGTAAAACATATCTTACTTCTACTACGATGCAAGGCCGTAGCCATGGAGTCAATATTGGGGGGAGGGGACCAAATCTTCCAGGTGGTCTGAGGGTCCCCCCCCCCCAGAAAAAAAAATCTACATTTGAAAATAATTTCCTGCCATTTCTTGCCTAAAATATAAAAAAATTCACTAACACACAGGATGGACTTTTTATTTATTTTTTACAATAATGTCTAATAGTGTATTGAATTACATTGCTCTGTTTTTCATTTTTTACCTTTTCTTGTTTCATTGTATGTAATGGCAGAGATTAAGGATTAATAAAGTACAACCATAACCACAATCATATAAACAGAAATCTATTTTATAGCAATATATTGGGGGGGGACATTTTGAGCATATTTGAATTTTGGGGGGGATGTGTCCCCCCCAATATATATTATAATTACGGCCTTGCTACGATGACTATTTGTATTTAAACAGGTAAGGTCCACTGAGCTAAAAAGCTTTTTTTCAGTTAAGACCTGGCCACAAATAGAAAGCTCACATGGAATTGTAATGCAGCCAAAATCTCTAAACCCACGTTTCTAAATGTGGATGGGAAAAACCGGAGGACCCGGAGAAAATTCACGGGGAGAGAGAGACACATGAAAACTCCAAATATACAGGCGTCAGGGATTGAACTCACGATCTCCTGCATACCAAGCGAGGTAGTCAAGATCTCACCACATCTCGCACACAGCCGTTTATGTCCATCCATTGTTGGATGAAGGCCTCCTCACCCCCTTGTGTGCCGTGCCAGCCTTTAATAGGCACTCGCTAACAGCACTTGCCCCAACAGTCTGTTAAGGATATACGGTGGTACCTTTGTATTTGGTGGTTAACCATGTTTAATATATCTTGGTCAGTGTGGGTTGGTGAAGGATGAGGAGTACAAGACAGTGCAGCAGTAGATTCAGAATCATTATTTATCCTGGAGAAATCCGATGAGCTTTGAAGCTATGCGGAGTCCCAAATTCCACACTAATGCCAAAAATACTAAAACATGTAAACGACGATACATATTTTATTTGAATAATACTATGACTAACTTTACTACCCGTCTTCGCCCGGTACTTGGATTAACCACGCCCGGCCGCCTTTATCTCCCCAGTGGCGATGTTCACACAGCACACCAGTTACTCGTTTGAGGCTGAGTCGACCTAGGGGAGGCCCAGGAGCGGTTCAAATAATCGTCACCGGTGGTGGCCGTGAGCGGGAATCGAACTCGGATCGCCGGGTTCGTAGCGCAGCGCGCTAACCACTACACTACAATGCGTTACGCTTCCACGTGCGCGGGTCACATGATAGATGTGACGTCACAGCTCACTTGCCTTGCAAAAATACAGGTAGTCCCCGACATACGATGCTCCGACTTACGATATTTCGATCTTACGATGGCGATATCGAAACGACAAAATGGTAAAATATTTAAAATTTCGCGCGGCAGGCAAACGCAGCAGCGTACGAGATACGATGCTGTACGTTGGGACGCTGCCGGGATGTACCGTACGCATCTCCCGCCTTGTGTGGTGATGCCTCTCACTCTCATCCCCGGTCGACGGAGTTAAGTTGTCTCGGTGTTCAATGCATGTTAAAAGTTTTTATAGCAGATAGGAATGTTTGCTGAAAAATCTTTCTATGAAATTGCAGTTGATATAGGTAGGCTAAGAATTTACCTTGTTTTTTTACTTTAAATTTTACTGTGCAATCCAGTATTGTAATTAATAAATAATACAATATTTAGTTTATACAGTACAGTACTGTAAATTGCTTTGTTTTGCTAAATTATCACCATTCTTTAAGGCTCCTGGGTAGGCTAGGCCATTTTCGACTTACGAAATTTTGGACTTACGATGGGGTCGTTTTAACGCATCTCCATCGTAAGTCGGGGACTACCTGTATATGCATTATTGAGTCCCCCCCCCAGAAAAAAGTCTATTTTTATATTTTGTGCATGGTGTACATTCTACAAAGTACCCACATGGCAAATTTCAAGTTTATTGCATGTCGGGAAGTACGCTAAACATTTTGAACATACACACATAATCACAAATTTCCCTTAAATTTTTAGATAAGATGGGAACTTCTCGAAATTTTAGTTGTTCCAGAATTGACACGGCAACCCAACCACGTGCTTTACACAGCTTCCTCGTTCATTGCCTTATATGGGCCATCTCGGCGGAGGGTTACATCCTAAAACGCGTACCACCCCACACCCGCCGCAGCACGCCGCCACCGCAACAAAGTAACAACCAACAAAGAAGAGAGAAAAATAGTTCCCCCATTCGTTAACGTCTAAAACAGTTGACATTGCAGCCCCGTACAAAAAAAATAAGATCAATGTAAAACGGTGGACTTTAATAACCGTCGACTCCAACAACCTCGGCACGTGCAAAGATTCGAGTCACATAATGACAAGTTGGATGTGATATTTAATTATATAATTCCACCCATTCGTTGCGCCGTAGAATTCCTGGGCGTCGACGTCACGGGGCGAGTAACCCTTTAAAAGGCGCGGAGGGATATCGGCACCACCATCCCCACCTTACTGCCGACCCCCTTGAGCCCTGGTGAGTTGAATTAAAATCGCGGTTAACGTTTCGTCAATTTAAAAAAAAGCAATTCACGTCGTTTTAAACGTTGCGGCGGTTGTGTTTATATAGATTGTTTTGGGACACCCGTAAGCCTTAGCCGTGCGTTATCGAGTGCGTAGCGGGAAACTCACGTGGTGCAAGTGTGTCGGGGGTGCATGCGTGGTGCTTGACCTGGTTTCTCTTCACCTGGGGCCCCCCCCCCCCACTGGGAGTGCGAGATGCCCTCTCTGGGGGTGTGAGATGCCCTTTCTGGGGGTGTGAGATGCCCTCTCTGGGGGTGAGAGATGCCCTGTCTGGGGGTGCGAAATGCCCTCTCTGGGGGTGTGAGATGCCCTGTCTGGGGGTGCGAAATGTCCTCTCTGGGGGTGTGAAATGCCCTCTCTGGGAGTGAGAGATGCCCTGTCTGGGGGTGTGAGATGCCCTCTCTGGGGTGTGAAATGCCCTTTCTGGGGGTGAGAGATGCCCTCTCTGGGGGTGAGAGATGCCCTCTCTGGGGGTGAGAGATGCCCTCTTTGGGGGTGTGAAATGCCCTCCCTGGGGGTGTGAAATGCCCTCCCTGGGGGTGTGAAATGCCCTCCCTGGGGGTGTGAAATGCCCCTTTCTGGGGGTGTGAAATGCCCCTGTCTGGGGGTGTGAGATGCCCTGTCTGGGGGTGTGAGATGCCCTGTCTGGGGGTGTGAGATGCCCTGTCTGGGGGTGTGAGATGCCCTGTCTGGGGGTGTGAGATCCCCTTTCTGTGGGTGTGAGATCCCCTTTCTGGGGGTGTGAAATGCCCCTTTCTGGGGGTGTGAAATGCCCCTTTCTGGGGGTGTGAAATGCCCCTTTCTGGGGGTGTGAAATGCCCCTTTCTGGGGGTGTGAAATGCCCCTTTCTGGGGGTGTGAAATGCCCCTTTCTGGGGGTGTGAAATGCCCCTTTCTGGGGGTGTGAAATGCCCCTTTCTGGGGGTGTGAAATGCCCCTTTCTGGGGGTGTGAAATGCCCCTTTCTGGGGGTGTGAAATGCCCCTTTCTGGGGGTGTGAAATGCCCCTTTCTGGGGGTGTGAAATGCCCCTTTCTGGGGGTGTGAAATGCCCCTTTCTGGGGGTGTGAAATGCCCCTTTCTGGGGGTGTGAAATGCCCCTTTCTGGGGGTGTGAAATGCCCCTTTCTGGGGGTGTGAAATGCCCCTTTCTGGGGGTGTGAAATGCCCCTTTCTGGGGGTGTGAAATGCCCCTTTCTGGGGGTGTGAAATGCCCCTTTCTGGGGGTGTGAAATGCCCCTTTCCGGGGGTGTGAAATGCCCCTTTCTGGGGGTGTGAAATGCCCTCTCTGGGGGGTTATGGGGTGCGCTGATGGTTGTGCATGTATCATGCATGCAGTGCGTGTATGGCGGATGCATAATCGTGTCCGCCCAGTGGCGAGCCGCATGCCAGCGTTGTGCATGTGCAATGGGGTGCATGCATGGTGTGGTGGTGCATGCCTCAATGCCTAGGACATGCGTGGTTACTACTGCCAGTGCAGTAACCACGCATTGCCGTGAATGCGTGGGTCATGCGTGTACCATGCGTACGCGCATAGCACCTGCGTGGTGTACTGTACATGATTAATATGTACGGTTCGTGCGTAGAAAATGTGTCCTACGGGTATCATACGTATTCGCACGTGTATGTTGCACGTTTAATACGATGGAGAGTAACTAAATCATGAGAGATGTATGCTTATACGCATGACACTATACTTGCATAGTTCGAATATTATAGTGCATGCATAATGTTGGGGATATACACCCATCGCGCGTGGTACATGTCGTATGCATGTTAAGTACATGCATGTGTAACGTGACACATGTTTTACTTGTACATGCGTAGTGCGTGTGCAATTTACAAGTCCTCTGTGTGTGTATGTCTTAACGCAGACGAGAGGATGACGTCTCGCCGAGGGACGTAACGGCGGTCTAATAATGTTCTAGAAGGGCGAGAAAGGTTGGGTGGGTTTTCTGAACGAATCTAGCCGAACCCATGCTTTTATAATTGGCAAAAATACAAGTACCGACGTGGTGAAGTATGGTCAGATACCCCCCCCCCCAATCACCACCCAGCAGTAGATTGTCAAATGGTTTTTGTACATGCACAACTACTACATGGTAACTGCAGGCTAAATACACATCCTGTGTGTGTATGTTATATGAATGAAGTAAGGTCTTTATTAACCGGGCGTAGTCATTTAATGCGGTTTGCTTCGACAAGACCTGGCATGCAACGAATAGGTCACATTGCACTCACGGTACGGTGTATAACGCCATCCACACACCGATACAATCTGGAGTACAACGTATAGTATTATTATTGGGACTCGGGCATTTGGATTTTTTTTTGCTGGCCATTGCAATTATAAGAACACCATTTATTTTGGAGCGTATTATCAATAATAATACGGTAGTAATGATTTCGCTGTGCGTTGTGCGACGATTGCCACTCGTTGCAGAGGTTTTTGTTGTTTGACGTTCGAACCACGGCGGCCGTCCTGGTAAATACTGCGGGCGTAATGCACCGTCAATACTCGTCAAAAGTCTTATTCACTGTGGGCTTTATAGATCCCGTGGGTGTTATTCGAAAAAAAGGTTCGGTCGCGTGTGCCTGCGACACGGTCCGAATTTTTTTTGGTTATAAAATATTTCCAGAAATTTACTCTGTGAAAACTGACCGTAGCAATCTTCCCCGACTGCACTGCTAACCAACTGCAGACTTGTGCCAATCTCAACGCCATCTTTTGCAATGATATCCTTGCACGATTGGGAATCATAGCGCCCTAACCAGATGTACTGCACCAATTGTTTTGATTGGCTTTTTCCAATCCACTGCTGCAATAATGAAGGGGGTCGGGATTTCGTGACCATACTTCACCGCACTGGAGCGGTTCAGATATCTTGCGGGCACATGCACGCGATTTTCTAAGAGGAGGGGGAGAGCGATACGCTAGCAGGGAGTGAGTGCGGAGAGAGCCACTGGAGGCAGGGTAGAAGCTGCCTCTGCGGGTATTTTCCCCTTCTGAGCAGAATGAAGGTGACCCAGCGAGATTGCACAGCACCGTACAGTGTTCAAGGTTCCACCAGCAACACCTATCACCACTCTCTCGCTCACACGCGTGCGAGTGATATTTTATCTCGCCGGTATTTTATGATTTACCGTCTGGCCGAGCCCTCAAGGCTCATTTTATGAGGAGGGCCCATGCCAAATCGGTTTAGTTTGGCCAAATATTCAATTTACTAACACGATCTTTGGTTTCCGTGATGGAGACTTGTTTATTTTTGTGGTAATTTATCTGATGGGAAGGAACATGACAGCAACATGCTGATCAGGCCAGTTGTCTAATTTACAAGCGCGTAATAATAGCGCACGTGTACCTGTTAAACTAATGACCCTTATAAACCAAGAAAAGCATATCATTCTCAAGACTCTATTTTTTTTTATCAAGAGGTTGCTGCTCTACATTGCTGATGTTTGTTCGAATTCCATGTTTTAATGAGAGCTTTGCTTTGCGTCGGAGGTCACCGGAGAACCCGGAGAAAATCCAACACTCATACGAGGGCGGTTAACACTCAAAGCTCCACACGGAGTCATTCAATAATCCGTTGCTGTATTACAATCTACCGTACTGCCACATTGAAATCCACGCCGACAGCACTGAGTGTTCCAAGATGGTCTGCAATTAAAAGCATGTTACAGGCAAACCTCCTGCTGGGCTTCCGAGATTGGACGTATTTACCGTGTTTCAAAGCAGGACTTGGACCTGATCCCTCTCTTCTACTGCCGTTCCATCACCCGTTCTCCTGCAGTTGCCATCGACTCGTCTAGCGACGTGTCCTGTACTTTTATGAACGGTTTGTATGACGTCCTGAACCCCCGCGTGTGTTTATTTCGTCAAAGTGCACCTGGCCTGGCACGGGCGCCGTGGGGACGTCACGTCCACTTGGTGGATAATGGCGGGTGTGGTTGTTTATTTCAGTGTTTCTCTTTCCGTCTCTCAATGTTATTCCAAGCATGCACCTCTCTTGGTGCACTCTATTGTCATGCTATTGTTAGTTTATACGTGCACACTTGAAGCCCTTTACAGCTCAATCTAGATTTGAAGTTTTTTTGGTAGGAACCTCCTGGTTACACCAGCCCACAGGGGATTATTGTGTCCGTCGTGCATCAAAAAATGGGTGGGGCTGGGTGGGGCTGGGTGGGGCTGGGTGGGGCTGGGTGGGTCACCCCATGGTGCCCTTATAAAACTCAATGTTTAACCTACTCACGCCGGCTTGTGCCCGCCTCTTAGTCGGCCATATTTGCGGAATACACCACGCAGCCGTTGACCCTGGCCATTGACCGAGCAACCCGACGTTCCTACCAGCTCCCTCCGCAGGAATGTGTTCGTGACTGCAGGGATCCATACTCTTTGGTTCTAAACACTACGCCCGTTTACAGCTCCTGAAGCAGCGGTCGATTTGACCTCCATTCTCATTTTGTTTTCTGGTCTCCATCGTTCTCGTTCTGTCTCTCGGTGCAACTCAAGGCCCTGAACCTCGTGCACACGAGTCGTATATCACATTTTAAAAAGAGGGATGTATTTAATTTTTACATGGCATTTATTGTTTTTTGTTTGTTGATAAGTCTATTTGATTTGGGAACAAGTGAAAACGGAAATTGAATAATGCAGTGCAGATGTACTTGCAAAACTAAATTTGACACAGGCTCTTGAACGGCTGTGCTGGAGTGCCCAGTGTACTTCTGGGAGCTATACGGATTGTCTGGACTCGGTAATATATATCACGACAAAAATGAGGGTGTTTAACTTGTGTGAATAAGATATGATAGCTTTGCTTTTCTATGTGCGTTGAACCAAAATTCTGGATCGCCAAAAGAAGGCGCTAGAGCATAAAGTGCGGAAAAATATCCTCTGTCCCATCTGTGTGGGATAGAGCGTTGTCCCCTCAGAAGTGTGGCATTTCTCCCAGTGCTCCAGTTTCCTCCAACATGCATAGTAACTCAATAATTGTCTGAAAACATCTTACTATATTAAAGACTGCTGAGCTTGGGCAAATTGTTGGCAGTGCCGGCTCGCCGCTTTGCTGCTCCCTTCCAGCACAGCTGTGGATCTTCTGCGATTGTGAGATGCAATATGCATGAACACGATGTACACAGTATATTTATAAAACTAAAACATGATTATTATCATTGACTGCATCCTAAATGCATGTATTCAATAAATGTTAATGAGTGGAATACATTACTTAAATTCGTCTTGTCCATTTTCCAAAGTTGTTATCGCACAAACCCATCGTTTGCATTTGAGCAAAAATATTTGATGGCAACATTTCGTGGATATGTGGAGGTAATTTCACACGGTAAAGAATCAAAATGGTTTTGTATATATTAAAACAAAGTTAGATCCACGCATAACAAAAGAAAACCCCCCCACAATCTGACCTTGAAGTCTGTATTTTGCTACTTGGGGCGGGTTTTATCCGCACTGGGTAAACATAGGCCAAACAAAGACCGACACAATTACCACACCCTCTGCTCGTGTGTCATTCCAACCTTTATTGGTGCACAAAATCAGTGGGTAGACGAGTCTCCTTCGCGTATCCATTTCACTGCGTCACGAGAAATACAGGCGTTTCTTACTTAACCTGTTAGGGGCCCCAATTGCCTTCTGAGTCCTGTAATTTCAGCACTATTTGGTCAACCCCAAGCTTGGGTTTGAACTCGCAACCTTTCGATTGAGAGCTCTCTCTCTCCTGACTCGATAACAAATAGAAATATCTTAATGTTGCCAACAATAAATTTTCACGCGACTTTCTGATTTACTGGTGCAGGTGGTGGTGGTGTTTACGTTCCCAACTATTGGCAATGGTTTAGTCGGTGCTCTTAGGCAGATGCTCAGGAGCTTTGAAATTCCGTGCATGGGGAAAGTGACCGTACTGGAAACTATAAAAGCTTTAGGAGGGGAGAGCGCGATAAGTGCACAGAGAACCAGAACGCTGACAGATGTGTCGTGTGGAAAGTGGGAAAAAAATATCCCAAGCGACGGAGACACGAAGTGACAAGCCCGGGGTGGGGTGATGGCGACGGATTTGAACGCATGCCCGAGTGCGCCGCGACCTTCCAGTCTGCTAAGCACGTTGATGACCATCTTACTCGATGGTTTCATCTCAAGTGCTCCCCTGCTGACTGGCTTCAGGTCCATGCGCTGTTGCCGTGCTTTTGTGAAAGAGTGACCGGGTGGCTCGTGGGGATAGTACCACTCGTTCTCTCAGTCAGTATCAGAATATATATATTTTACTTGGCTCAATTCAAGAAATGTGTTTTTTTTTTATGACAACTTTGATAGTGTTGTTCGTTGTGTGCCACTTGTAATTTTAGATCCATTGGCTTGAGCTCGGCAAATGTATTTAACAAAAAAGTTATCTTGGAAGTTAAGCTGGGATGAACCTAGTTAGGACTCGGCAGGTGTTGTTGGTGTTGCCTGAGATGTGTGGCCACACGATGGCAGTGCCTAGTGTAACCCCCCCCTCGTACTTGTGATGGGTGGTTTTCCAGGTTGTCCGGTTTCCTCCCACCACAAGAAGCCAAACTCTTGTGAATTAAAGGGATTGGCCAAACATCCTAGTGAAGCAAGGACCCGCCTCAAAAATAGCATTGTGACTGTGCAGCTTTCCTGGGTAAATAATTACGGTTCTATAACACAAATGATGTTGTTTTTCTGTCCTAGTTACCTTTTGACTTGTATTGCCTGGCAAGAGCACGTAATGAGACGAGAGGCGTCTCCAGCAACGCAAAACTAAATGTGCAAATAAAACCAGAAGTGAGGTAGGTGTCAGGGTGACTCGGACGGCATGAAGTTAGGCCAGAGACGCTGAATCGGCACCACTTGAGCTCTGAGGATCGAATCAAGGATGCAGCCACCCCTTGTTCGCACTGTACGTAGCCATCCGCGCTAATCGGAGGTGCTGGGAGGTGCATCAAGTTGTGTGTTGAATAATTGGATGTTTTGGTAGGTCTCTGATGTGTTTTTCGGGTTGTACCATGTTGTTCTTCGTGGGCCTGATGTCTGGATCTGGAGGAGCGACACCTTCGAAGGACGTACGTTCTGCTGCTACTGTTTATATGAAACATTCAATTAGGGATTTTAGTTTGTTTGGGTTCTGAAGACAAAAGGAACGTTCTGTTTGATTGGCAAGTTGACTCGTGTCTCCAGCAGGCCCTGTGAGAAGCGCCACCTAGTCTGCATTTAGACGCCGTTGAGAGGACCTCCAGAAGTAATTCTGTAATCTTGGCTTCCACAGCCCAGTCTCTTGCACGTGCGATGAGGGCACGCTTGCTTTCTGCAAGAGATCCAAATGCTAATGCTTCTGCAAAGAGTTGATGACCTCGGCCCGGCCATCGATGACTGCAGAGAGAAGACATTTTTTGTATTATTGGACTTCCTCCTGGGGCTTAAGAAGAAAATAATAATTTGCTTTGATTCGCCGATCAACGGGCACCGCTCCCCGATAGCAGGGCGGGCGAGAAGGTGAGGTGCCACCGAGTGGGCATCAAGGGGCAGCGGATGGGGCCTCGAAGTAGTTTTGTGAAGTCACCCTAACCTCCTGCACCAATTTCCATTCGCAAACCTTTACTACCAAGGAAACTCAATTGGCCAATGACCACTGTGGTCTTAAAGGGAAATGTATTTAATAGGCGATGTTTCGGGCAATGGACCTTCACTGAACATAGGGACAATTGGGGTGATATCACCTGGTATATACTTTTCTGTTAATTGTGCTTGTGCACCACTGAAAATAAAGAGCAGCAGCATCACCAAATAATTTGTTTAACCTGGTTGCGCGATATCAATAAGATGAACGAAGGGTCCCTCTCCCCCCCCCACTTCCCAAAAGCACGCTGACCAGCGTGGTGAAGTATAGTCAGACGATGCCACGTGACCGACCACCAGTGCGGGGGGAGGCCTTCGTCCAGCCGTTAGCCGATGTTGACGTGCAAGGTTTGGCGGCGGTGGCGGTCATTTATAGCGTGGAAACAAAATTGGTCGATGCCACTTGTGAAATTACGCGTTGGCCTCATTCGCGTTGTCGAAAGCCGATTCGAGCCCTGGGGGAGGAGGCGATGTGGAAGCGGGGTGAGAGTCCAAGGTCGGTTACGTCGAATGCGTTGAGCTCCGCGTTGGGGTTAGCGTTTGTCAGATTTACCACTCGTAATCAAGGTTTTTTTTTTTGGGGTGTTGTTAAACCCGCCACCACCCGACACGGCCAATTCAGGAAGGTTTGGGTCGCGTGAACAAACCGTGCGAATTGGTTACTAGTTCAACACGCAGGTGTGTTGGAGAGTAAACCCACAATCTCATCCCAAAAAAACGCACCTTTTTATTGTGGATAATATCGGTTGCGAAAGCCTGCGTATTAATCTGAGCGTCCCTCTCGTAGACCCGGGACAACAAATGGCTCCGTCGGCCCAAATCGATGAACACGATGCGTGCGGTTGCACTGTGATGGAGTTTGGCGACCAGACCTCGGTACAAATCAATTGCTGCCACCCGAACACCGAGGTTCGAACGTGGGAGAGGTGGCAACAACTCCCGGTTCAATTTAGTGTCACGGTTAACCCATTTTACACTCTTTCTTTTAACTCACTCTGTTATTGTTGTCGTTGTTGTATCCTCAAATCTTGTAACTCAATTTTAACCCACTTCCCAATGTGGTATCGACTGTAAACTTGGTATACTTATGCCATACTGATGACAATACTATATTCTATCATTCTTTTTTATGTTATGTTTCGGCTTTGGCCTAATTGTCCACGGTCAACTGACGGTGGCTGTAATTGCCCACGGTCCGTACGTTATGGCAAGCTTCGGGGCCACTTCCTGGAGTCGTGGCGTTCTGCCATTACTAGTACATTTCATAAAAGCGTGTTTAAAAAAAAAAGTATTTGTAAATATAACTTTTTTTTAATCGGGTCAACCGCAAGGAACGGCGCCGCATCGGATAGATTTTGTAAAAGTTTTTCTTTCCCTCTGCGGTTGTGGTGCGTGTTCCGTGCGATGGGTTCTATCGAAATCGGCCCCTCCTCGTGTTGGGAGCATTGCCAAGGATGTCGACAAATCCTCGGAATCGCGTGGCGCCTCTCAATCTGGAACGTGTAAACCGGGCAAGGTGCTGAAATAAGAGTGGGTCTGTTATGTAACAGGCGGGGCTGCCCGTTCCGCAACCCGCTGCTGTGGATTTTTATCTTTGTGGGAGTTTTTTCTTCTTCTTTCTCTCTCCAAACCGGTACCGGTGTAAAGTCTAGAGGGTGTGTGTGGAGTGGTGGGGAGCGGTGGTGCAGCGGTTAGCGCGCTGCGCTACAAACCCGGCGACCCAAGTTCATTCCCGCTCACGGCCAAACACCCAGTGACGATTTTCTCCGAACCGGTCCTGGGCCTCCCCTAGGTCGACTCGGCCTCCAATTGAGTACCTAGTGCAGTGTCTAAACACATCGCCACTAGGGAGACAAAGGCGGCCGGGCGTGGCGCTGGCTATTCATCACTTCGCATGCCGCGCCGGCCTTAATAGGCGCTCGCTAACAGCACTTGCCGCTACAGTCTGTTAAGGCTACACGGGGGTCGGGGGGGCTTTGTCTTTTTCACTCCTCTCGCTGCCACGGCTTACCAGTGGGGCAAACCATTACACCGGGGGGGGGGGGGTCGCTGCCACAGCTAACCAGTGGGGCAAACCATTACACCGGGGGGGGGA
This sequence comes from Lampetra fluviatilis, assembly GCF_964198595.1. Lineage (NCBI taxonomy): Eukaryota > Metazoa > Chordata > Hyperoartia > Petromyzontiformes > Petromyzontidae > Lampetra > Lampetra fluviatilis. Next base: position 6,790,638 of record NC_136327.1, on the reverse strand, counting down.
CTGGGTGGGTTGCTCCCTTTGCTCGAACCCCCCTCCTCGTCTCCGCCCAAACAGTTGAGGGGGTCCCCCCCCCCCGCTCCCCCCCCCCCGTGTTCTCCCCGCCGCGGCAGAACCCGGACGATCCGATTGGCTCACGCGCGGTGCGTGCACGCGCCCGGCGCGTGCTTGCAGGGCGCCCGCGGCCAATGGCAGGGCGCGCCTGCACGATTGTTGCCATGGCAACCTGCCGCAGTGACGGAGCGCCACGCCCCCTCCCACCAACCTCGGGCGGTGGGGATAGGAAGAGTCGGGGTGGAGGTAACGTGAGGTCAAGTTTGGATTTTAAAATCCCATTGTGTGTGTCTGTGTGTTTTAGTGGGGAGGGGGTGGGTGGCCAACACCACGCCTGGCCGCCTTTGTCTCCCTAGTGACGATGTTTACACATCGCACCAGGTAACTCATTTGAGGCTGAGTAGACCTAGGCGAGGCCCGGGATCGGCTAAAGCACAGCAAGTTGGCACAGTAGGGGGCACAGGTGGTGCATCAGTCAGTCATCTCGGTCATTTCAGTCAGTCGACCTGTGACACCTGGGTCTGCTCTGTGACCTGCCAGTGGGCGTTCGACACTTCACGTGGCCTTAACGTGCACCTAGCCTGGCACAAGCGTCGTGGTGACGTCACCGCTACTTAGTGGCGAATGGCGGTTGTTGTTGTTGGAGCGATTTAGTATATCTGTGAGCGCGTTGCATTACGAAACCAGCGACCTGGGTTCGATTCCCAGCAATGGTTAGCATCTGGGCTTGCACTGGGTTAACTCAGTCTGAAACGAGTGCTTGGTGTGGCGTGTAAAGACACGGTCACTGGGCGAGAGGAATGCGTTAGGGCGCGGTGCACATCGCTTCTTCTTCACCGCACTGACCTCAGGTGCCCACTAACGGCACTGCCCTTGCAGTGAGTGCAAGGCTCCCTCGGGCTTATCTTTGACTTTGTGTCTTTTGTAAGTTGCACCTAGCCTGGCACAAGCGGCTTGTGGATGTATGTATGTGGGGAGCGGTAGTGTAGCGGTTGTTGCGCTCCGCTACAAATCCGGCGACCCGAGTTCAATTCCCGCTCATGGCCAACACCAGTGGCAATTATCTGGACCGGTCCTGGGCCTCCCCTAGGTCGACTCTGCTTCAAATGAGTACTTGGTGCGATGTGTAAGCATTTTCGCAAGGGAGACAAAGGCGGCCGGGCGTGGTGATGGCCACCAGCCTCGTGTACCGTTGCCGGCCTTAATAGGCGCTCGCTAACAGCACTTGCCCCAACAGTCTGTTAAAGCTTTATGGGGGATCTTTGTATGTGCGGTTAAACGTATAAACCCACTTATTATGGCGTTGTGGAACCGGTGAAATCTGACCATGTGGAATAAATTTCGCGTAATTTAAATTCCTTGATGCGTATACGGCCTGTAACTTTTGAAATGTCAGAGTAGTGAGATGAATGTTTAGAAAACCTTATAAACAAGTAGACAAAACGCACCCTCCCCATATTTGTATTTCCATGTAACAAATTAAATCATTTTATACAAATCCCATCAGCCATGCGGCTTTATGGGAGTCCATTGATTTTAACAGCGTTGGTTTCATTGGGGGAAAAAAAAAAGCTCTGGACCGTTTTTTTTACCATTTCAGTAAAATCTCAGCAGTCGAGCTTTACCAAACTGTGTTGGTGAAATTCCGGATCTTTTATAGGCAAGGACAACACCCCCTTTTCGGTTAAGATATAGGGTCAGAGTTCACCGCAAAACAACGTAATGCACAACGCACGTATTCATTAGCGTCGCAGTGGAGCGTATAAGTCGTGCCACCTTTTACTATGTGCGTGTGCGAATTGGGCGTTTTGTCACCTCCTAAAGGAAACTTTGTAACCGTCGTCACCTGGAGAGAGCGATCGTTATTGATAAGCCACCATTGCGTAAGCGTAAATTGCAAGTCTGACGGTTGAACTTGAAGTGATGTGGCCGGGTGACTCTCTAATAAACCCTGGCCGGAAACACCGGCACGGCACCGGCCAAAGCCCGGTTCGAATCCAGGTTTAGGCTGCCCGCAGTTTCAACGATTGGTTTAATCCTCGCGGTGTAGAGCATTGATGGTCTCGGCCCAGCCACCGATGGACGGGGATGGTACAGCGCATCAATGAATCGATCCTTAATATCACGATACGTGCATCGTATGCATGTATGTTCAACTACTTCCGCACCGTACGTAGCTAACCGTGTTAATCGGAGGTGCGGGGAGGTGCATTAAGTCGCGTGTGTTTGTGTAAGAATCTGATTTTTTTTTGGTAGGTATCCGTTGCTTTTCGGGTTGTACCATGTTGTACATCGTGGGCCTGATGTCTGGAACTGAAGAAGCGCGTGGAGGAGTGACATTTCAAAGGACGTGCGTTTTGCTTGTACTGTTTATATTAAACATGCAACTAGGACTTTTACTTTATTCGGGTTCTGAAGAGCGAAGGAACGTTCTTTTTCGTTAGCAAGTTGACTAGCGTCTCTAGCAGGCCCTGTGAGAAGGAGAAGCGCCACCTCGTGTGCATTAAAAGTCGATGAGAGGACTTCCGAAGTAAATTTCAATTTAAAGCTTTCGTGACTGCAGGGATTTATCTTCTTGGTTCTTTCGGGGAGACAGCGTCTGACGCTGTCTCCCCGACAGACCTGGTCTTCACCTGAGGACGGCTGCTTGCGTTGTGGCCGAAACGTCGTGAGAATTATTTTATTATGTTTTATTTTTATTATTTTATTATTTCCATTCTACGTGACTTTACCGAAAGAACCAAGAAGATGACCTCCGAAGTAGTTCTGTAATGTCATCTTCCGCAGCCCAGTCTCTCGCACGTGCGGTGAGGGCGCGCTTGCTTTCTGCAAGAGATCCAAACAGCGAATGCTTCTGTCTCTACTTTGGTAACCCAGCAATAATTGTTTGAAAGTAATAATTTGCAGCCCTGTCAATCCACTGCTGGATGAAAGTGTTCCCACGTTGTGTAAACCACGGGGGTTCTTTGACCATTTCTTTACTTTACTGTTCAATGCGTGTTGGTGAAACGGTGGCGCCCCACTTGATGTTAGCCGTCGCTGGGAGTCGAACTGAGGTTGAGAAACAAAATATTTATTTCTACGGGAGGAATCCGACGAAGTTATACAGCTCTTTTTCACAGATGTCCTGTAACTGTCGGTTGCTGTGTTCATACCGTGCATTCCACTAAAACCACTGTTCAGTGGGATAGGAAAAAAAACACATTCAAAATATCAAAGTGAATTTTTTTACGGTGTCCACTTCATTGGCTCACAAGCCCCATGTGCGTATAACGACTCTGCCTCCCGGCTGGACGTTATGTTTGCGCACCGTCCTCAATTGTTCGGCAGCAAATCCTCGTTGTAATTGGGGATTAATTTCAGCCGGGGTCTGTCCTGGTCGGAGACCCAGAAAATATTTCAGCACAAAATCCAGGATGGCTGTCTCGGTGCCCGTGGTTAGGTTTCACATGCCGGATAATCCAATCTGGCAGCGACCCAGACATATTTGCGCACCCTGCACACCACATCCAGTATACCTATCTCTCTCTGTGTGCCTGTAGCCACTTAATCTAGTCGTGCATTAACCCTGAACATATTTGGTGACGAAACAAAGCGCCGATTTATAATGGATCTCACTATGTCAGCGCTCTGCTTATACTTCCAGTTGCGTGCGTGGGGGCGGGGGCGGTAGTTGTGAGTTGCAGACCGTAGTGGATGGATGCGCATTAGCGGATTTAAAAATAAACTGCAGCTCTCCGAAAGCTCGGATGCTTGCTCGCGTCAAGGTGAAAGCCAGCGTGGGATTCTAGAAGCGAAAACCTGGAACTGTTCTCTCAGTTCATCGTTGGGGGGGGGGGGGACCTCCGCTAACAAGACGAACTTCTTGTTGTCAACCTTGTCGTTTATATGGCGGGCCACTTAGTGGCTGCATGGGTAACAAGTATTTATTGCATGCAACAAAAGCCTCCTTTCTACCGTTGGGGTGGTGGGGGGGTAATCTATCACTCCACTGCTGGATGAAGGCCTTGTCACACCGTGCCAGCCACGGGACTTTCTTGACGATACTGATCGTGCTTCACCATGCCGATGAGTGCGGGTTTATGAAAGGGGGGAAGCTTACGGACCGGTTCGCTGATTGTGTTTGTGCAGGCTGTATAGATCAGTTCATGTATCGCTCACCGCTGATTGTGTTTTGCGCACGCGCTATATAGACCGGGCGGGTGGCTCATCGGTCGAGCGAGCGAGCGGCTCTCAATTGGAAGCTTGCGACTTCAAATTTTGCTCGGACATGGGTCGACTCAGCCCATCATCTCTCAGGGATAGATAAAATTATTTCTATTTCGTACGGGGAAGGGAGGGAATCAACAGTGGTTGTCATTTTGTGCAGGAAATCTCTGCGATTACATGTATATTTTTTAAACTATTAATCCAAATTTGGGTCGCGTTGTCAAGGTCAGGAGGTCCTGATAGCCAGTGCCGTTGATGCAACCACATCCCCACGGTCACTTCCTTCTGCCAGTTCCCAAAGCTGTTACAAAATCGATGGCCCACTTGTGATTTCCACTCTCGGTCTTTTGACGCAACTCATGTAAGAGGCAGAGGCGGAGCCCTGCAACTGCTCGCTTGCGCTACTGCCGGTGGGGCACCCTCTAGAGGGTGCTCCAGAGAGCCCCGTCTTGGAGTGTTTTTGCCTACTCTTCCACACTGAGCCAAGCGTTTCTGAAGATGCGGGAATGCCCACACTTTACCCTGCCATAAGGGCGCAGCGCGACCTGCCGATCTGTTAATGGTAGTGACCCCATTCACACCACTGGGTGGGCAGAGATCTCCCGCAAACCAGTAATCTTTAAATTACATTTTTATTTTACCAGGTAAGGCCCACTGACCTATATAGATCTTTTTCAGACGTAACCTGGCCACATATGATAGCTCCACCAAGTGGCTTATCATCATTTGGAAATTTATCGCAGCCAAGGACTCTAAAACACATGATTCTAAATTAGGAAAAAACTGGAGGACCCGGAGGAAAATTTGAAGCGACCATGGGGAGAACATGCAAACTCCACATTCAGGCATCGGGTCAGGATCGAACCCACAACCTCCTGTATACCAGGTGAGGTAGTTTAGATCTTGCCACCTCTGCAACGCTAACTACCCCACGGTGGCGTCTTGCAAGTAAAAACACATCCGATGCTCACGAATCGAAGCTGACAAAGTCACTGTGACCCTCACCCCTAAATCACCCAGCCCCTCTGAAAGTGTGACTGGCTGCAGCGCGTTTTGTGGGCGTGTTGCGGTATTCGTGGGCGCGCGGTGTAAGACGTGCTTGTCGTGTAAGACGTGCACGTCGCCACAGGCACGATGGGGGACGTGTTGCTTCTCGCCCACGTAACTTCGCGTTTAACCGTTAAAAATTAGTTTGACTTTTCGTTTGCAACTCTACACGCGTCCACATCACCCCGCTACTCCAATCCTCCACTGGCTCCCGATACCAACGCCAAGCTCCCTAATAGAGTTGCGTGCTTGCCTACCTCTCCCCTCTTATCTCGCTCTACTCCCCCTCCACGCACCCTGCTACCTCTGCGATGTCTCTCAACCGAGGCTTTCTGTGGACCCCATCCCCTGGTCGCTCAGTGGGAGGTTGGTTGCTCATTCTCCTTCGCTGCCCCCCCACAGTCTGGAACTCCCTTCCCACAGCCCAGAGGTCGCAAACGGGTTTTGATTCCTTACCCGTAGCCGGCCGTACCAGGGTCGCAAATGGGTAACCGTACCCAGTACGGGTACCCGTTCCCTACCCGTACCCTACCCGAAATGAGTGACAAACGGTTACTCACCAGTGACTCACGGCCTACCCGTACCTGGCCGCACCAGGGTCGCAAACGGCTACTCGTACCCGTACCCGGCCGGGTATGGGTAGCCGGGTATCGGGTAGGGTACGGGTATCGGGTACCCGGTTGCGACCTCTGCCACAGCCGCCAGTGTTGGTAATCCTCTGCCCCCCATTGAAGTCCAGGCTCAAGGCCTTCCTCATTCCTTCTGCCCGTGACTAAGACTCCTCTCCCACCTCTCTCTCTCTGCAAAGTAATTATTCCCCTTGGGCTTCTGCAGTTGCGGCGGCTCGGTATGCCGCCGCGCTTCGGCGCGCCGTACGAATCCCGCGCCTCGGCGCGCCGTACGAATCCCGCGCCTCTTGCACTCTCCAGGGGACGGTAGGCATCTCGCGGTTGTCGGGATCAAAAAAACTAAATTTGCGTAAGCAAAAAAAAAGGGAAAGGGATAGAAGCGAGATTACAAACTGAACTCTGAAACGCGAGCCGCGAGCCGCGCACCGCACGTTACCCCGATGCGAAGGACGTGGCGGGCTCAACCCCTGGCGCCGTCGCCGCTCATCGTCCCTCGGCTTCTCCTTGCCGAGGGCCGCCCCACGGCTCCCAGCCTTCTCCCTCCCCCGGGCCCCCGCCCGCGTCTCGTCCCCCGCACCCTGCTCGTCGTCTCGTGGGCTCTACGCTCCTTGTCGCTGTCGTGTTGTGACAACGGGACCAACAGAGGTCGCAACCGGGTGTACCCAATACCCGTACCCTACCCGATACCCGGCTACCCGTACTCGGCCGGGTACGGGTAGCCGTTTGCGACCCTGGTGCGGCCGGGTACGGGTAGACCGTGAGTCACTGGTGAGTAACTGTTTGTCACTCATTTCCCAACGTCTTGTCTCTTCTCACAATTCAAGTTCCTAGAATCAACCCACCCGCGCCTGCAACATGGCTTCATCCCAGAGGTCGCAATCAGGTACCCGATACCCGTACCCGGCCGGGTACGGGTAGGGTACGGCCGGGTACGGGTACCCGTTCGCGACCCTGGTGCGGCCGGGTACGGGTAAGGAATCAAAACCCATTTGCGATCTCTGGGGACCAGGCTTAAAGGGGCAATGGTGACTTTCTTTCCCCTCTTAGCTATTCTCTCAACAGTGGTGTTTAGCTTGACCACCGCTTTGGACACCGTGGTGGCGAGATGTTATCTACCTCGCCTTGGATGCAGGAGGTCGTGGGTTTGATCGCGACCCTGACACCTGTGTATTTGGAGTTTGTGTCTCTCTCCCTCCGTGATTGCGTGGATTTTTTTTCCCCGAGTCCTCTGGTTTTTCCCTCCACATTTAGAATCAACGTCACACGTTTAGAATATTTGGCTGCTGCTTTAAATTTACACGTGACAAGCCACTTCGTTGAGCTATCATTTGTCGCCAGGTCACTTCTGAAAAATAGTTCTATAGCTCAGTGGGCCTAACCTGGTAAAATAACATTTTTAAAAAAGAGTTTTCTGAAACTGAATTCTACCTGCATTCAGGCGACGGACCCCTTGCAAGTTTTAAATGGGTGCATGGTATTTGATTGGCAGGTCTCGTGCGCTCGGTGGGGTAAAGTGTGGGTATTCCCACCATCCCAAGACATTTGGCTACTACAGGGTGCTCCTCCCAACAGCTCCCCCCCCCCCCCCCCCCACGATCTGCCGTCAGTGTCACGAGCAGGTCATTGCAAGGCTGCGCCTTTTGCCTTGTTGAAGGCGACTGCAATACGTTGACGTTGGCTCTACTAGGTGACCTTGGCGAGTAAGGAATTTCCACTGCAGACAGCCGTTCCGTTCATCGCCCCTTCATAGCTGGATCCCTGCAAGAAGCTCGCTTTTCCTCCCCCACTCCCAGCCTTGCCGCGTGTGTGCACAGTGCCCTGCCTTCATTACACATGGACGAACGCGGCCAGCTCCTCGTGACGAAAGGCATCGTCGCCAAAGCAGTGGATGTCACCGCCACCGTACCTCACTGCCACCACCACCCTACCTCGCCGCTACCACCACCACCACCACCGTTCCTTACCGCTACCACCACCACTACCGTCCCTCACCGCTGCCACCACCACTACCTTACCTCTCCACTACCAACCACCAACACTACCTTACCTCTCCACGACCAACCTCCAGCACTACCTCTACCACCACCACTACCGTACCTCACCGCTACCACCACCCATCCACCACCGTAACTCGCCTTGACCAACACTTTCTCCCCTTAGCCAAATGCCAGGACTGTTGCCCAGGAGACGCATAGCGATCTGCAAGGTTCTGGCCTGGCAGTTTCTCATCCCCATTTGGCCTTAGGTCTTCTCTTCCCCTGGGTCTTTTGAAACGAGTTACTTTTCCAACAGTGTATTTTTTGTTTGTTTTATTTTTAAGCAACAAAAACCCTTGGCCAGCTTCGATTACCTCGAGTCTCATCAGCAGGATGTAGCCCATAAAACCAATTTGGATCTAATGATGTACACGTGGACTCGTGTGTGTATCAAAGTAGGCCGACTTGGCCTCAAATGAGTACCTGTTGCGATGTGTAAACATCGCCACCCACCCCCTCGTGTGCTGTGCCGGCCTTCATAGGTGCTCGCCAACAGCACTTGCCCCATAAGTCTGTTACAGGCTATATGGGGGATATTTGTCTTTGTATCAATGTATACTTGTAGAGTTTGTAATGCGTGGGTGTGGCACATTACAAATATCGTATTGTATTTCCAATCCGTCGTGTTGTATGCATACCATATATATTCGTGTCATAGTATCTGTGTGGTATTGTAACATGTCTACTTAAATAATGACTTGCTAATATTCCATTCATATTAATGTACTTTGTATTTATGTGACAAACTCGACACATTCGTCAACACCGTGGGGCCTTAAAATGAGATGAATCTATGATAGACGTTTTGGGTAACAGCCCTCCTTCATGGCACATGAATCATGAAAAAGGGCCATTGCCTGAACCCTTGCTTATTATACGTTTTCTTTATGGCCACAGTGTTACTGACGAATGGCGAGTTTTTTATTGTTACGTTTGCTAAACGCAGCAGCCCTATGACTAAATATTGCGTTATATATACATGGACTGTTTGTATGTTGTACGTAAAACTCACCTCTGGTACAAGCATCATATGCAACTTTATATTAGACGCGCGTCACTCAGTCCATCGTAACTCTGGGGGTCAATAAAATCAGCACCACCTTGCGGGGAAACAACAGCAGGTTGCCCCGTTGGTAGCACGGTTGGCTACGTATGGTGCGAAAGAAGTTCCACATGCGTGCGTCCAACCCTGCAATGGGAATGTTACATTTTCCGCTGCTGCTTTAAGGCTTTACAAACGAGCACTCATGCCCTCCCAGTATATGTGTACCATATATACTTCCGTAATAGAATATACGTCATTTAACAAGCTGCGTCATTTAATTTACACGCACATCGTCACGCGTGTATGAATATTACAGTAAGTATGAGCTTTGTGTTTATAGTTTCGCTAAGCAAATGACGTTTTTAAAGCGGATCCACGTTGGGGCTTGCATTGCTGACGTCCGTCCGGAGGAAAATCCTCCGGCCGCCCCTCGCCTGCTCCTATTGGCTGGCGCTGACGCACTGCGGACCGTCGGTCCTCCCCGGATGGTTGCCGTGGCGACGGGGTTGGTCGCCCAGGCGACGATCGTGTGGCTGAGCACGTCGCTGCGTTTTGGCGATTGTCCCGGCATCCCTCCAGACCGCAGCCGCCCCAAGCCAGGCCGTGCACTGCCAACACAGAACCCCACAGCTAACACTGAACCTCAATACTAACACAGAACCTCGCCACTAACACAGAACCCCACCACTAACACTGAACCCCACCACTAACACTGAACCTCACCACTAACACTGAACCCCACCACTAACACTGAACCTCAATACTAACACTGAACCTCACCACTAACACTGAACCCCACCACTAACACTGAACCTCAATACTAACACTGAACCCCACCACTAACACTGAACCCCACCACTAACACTGAACCCCACCACTATCACTGAACCCCACCACTATCACTGAACCCCACCACTAACACTGAACCCCACCACTAACACTGAACCTCACCACTAACACTGAACCTCACCACTAACACTGAACCTCACCACTAACACTGAACCCCACCACTAACACAAAACCCCACCACTAACACAGAACCTCAATACTAACACAGAACCTCGCCACTAACACTGAACCTCACCACTAACACAGAACCCCACCACTAACACAAAACCCCACCACTAACACTGAACCTCAATACTAACCCAGAACCTCGCCACTAACACAGAACCCCACAGCTAACACTGAACCTCACCACTAACACTGAACCCCACCACTAACACAGAACCCCACCACTAACACTGAACCTCAATACTAACACAGAACCTCACCACTAACACTGAACCCCACCACTAGCACTGAACCCCACCACTAGCACTGAACCCCACCACTAGCACTGAACCTCACTACTAACACTGAACCTCACCACTAACACTGAACCCCACCACTAACACTGAACCTCACCACTAACACTGAACCTCACCACTAACACTGAACCTCACCACTAACACTGAACCCCACCACTAACACTGAACCTCACCACTAACACTGAACCCCACCACTAACACAAAACCCCACCACTAACACAGAACCTCAATACTAACACAGAACCTCGCCACTAACACTGAACCTCACCACTAACACAGAACCCCACCACTAACACAAAACCCCACCACTAACACTGAACCTCAATACTAACACAGAACCTCGCCACTAACACAGAACCCCACAGCTAACACTGAACCTCACCACTAACACTGAACCCCACCACTAACACAGAACCCCACCACTAACACTGAACCTCAATACTAACACAGAACCTCACCACTAACACTGAACCCCACCACTAGCACTGAACCCCACCACTAGCACTGAACCCCACCACTAGCACTGAACCTCACTACTAACACTGAACCTCACCACTAACACTGAACCCCACCACTAACACTGAACCCCACCACTAACACTGAACCTCACCACTAACACTGAACCTCACCACTAACACTGAACCTCACCACTAACACTGAACCCCACCACTAACACTGAACCTCACCACTAACACTGAACCCCACCACTAACACTGAACCCCATCACTAACACTGAACCTCACCAATAACACTGAACCCCACCACTAACACTGAATCCCACCACTAACACTGAACCCCATCACTAACACTGAACCCCATCACTAACACTGAACCCCACCACTAACACTGAACCCCACCACTAACACTGAACCCCACCACTAGCACAGAACCCAGCCACCTATACCACCTGGGGACCCACAGCGGCAATATGTGAAATACCTCGCCTGGTTTACAGGTGGTGGGTTCGATCCCGATCATGATGCCGGTTTATTTGGAGTTTGCATGTTCTCTTTCTGTGGTCACGTGACATTTTGTCTCTCTCTCTCTCTCTGTGGTCGCGTGACATTTTTTTTTACCGGTCCTTCGGTTTTTTCCCCTCGACATTTTAGAATCAACGTGCGTTTAGAGTAATTTGGCTGCAGTACATTTCCACTTGATAAGTCCCTTCGTTGAGCTCTCATTTGTGGCCAGGTAGCTTCTGAACAAAAGAGCTATACAGCTCGGTAAGCCTTACCTGGTAAAATAAAAAAAAAACATTTGTTTTTTAGCCCAGTACCCATCACGAACACAGAACCTAGGCACGGTGAAATGCAACATCTATTGTGAGCTTATGAATCGATGTTCACCGGAGCCTTTTCACATTTGTGTTGAGACTAGGGGTCGGCACGGTTTGGCTCAAACCACCAAACCGCGGTTTGAACCGAACCAAATCGGTTTGGTTTGGCTCTGTTTGAACTGGTTCGGTTTGGTTTGGGGCTACGAAAACCGACTCGGTTTGGCTCGGACAGGGTGGAACCGGCTCAAACTAGTTTGGTTCAAGCCAACTTAAGAGGTTTGGTTTAGCTTAGTTTGGTTTGGTTTTGGTTTGGTTTGGTTCAGTCGTCGCTGGTTTGGTTTGGATTGCTCAATTTGAAACCAGTTTGAGTCGGTTCAAACCGTGCCGACCCCTAGTTGAGACACAAGATACCAGCCACCATTATTGACCCAGCGTAATCCCCCCCCCCAAATCCATCCACTTTCTCGCTCACCTTAATTATAAACCGATCACTTGCAACCAACCCAGCCATCTACACAGCCACCCTGCCACCTACCGACCCACCCACCCTATCGCCTACCCATGGAACCATTCTCCCTCCCCTCCAACTCTCCCAGCCACAACCTGAATCGATAAGGCTGCCAACCCGGCGCTATTCAGCCAGCCATCGAGTTAGTCGGCTACTCGCCCACCCTCACCCACCCGCTCTCTCCCCCCACTGCCCCGCATCGCACGCTCTCCTTGAGCCCCCCACCCCTGCCCTCCTCCCTTACCGCCGCCCCCCCCACGTTACAAGTGCGCTGCCTGCAGCTTAAAAAGGACGTCACAGCTGTTCCGCTCTCCCGCTTTGCCGGATAGATAGTGCCGTGTCTCAGCCCGAGTGCCATTCATAGAAGCTCGCGGAAGACTCGCCGCTCCTGCTGCTGCTGCTGCTGCTCCGTCTCCCGCTTCGCAGGTTTGTCATTCTCAGCGCTGGCGTTTCCTGCCGTTGTGTTTGCATGCGTGGGCGCGAGTGTAGCAGATACGACGGTGGTGGTGCATTCGTTGCGTATGGATCCAATTTATTATACGTGCCCTGCGAGGCTATACGTGTAAATGTTGCATACGCAAATGCGCACGTAGAAATATTCGTCCACGGGTACAAGTACAACAGGGTCGTCTGTCATCGTCACCGTCTTTATCGTATTCACGCGCACGCATACAGAAATGTGCGTGCAATAGATGCAAAGCAGTATTCGGACGTGTGTGAATATTACGTTCGTATGCATGCTAATACTTGTGTGTGTCTTGTATTACACCTACCTACTGCGTACTTTCTACCGCGGTAATCTTACGCAATTATAAATGTGTTTATTTAATACATTATTATAGCAGGTCTTTTGTCGCTAGATATTTGTTTTAGACTCTTTGCAAACCGAAGATTTTTGAAGGAAGTCTTGTCGGCTGAAATGTTGATAATTCTTTCAACCGAATACATTTTTAAAAAAAATCCTGCTTATTTATTTTGTGTGCGTACGCAATCTGGCCAGGTGTCTCAGCGGCTCAACAGTCACACCGTTGTGGGTTCAAATCATGGTTGGGGAGGTATGGACAAAGCCCATCATTCTGCCCTTCGGGGTCAATAAATTAAGTACCACGTTGTGGATAGACTTTCCCCCATCATAGGAATGTGGAATGTGCGCTCCTGTTCTCAGGGTTGTAAACAGGAGATGCGCACCAATGCCTCAATTGAGCAGGAAATCACTTCCACTTAATTATAACATGCGTGCTATGTGTACCCCTTGCATGTGTATTCATATATCGTAATAACGTGCATGCTATGTGTACCCCTTGCATGTGTGTTCATATATCGTAATGTATCGATATGCATATAACGTACATATGTACATGATTGAGTCCTGTATATGAATGGTAGAATGACTGTTAAAGTTTTAAGTATATAGATGAGAGGACGACCAATGCGGAGATGACGCGATGAGATGGGCTCAAGTGCAGGAGCGAGAGATGGAGTGTGAACGTGGTGAGAGCGATGGTTTCGGCAGTGGCATGGCTTCCATCCAGCAGTGGATAGATAACAGCTGGAACGATGGGGTCAGCATTTTCGTTAATCTTAAAAAAAAACCACCCTTCGCAAACCCGAATCGACGAGCATGGTGAAGTATGGTCATATTACCCCCCCCCCCTCTCTCACCAACGTCTGATACGGCATGGGGAGACTTTCAACAAGCAGTGGATTGGCAACATTTCCTGATTGAGTGGCTACATTATTCCAGATGGCCGAGTCATTTTGTATGTAAGCTGCGTATAGGGTTCCATCTTTGTGTGGATGCTCTGGGCATAATTTGCCCTTTGCCCGAAAGGTTTTGTTGAAGCGAGCGTTCGCTAGATCGCACGCCTCATTAATTAAAGGTCTATACAGTATGCGCATTTAGCCTGCGTTCAAGATGAATATCAAGGCCTCATTTTGCCGGGGGTTGATGTACATACGTATCGGAGAGAAATATTTAGGTAAAATGATTTGGTTTAAAATGACAGATTCCTAATGTAGCATTGGCTCTAGGAATCTAGCACGTTTTGAAGCAAATGCACCTGCGTATAACCAGACCGATATTAATACTGTTGATCCACGGCAATGTGGCAGCTGAACTGGGCTTCGCGCAAATACAAACATTGCCAATGCACTGCTCAACCTGCGATGTCTGCGGTGTTGCCAATCGGCATTATCAGCCGCTGTCGCCTCGACAGACCTGGTTTTCACCTGAGGACGGCTGCTTGCGTTGTAGCCGAAACGTCGTGAGAATTATTTTATTATGTTTTATTTTTATTATTTTATTATTTTCCTTCTACGTGACTTTACCGAAAGAACCAAGAAGTTGAATCCCTGCAGTCACGAAAGCTTTAAATCGAAAAATTATCAGCCTTGTTCTACCCACTGCTGGATGAAGGCCTGCCCTTCGGCATCGCGATGCAGCAGTCCGCCGAGCCCTCCCGCACGCCGCGTCCGTTACTCCGACCGCCGGGGCCACGTGGTGTCCCTTTGGCGTGACGTGCGATGGCTGCGTCGAGCAAATGCTCTCCGATCCAAGGGGGTTCCTCTTTTTCTGTCTTTTCGTTGCGATCGTTGTGCCTCCACCTTGTCCGTGCTGTTGGTGGGCGCCCCCTCGGCTTGTGTTCCACTTTAATTGCGGGATGTTAATTTATGATCCGTACGTCAAGAGCCGGAAATATGACATAAGTGACCAATTTTACATCAACCAGTTGATGTCGGCATGCTGTATTCTGTAGGCACATTGCACGTGTGTTGATAATCACTCTGTAATCCTCTCCCGCCCGCCTCCATGCTTCAGGCTCCATAGAATAATATGGAGCCGTCTCTACGCTCCCTGCTCCGTAGAATAACACGCAGCAGCCTCCGCGCGTCGGGCTCCATAGAAAAAAACATGGAGCGTCCTTCCAGCTTGCCCCACGTGTTGTGACGGGGGCCATGGTCATGACGTCACTGCAGGACGCTGTAATGGTGCTCCCTGAAGGTCATATGACCGTGACCTTAAATTATTCCTTTCCTTATCAATTACCTTTGTAATTAAATGATACTGTGTCTAGGCGCAAGCCTCACTCGGTCTCAAACTTGTCCCTTTCTGTCGGAGGGCGTTGCCACATAGGGACGTTTGGCCGATTTCCATTATTAATGAGAGATACGGAACTGGATATACGTGGAGTAGACCAACCATGTGCATACGACACGGCGGGGTGGGGGGGGGTCGCGCTCAAAGCTCCACACAGGTGGATTCGATTACCGCTTTTGCTGTACCCGCCATCTCCTATCCCACTTCCCAGCCCAAGCCTGCAGCACCTTGTTATCTTACCCAGTCTTCAATCCCAAGTGTGAACCAGGCTCAACTCCCTGCTCTTGGCTTCTGCCATCCGAACGTCTTGTTGGATCTCGGAATGCACAGGCCCTTTGTTAATCCACTGCTGGATGAAGCCCTCTCCACGCCCTGTCATGTGTCGATCTTGTTTTCACCATACTTCATCACATTGGGCCGTGCGGGTTGGTGAAGAGGGGAGGTGGTGGGTGAGTGGGTCTGGCTCCATTACTCGCCACCGATATTGGCTTTGGCTGGGACTCGAACTCGTGTAGTCGCGTTTACAGTGGAGTGCGCGATCTGCTGCGCCACCGCTACCCCCCCCCCCCCCCCAGGAATATTTGGTGTGGTCTTAATTCCAGCACGACAGCTGAGAGAACATTCTAAATGAACCGGCGTTGCACACACCGTTTATTTATTCATATGATTGACTGCGGCGAGACGCTCCTACGTGCTGCCTGGGGCCCGTCGCCGTTCTTTACACTACATTACCTGTGGTAGACGTTGCCTAAACGTACGCGGGGAGTGTTTTAGATTTGGATACTTTATATATATACACACACACACGTGACCCGTGACTCGAGGGGGAAGAGAGGGGAGTAGGGATTAGCCGCTTGAAATATTTTAATTACAACAATTTTCTTCTAGGTTTTCCTTTCGTTGTCCGCCAAGTCGATGTGAAGGGACCGGGCGGCGATGCTGGGTTTGTGCGGCGATGCAGCGGGAATCTGGGTCGGAGCCGATGACGCCGACGCTAGACATTGAATGCCGCCCCCCCTTGGCCAAGGTCGTTTGAATTTCAGACGCTGCGTCACAGCTCGGCGTTACGCACTCCTCCTTTTTTAAGCGGTGCGCGGTCATTTGTATTTTCTTGGTTTTGTGGAAATCTCGGAGCTATTCAAGTGTCAAAAGTTTAAATTTATTTTTAACCGATTGTGAACTTAAGAGATGAGTCGGTGAATGCGTGAGTAGATGGATGGCCGAGTGAATGGATGGGTGAGTTGATGGGTGGTCGAATGGATGAGTGAGGTTAGCTCAAGTTTCAAGCTTCAAGTTTATTTTAGTTCTTAACTGGACGTGAGAACTCATGAGACCAGGATGAGTCTCACCTGCAAGATTGACCTGGGTTGCCCAACGAGACAAAATCAATAACAATGAAGTCAATGGAGATCCCCATGCCGTATTGTGAAGTGGTCCACAAGCATTGGATCTATAATGGCTGATGATGATGACGATGGAACTGAAGTAGCATTGTTGTTGTAGAGTACACCCCAAGTGTGTCGAACAAACGGAACTCGGGAACACTGTTAAAGACTTATTAAAGGCGCGCGCGCACAGCGTTGCGTAAGTGACGCATTCAATATCCTTCGCTGTTAACGAGGCCGATTGCGTCGCCCCCGTTGAGAAGCGGTGGCGTGCGCCACCCGATCTACCCTGCGAAATTCTCACGTTACACCCCTTTGCCCGCAAGCTCGCTCGCGTGATTACATCGAAAATTAATCTCCGCTCGACTCAAGGGCCTCTATTCAAAGCCGGCCAAACCCCAAACCCTCCCCGCCCCCCGCATAGAGCGCACAATGCCCAGGGTTTAATTTCGGCCACGTCTGTCCTCACCCGGCTCACCACATCAAGTATGCCTCTCGCTGTGGCGACGAGTCGTGCGCCACCTGCTCCAGTCTTATACCAGCGAGCCTCATTGCTCTGAGCTTGCCCGTTTTCGGGCTAGTCGTCTGCCCCGGTTAACACCGCAGGGGGTGCGTTAAGGCAATAAAATTCCCCCTCCCGTCTCCGTCAAAGTGGACCTGGTCGTCCCCCGTGACGTCGTTTTGAAGGAGGTGGGCCACGCGCCCGCCGGCGTTGCAATCGAAATTTGGCCACGGTGGAAAATTACCCGCGAGGTGGCCCGATTTTTTTTTTTTTTTTATGCGGAGACGCATGGCAACGTCGCCTTCCCCTATGACTGTGAAAACTTAGCAGGACCCTCCACGACTCTCCTGGGTGAACGAGCATAGCTACGATAATACGAATGGCATGAATAGCGAAATGTACCGGCGATTGATTTGTTGATGTGCCCCGTTTTCATTTTTTTTTGCTTTTGCAGAAGTCTGCAGCGGACGTGCTCGCATTTTGAATCTCGGCGAAAATCACAGCGAAGCTCCCCACACACCCTTGAGCAGACATGGCAAGCCACGACCCCGGAAGCGCCTTCGTGCAGACGCAGCAGCTGTCGGCATCGCGCGCCGACACATTCCTGGAGCACATGTGCCTCCTGGACATCGACTCGGAGCCCATCACGGCGCGCAACACCGGCATCATCTGCACCATCGGTGAGCTGCGCGACAAAACCGGCGACCTGGGTTCGATTCCCGTTCACGGCCAACACCGATTATCTGAACCTGTCCTGGACCTCTCCTAGATGGACTCGGCCTCAAATGAGTACCTGGTGCGGTGTGTAAACATTGCTATGGAGGTGACGAAGGTGGCCGGGCGTGGTGCTGGCCACCCCACCCCCTAGTGTGCCGTGCCAGCCTTCATAGCTGCTACTCACGAACAGCACTTGCCCCAACAGTCTGTTAAAGCTACACGGGGGATCTTTGTCTTTGTTTTGTCTTTGTTTTGTCTTTGTTTTGTCTTTGTTTTGTCTTTGTTTCGTCTTTGCTGCTCAATACGGAATCTCCGTGTGTTCCCTTGCCCCCCTCCTCCCTCCGTCACCCCGCCGTGTCACAGGGCCTGCGTCGCGCTCGTTGGACACCCTGAAGGAGATGATCAAGTCGGGCATGAACATCGCTCGCATGAACTTCTCCCACGGCAGCCACGAGGTGTGTGGCGCACCGTGCTGTGTGTGGCGCTGTGTGCAGAACTGCATGCCGCGTGCGTTTCTGTGTGGTGCCGCGTGCGGTTTTGTTGCGCGAGCATTACACTCCGCGTGCCGCCACTGCGGCGTTGTCGTTGCCGCGTGTCGCGATCCTTCTGCTGCCGCTTGCGTCCGTTGCTGTGGCATAATCGAGCGTTGCACCGCGAACGTTTTATTTTGTCGTGCTTCCTACGTGGTTGTTGTTGTTGTTGTGCGTATTGCGAGCGCTGCGCTGTGCCGCGCGTGTGTTTCTCCCTCAGTACCACTCTGACACCATCAAGAACGTGCGTGAGGCCACGGAGAGTTTCGCTGGGAACCCCATCTACTACCGCCCTGTGGGGGTCGCTCTCGACACCAAGGGGCCCGAGATCCGCACCGGCCTCATCAAGGGGGTACGCCTCCACCCACGGACCCCCACACCCAGGGGATGCAGCAGCAGCAGCAACATGACCCTTAGTCCACGCATCAAGGGAGTACACCACCACCACCACTATAATTTAAATTTGGATAACCTTTCAGCTATGAGAATTCAAATGCTCAGCTTTGTTGTGCGAAGACGATTCGTCCTCTCCCTGTGGCAAGGCGGGTGGGAAAGTGCTGCCCTCTTGTGGCGAGGAGGAGAGAAACCCGTGATGCCATATCCTTCCACGCTGCTCTCTGCGAGCTCCGAACGGACACTTAAATTGGGGGAAAAGCCAACTCGTGTCAACATCGAGCCCCCTAAATGATAGTTCGCAGGCCAGAGCTGCTGCGCACGCTTTGCCCTTCACGCAGGGTTGGCTGCCGCTGGGTGTCCCCTTGGCTAGGCCGCAACAGGGCGAGGGAAATGAAGACTCATGCTGGTTCCCTCCATGAGTTCTCACGCGGTTCGCATGAAACACACTTGAACATTTGAAACTTAGCCTTAAAACTTGGGAAGAAACATTTTAAAAAGTAAACGAATGAGTGGGCGAATGGCTAAGTAAATTGTATCGTCAATTAATGAGTGAATTATTTAAATGAATGAATGCATTAATAAGCGATTGAGTAAATACATGAAATGGCTGTTTTGAATTCACAAATGCTGTGAGTGGATCAATAAACGAGCGACTGGTTGACTGAACGAACGAACGCACGGCTGGACTAATGAGCGAGCGGTGGTGGTGGCGGCGCAGAGCGGCACAGCAGAGGTGGAGCTGAAGAAGGGCGCGGAGCTGAAAGTGACGCTGGACGACGCCTACCAGGATGCGTGCGACGAGACCATGGTGTGGCTCGACTACAAGAACATCACCAAGGTCGTGACGCCTGGCAGCAAGATCTTCGTGGATGACGGCCTCATCTCCCTGCTCGTCAAGGAGATCGGTAAAGGAAGGGAGATGAGCGCGCGCGAGCGTGGACTTCCTCGCCAGTGGCTTGGACATCGGGTGGCGTGGGGGGCGGTGATTAGGGGGGGGGGGGGGCGATGATGGGTGGGTCGCGTCGAGAGACGGTACGCGTGGCGGCTGTGTGTCGCTAGTTCGGTGGCATGAACAGAGAGATGGGTAATTTAACACGTAGTAGATTTTCGCGACCAATGGTATTCGCAATAAGGGGGATTTTGGGTTGGATCGCTTAAATATAAATGTGTCGTTGACCCATCACGGTCAATGAATAATATTTGTCACGGAAACCAACCGTGCCAATTAGTTACTACAGTACTTCAGCACGCCCAGTGTGTTGGGAGAGTAAACCCACAACATTTACAATCCGAGTACCATGATGTTTCGCTGGTGATTACAACCAACAATGCTTCATCGGGCGATGTTTTTTTTTTCTCTCCCATAATTGGGAAACAAGTCTTCCCGTTTTCGGTCTTAAACAGAGTAAAGATGATGTCATCGCTGTGAGCCTACGTGTTAAACTGGTAAATGGGGGGTTGTCAACGTGTCAATGATGCATGGGGGGGTCGACTGGTCAATGTACGGCAACAACCCCTCTCCGCGAAGATCTGGGGGGGGGGCAGTTTTGCTGCAGCTTAGAGCAACGAAAGGGCTTTGACCTCAGGCAAATTAAACGCGATTGAATGGAGCGGGTGAAGTTCACGGTACCGTCGCTGGGCAAGACCAACGGCGGGAGTGGCAGTCTGCGGCGTAGGGACGACCGGGGGGATGGAGCGTTGAAATTGGCTCGTGTGCGAGTGCTTAGGTCTGATCGTTGCATCACAGGGCTATTAAGACCTGTCGACAGACTTGGAGGCCTTCACCCAGCAGTGGATTGATTTATGACGCAGGTATAGCAGATAAATAAATAAAATAGACACCACGTTGATCCGTTACGCCATGCAATTATCATCAGCACCTTATTAAACCGCTGCTGGATCAAGGCCTGTCTATTTCATTCATAGTGGCTGGTAAATCGTGGTTCATACATTTTTTGGTTTTACCATTTGGTTATCCAGACCAGGATGAATTTAATTTGCAAACTTGTGTGACCTGGGTCACCAGAACGACAAAAGCAACAACACAAAATAGCAAAGGCAACATCCCAAGCAAATAGAAACTGGAGCGAAAAACAACAAAAATAGAAACCGGAGCGTGGTCGAAATTGATAATGAAACGCCGTCGCAGCTGTGCTCACCGCCACTATCGGTCACCCATCGCCCTGCCCCCTCCGCCCTCTCCCAGGCGACGACTACGTCATCACGGAGGTAGAGAACGGGGGGATCCTGGGCAGCCGCAAGGGCGTGAACCTGCCCGGCGCCGCCGTGGACCTCCCCGCCGTCTCCGCCAAGGACGTGCAGGACCTGCAGTTCGGCGTGGACCAGGGCGTGGACATGGTGTTCGCATCGTTCATCCGCAAGGCTGCCGACGTCGAGGAGGTTTGTCTGCCGGCGCCGCCCGCCTGCCCGACACGGACTTTTGCACTTATCTCTATATATGTAAAAAAGGGAAATTTGTAATTATGTGTGTCTGTTCAAAATGTTTAGCGTACTTCCTGACATGCAACAAACTTCTAATTTGCCATGTGGATACTTTCCAGACTGTACACCATGCAAAAATTATAAAAATAGACTTTGCTATTTGGGGGGGGGGGGGGGGGCGCAATAATGCATACATTTTGCACGGCAAGTGAGTTGTGACGTCAAATATGTCATGTGACCCGCGCATGTGGAAGCGTAACGCATTGTAGTGTAGTGGTCAGCGCGCTGCGCTACAAACCCGGCGACCTGAGTTTGATTCCCGCTCATGGCCACCACCGGTGAAGATTATTTCAACCAGTCCTGGGCCTCCCCTAGGTCGACTCAGCCTCAAACGAGTAACTGGTGTGGTGTGTGAACATCGCCACTGGGGAGACAAAGGTGGCAGGGCGTCGTGAATCCAAGTCTCGGGCGAAGCCGGGTAGTAAAGTTAGTTAAACTATAAACTAAACTTTTTATTTTACCAGGTAAAACCCATCTGAGCTCTGTAGCTCTTTTTCAGAAGCGACCTGGTTATCGCAAACGATAGCTCAACGAAGCGGTGGCTTATCTCTCCATGTGGAAATTTAGAGCAGCAGCAAAATACTCTTAATCACGCATGTTGTGGACTATAAATGTGGAGGGGAAAAAAATCGGAGTACCCGGAGAAAAATGCACCCGACCACGGGGAGAGACATTCAAACTCCAAGTATACAGCAGGCGTCAGGGTCGGGATCAAACCCACAACCTGCATGCCAGGTGAGGGAGTTAACACCTCTTCACCACAGCGCCTCTTAAATTTGGTGTGGTAGCTAAACGCAGTCTCGCACTCGGCTAGACCAGGCACTTGCTTCTTACCTTGGCGTCGAAAAACCGACGCAGACCGTCAATCGCCAGTGGTCACTCTTAACCCTGACGCTAGACGTGACACCCGCCGTGCCTAGCCCCTCGCGCTTGGTCTAACGCCGACCCTGGCACTACTGGGACCACAGGCCTGACGCTCGCCCTCGCTCGTACTCATCGCGGCGACGTCCGACCTTGTCGCCTAGGTGCGAGCCGTGCTGGGGGAGAAGGGGAAGAACATCAAGATCATCAGCAAGATTGAAAACCACGAGGGCGTGCGCAGGTGTGTGCCGTTTGCCGAATCGCGGTCGTGTTTACGATCGTGTGCATGTACAGCCCTCTGTGGGTGTGTGTGTGTATGTACGTTGAACTTTTTTTGCACCCCGACGAAGCCAACCCTGCTAATCGGAGGTGCGGATGACCGCCTCTGACCCTGCGTTGTGTGGGATGATTAATCATAACTTTCCTACGATGAGGGAAACAGAGTTTATTGTTCACGGTTCGGTGGCCGAAATTGGAATTCGATCCGCGAACCTCGGCCAGCGGCTCGGCGTGCCTGACGTGGTCGTTCTGAGACCCGAAGTAAACCTCCCCCTGGGCTCGTTTCAGGTTTGAGGAGATCCTGGAAGCGAGCGACGGCATCATGGTGGCTCGCGGGGACCTGGGAATCGAGATTCCCGGGGAGAAGGTGTTCATCGCGCAGAAGATGATGATCGGACGCTGCAACCGTGCGGGCAAGCCGGTCATCTGTGCCACGCAGGTGAGGGCCACGGGGGTGGAGGGGCCACGGGGGTGGCACACAGCGCGATGAACCCGACGGACCGGACTTCGCTTCCCGCTCATGGGGCCAGTGCCAGTGGCGATTATCCGAACTGGTCCTGGGCCTAGGCCAGGCGGCAGAGGTCGCAAACGGGTTTTGATTCCTTACCCGTACCCGGCCGCACCAGGGTCGCAAACGGGTACCCGTACCCGTACCCGGCCGTACCCGTACCCTACCCGTACCCGGCCGGGTATGGGTAGGGTACGGGTATCGGGTACCTGATTGCGACCTCTGGGATGAAGCCATGTTGCAGGCGCGGGTGGGTTGATTCTAGGAACTTGAATTGTGAGAAGAGACAAGACGTTGGGAAATGAGTGACAAACGGTTACTCACCAGTGACTCGCGGTCTACCTGTACCCGTACCCGGCCGCACCAGGGTCGCAAACGGGTACCCGTACCCGGCTGGGTACGGGTAGCCGGGTATTGAGTAGGGTACGGGTATCGGGTACCCGGTTGCGACCTCTGCCAGGCGGTGGCCGTTGAGCCGAAGCACGTATTTGCAAAAAGGTCCTCCCCTCGCTCTGGTTTGCGTCTCTCGAGTTACGAGCAGCCGCTTGATGGATTTGGCGGCGATGTTTGCTGCAGATGCTGGAGAGCATGATCAAGAAGCCTCGGCCTACGCGCGCGGAGAGCAGCGACGTGGCCAACGCTGTGCTGGACGGCGCCGACTGCATCATGCTGAGCGGGGAGACGGCCAAGGGAGACTACCCCCTGGAGGCCGTGCGCATGCAGCACGCGGTGAGTGAGTGAGCGTGGGTGTTGGAACGGTAGGGGGCACAGGTGGTGCAGCGGGCCAGTCGTCTCGGTCAGTCAACCTATGGCACTTGGGTCGGTCCCGTGACCTCCTGCCAGTGGGCATTCGACACTTCACGTGGCCTTAACGTGCACAGAGCCTGGCACAAGCGCCCTGGTGATGTCACCGCCACTTAGTGGCGAATGGCGGTTGTTGTTGATGTTGGTAGTGGTAGTGTCATGGTCAGCGCGCTGCGCTATGATGCCTGGCGTACCCAAGTTTGATTTCTGCTCACGGCCAACACCAGTGACGATTCTCTTAACTGGTCCTGGGTCTCCCCTAGGTCGACTCGGCCTCAAATGAGTACCTGGTGCGGTGTGTAAACATCGCTACTCGGGAGACAAAGGCGGCCTGGCGTGGTGTTGGCCACCCACGCCCTCGTGTGCCGTACCGGCCTTCCATAGGTGCTCGCTAACAGCACTTACCCCAACAATCTGGTGTTGCTGTAGATTGCCCGGGAGGCGGAGGCGGCGATGTACCACCGCCAGCTGTTTGAGGAGCTGCGGCGGCTGTCGGGCATCACCAGCGACCCCACCGAGACCACCGCCATCGGCACCGTCGAGGCCTCCTTCAAGTGCTCCGCTGGCGCCATCATCGTGCTCACCAAGTCCGGACGGTGAGTGGTGGTGGTGGTGCTGGTGCCGGTGATGATTGTGACGGAGGCGGTGGTGGGACGGCGTTGATGATAACGACAACGGCGGAGGTCGTGCTGGTTGTAGTTGTGCTGCTAGTCGAAGTGGCACTAGTGTGGTGGTGCTGGTAGTGGTGGCGCTGCTGGTGGTTGATGCGGTCGTGGTTGTGCTGGTTATGGAATTTCGTGACAATGCTAGCAATAGCGCATGGCATTTTATCTCTCCTTCCGGCTCCCCGGTAAACTAACGTGTGGAGTGTGGCACGTGCCTGGTTAAACACGGTCCGTGGCG
Organism: Lampetra fluviatilis; assembly: GCF_964198595.1. Classification (NCBI taxonomy): domain Eukaryota; kingdom Metazoa; phylum Chordata; class Hyperoartia; order Petromyzontiformes; family Petromyzontidae; genus Lampetra; species Lampetra fluviatilis. The sequence goes on along the minus strand of NC_136327.1, from coordinate 6,766,043 downwards.
AGGTACTGGGGACATGGTGTGTGTCGTGACGGTGTGGGCCGCCCTCCCTCCGGCTGAGACGATCGATCCGTTGTGGCGCGTGCAGCTCGGCTCACCTGCTCTCCAAGTACCGCCCGCGCGCGCCCATCATCGCGGTGACGCGCTGCGGCCAGACCGCGCGCCAGGCGCACCTCTACCGCGGCATCTTCCCCGTGCTGTGCCGCGAGCCGGTCAACGACGTGTGGGCCGAGGATGTGGACCTGCGCGTCAACCTCGCCATGGAAGTCGGTGAGGCTCGCTTCGGCACTCGGGCTTAGCGGGCTTGTTAGGAAGTCACCCCGACTCCCTCCCTTCTCCACCTCCTCTCGTTCCTCTCACTCTTCTTGCACTCCCCGTCTACGGAGAATCGATGGGATTGTCGCGTTTCTCCCCGCGAGATGGTGTTAACGGCTTTGTCTCCGTTGTTTTCGTCGGCAGGCAAGTGCCGCGGCTTCTTCAAGCAGGACGACGTGGTGATCGTCGTGACGGGCTGGCGCCCGGGCTCCGGCTACACGAACATGATGCGCGTCATCAAGGTCACATAGAGCGGGGCGGCCAAGCGAGCGCGACAGAGGGCGGCAGGCGAGCGAGGGGGCGCCAAGGAGAGCTGGGGGGTAGAAAATGACGACGCATGCTAAACCGGGGACCAAGTACACTCCAGGGCCGGTTGGCAAAATGACTACGTGGATGGTTTTTCCTGTGTGTTTTTGTCTGGATTTTTTTTTCGGTTTAATATTTTGTTTTTTCGAGTCCTTTGATATTTTTCGTTCCATCAGAGTGCTTTCATCGGGTGCCGAACGGGACTGTCCAATAATTTAATTGCTCAGCTTTATCGTTTTATCAGAGCACTTACCATTCAGTGCTCTGAGATCTTGGTCACGTTTCTGTAATTTCCCAAAAAAAAAGAACCACAACCAACCAATGTGTGCTCGCTGTGAGCAGCCAAAAGTAATGGACAATCGACGCCGACTCTAATGCCGACAAGCAGCTGTGAGAATATTAATTCTGTACCGCGTAGCATGAACTGGCAAAATCTGTCGGACGTGGGACGCACACGTGTAAGGACCTTACTAATTACGTCCGCATGTTTCGAACGGAACTTGCGCGCACGCAAAATAGTAACACGATATTTCCTCTGGTTAGTTTTTAGGCTAGGTGCTTTACAACGATGGCAAAATGTAAAAAACCTGGCTTACTGAATACTCATAGCCTATGACCAAATCGGCCGGAATGCGCCCGAGTCCTGCTCGACCAAGCCGGGTAGAGCCCGGGTTGCGTTTTGCATGGTTGACCATCGTGCAACAGGGGTTTTTGGCCAACAGATGGCAGTGCACCAACATCCCCGTTATTCTTTCCCCAACCCGAACCATCGGTGGTCGGATCACGGGCGAGGGACCTTCGCGACCCGGAGGCGCTTGTCCAGCAGTGGATCAGCAAACGGGCTGCGCGAGCGTTCACAGACGCGGACATTCATAGGCGGGACTGGGACGGCGGGTTGATGGAAAAATTCACGATTTGCTGTGGGACCACGCGCGTGTTGCGAGTGTCGCTCCCGATGGTAGCACTCTGCGTGCGGAAGGCCGCGCTGTTCTCGGCAGACATAACCAGGAAGAGGAGGTCTTGTCTCCTCGATGTTCAAGACAAACGTTTGACTTGAGATGAGTCCCACGCAGCGGCTCTGTCGCTGCCGCCGCCGCTACCGCTTTGCGTGCGTGTTCGTGTGTGTGCGTGCGTATATATGTATATCCATATGTGGCCCTTGCAAACGTTAATCTACTGTATCGCGCAAGCACTTAGGCCGGTGTTGGCCACGATATTTTGCTCGCTCTCTCTTGTGAATCCTGGAAACGGCAAAGTTATGAGAAGTACTTTAATGTGTGCACAGCTTGAAATAAAAATGTTAAATGTGAGCTCATTCCAAACACGGCGAGCGCTGCTTTGTGGCTTAAGTTTTTTTTTCCGACACGTACAACCACAGGACGGCAATATAAGCAGGTGATTGTTCTCCTGCATAATAGACATGCTTTTTAAATTTGCCTTCGTGAACCAAGAATCTATATATTTTCTGCCACCAATATATATGCGTAATAGTATAAAAGTATACTCACAAAAACCAAGACGCATCTCCCAAAGAAAAACGCGTTCTCCTTCGGGGCATCGTCACTGTCAATGTTGTCGTCTCTCCTTTTCTTCATGGTGGTGGTTCCAGCACCTGCGCCCCGTGTAGTTGAGACAAACGTTGCCACACAGGCAGTTAACCCCGCGGTGGTTAACCCCGCGGCGGTTAACCTCCACTCCGGTTAACCCGGCGGTGGTCGGCCACATCTCGTTATCCCAGCGCTGCAACGGCGGCGGGCTTACGTAACGGATGACACGTAAAAAACTTGGCTGTAACTCGGGATTTCGGAAGAAAAAGCCACATTGTGCTTTTTGTCTTAGTTATACACTTGAAGATTTTGTGTGTGTACGGTGGTTGGTGGTGGCGGCGGCTGTGGGCTGTGTGTGTGTGTGTTTGCTGTGCTGCTGCAGTGTATTTATTCTCTCTACTTAAGTTCCTCCGCTCACTTCCCCGCACCTGAGTTCACCTCCCCTTCGTCTCCCCCCCCCCTTCAACCCTTCCTCCCTTCCCTTTGCTTCATCTGCACTGTGCTGCCGACGTGCCCGGGCTTGTCTTGTCTTGTAAAAGGGAAAATAAAATCTCCATGTGAGCATGCGTGCACCCCGCGCGTGTTTTGCGTTTCACTCTCGTTTCGCGGGCAAATTTTTAGTGGAGCAGGTTGGGTGCGTGTTTTGCCCATAGGAATCATTCGGATTGTGATGTGAGCTCGGCACTTCCGGTGGGGAGAAATTCACAAGGGTGGGTCCGTTCAGAAAAAAGAAAACGTTAGCCACTTGAGATTCCAAGTTGGCACATTTCTCGTTCCAGAAAACGAGTGTTTATTTCTCAGTTTGGATGCATCACTTGACCAATGTTTATGAGAATAGGTGAAAAATGATACATGTCCGAGCACCACCAGGGCACACTGGCACTGCTGTGCCACTCGGCACGGGTGTGTGGGGTTGTGTGGGCTCCGTGCCAGCTAATGTATTTGTACTCGGTGTGCGGTTCTAATTTAGTGTCCCTCGTGCTAACTCGTAAGCCCCGCAATAGTTGGGTAGCCGCACATGAATCAACACGGATGAGCCAGCTTGGAGAGAGCCGAGCCAAAGATGACGGGGCTTGAGTCGTGCGGATGGTGTACAGATGGGGGGGGCGGGGGGCATAACTGGCACTGGATGAACGATCTGGTTGGTGTAGGGCAAAGACACGAACCATTTTCGAGATTGAAAACTTTGTTTCTTTAGAGCTGCTTTGTGTGTGTTTAGTTTGTTGTCCTTCCACCGCACCTCCGACGCAGCACGGTTGGCTCCGTACGGTGCGAAAGAAGTTAAATAGGTACATTCATGAAAGTGCTAAAGAAGTAAAAGGTTAAACCCTCGTCCTTGAACTGTTAATCTCAACCTCTCAAAAGAGCAATTTCTGCTAACTTTAAATCTGAATGGAAGACTGGATGGAGCGAGTGTGCCGTGAAGCCACCGCAGAGTTTCCCGCAGTGCGGAACAAAACGGCAAACAAATGATCCTCCGCTTGGCGCTATCGGCGCTGTTACCCATCACCATGGATACGGCCAGATTGGATGAAGGCGGTGGTATATTCTATTCTGTTTGAGATGGAAGGCACGTTGATAAGAACCAAAGCCAAAGAACTCATTCCTGCGGAGGGAGCTGGTAGGAACGTTGGGTTGCTCGGTCAATGGCCAGGGTCAACGGCGGCGTGGTGTATTCCGCAAATATGGCCGACTGTGAGGGCGGGCACAAGCCGGCGTGAGTAGGTTAAACGTTGAGTTTTATAAGGGCACCACGGGGTGACCAGCCCCACCCAGCCCCTCCCTGCACGATGGACGGACACAATAATCCTCTGGTGGGCTGGTGGAACCAGTGGGTTCCTACCAGTATCGCCAAGCATGTAGACTGATGCGCAACAGCGCTACCAACCACCACGCTACAACGGACTCAAAGAGCGCATCCGCTGGTGAAACCGATGCGGTTATTCACTGCGGTGAGAGGTCTTCTTCCCAACGGTGCGCGGATGCCTTGTTGTGAGATGGCATCGTCGCCTACACGACGCAACACGGAATTGTCGCATCGCGGCGCCGACTCGGGAGGTGACGATGGTTTGGGTGGAGCTTGATCCAGCGGAGTCTAGAACATGGCTGGTGTGGTGGCTTCTTGTTGACAGGGTGGCGAAGTGGTAGCAATTCTGCCTGGGATTGATTATCCTGGGTTCGATGCCCGAGTGGGGGTGCCTTTCCGCGTGGAGTTTGTATGTTTTGCTCGTCTTTTTAAATCCTTTATATTAAGTTCACTTGCTTGCTTGCGCGCTTACGACCGTGCAAATATTTCGGTCGTTTTTTAACCCACTTCCCGTGATCCAATCGAGCTGACATTTTGCACACAGACTCGTTGTGCGTGACATTTTATTTTCGTGAAAATGTTTTTCAAAAAATTTCCACTTTTTAGGATTTTTTTTTCATATTTAATTTAAAATACCAATGTGATAAAAATGAAACTCTTACTCAAGAAAAACATAAATGAATAATAAAATAAAACCGATGCCACGCATATTAAGGATTTATAGAGAAAAACTTTGTTTTTACGGGTTAATTTTTTCTGCGTTCTCCTCTGGTTCCTTTGATAGCGAACAAAAAAAACCACACACGCAATGTAAACTAAACCACTTTTATTTTGCCAGGCAAGGCCCATTGAGCTATGTATAGCTTTTTCAGAAGCGATATGGCCACAAATGATAGCTCAACGAAGTCACCACGTGGAAATGTACAGCACCCAACGCCGTCGCCATGGGGTCAAGATTGGGGGGGGGGGCTAAATCTTCAAGAGGGTCTGGGGGCCCCCCCCCTGAAAAAAAATGTACATTTGAAAACGAATTTCCTGCCTAAAATATTAAAAAATTCACTAACATAGGATGGACTTTTTTTTTTACAATGTCTAAGTGTTACATTGCTCTGTTTTTCTTTTTTTTACCTTTTCTTGTTTCATTGTATGCAATGGCAGAGTTTAGGGATTAATAAAGTACAACCATAACCACAATCATATAAACAGAAAATATATTCTATAGCAATATATTGGGGGGGGGGGGACATTTTGAGCATATTTTAATATTGGGGGGGTGGGGATGTGTCCGAAATATATATTATAATTACGGCCTTGATATCACCCAAATACTCCAAAAGCGTGTTTTGAAATGTGGAGGAGGAAAACAACCGGAGGAGGACCCGAATAAAAGTCGTCGCGACCACGGGCAGAACACGCAAACTCCAAATATACAGGCGTCAGGGTCTGACTCGAAGCCAATGACCTCCTTGCGTGTACCACGAGGTAACAGACCCCAATCCCAATGCTCTAAAGTGCCCTGCGCAGGACTCTACTGGGGTCACACCAGAGGTCGCAACCGGGTACCCGATACCCGTACCCTACCCGATACCCGTTTGCGACCCTGGTGCGGCCGGGTACGGGTACGGGTAGGCCGTGAGTCACTGGTGAGTAACCGTTTGTCACTCATTTCGGGTATGGTAGGGGTAGGGAACGGCCGGGTACGGGTACCCATTTGCGACCCTGGTGCGGCCGGGTACGGGTACGGGTAAGGAATCAAAACCCGTTTGCGACCTCTGGATCGCACAGAGAAGCGGCGACGTCGGCGGCTCCTGACGCAGCAGAAGCTTGGCAGGAACCACCCGGAGCTACTCGAGGCTTTCCTGGGTGAACGCGTGGACGCGACAACGACGTTTGTATTTGTGTCCGGGGTCGGACAACTGCAGGGCCGTGATTTCGAAAAGTTGATTCGTTTAGCCATGTTTGTTGTAGTACGGAGTAAGACTGATGGCCTTAATCTAAGTTGTCTTGTGGTTGTTGTTGGTTGTTTGACTTGCATCCCACTGGGATTTTTGCACACAGCGTTGGTGTACGGTGGTTTTTCTGCAATATTTTGCTGTCTTTAATTGGATTTTCTGTGTTTGCACTTAGTCACATATTCACTTTAAGATGTTTTCTTGTTTATGTTTTTGTGTTTTGTTTGTTGCGGTTGCACCCGATTCAAGAGCCGAATGGCTCACAGGGCTATACCTAATAAATGAACTTGAACTTGAGCCGCGGTTTAACAACAGGTTTTACCCTTTCTGCCAATAAACCGTGAGGTGTTAAGATGTTAAAACGGCAAACGGAATCCTTTTTTCCAAGGAATCCTGTCTGGATTTGAAGTTTTCGTGACTGCAAGGGTCCATACTCTTTGGTTCTTTCGGTAAAGTCACGTAGATGAAAAATAAAAGAAATATTTTTTTTTATAAAAAATAATAAAATGAAAATAAATAATTCTTTTTTTTTTCAATCTACGTGATTTTACCGAAAGAACCAAAGAGTATGCATCCTGTCTGCATTAGCCACACGCACTTGTGGTGAACACGCACACACGCTCTGGTGATATATGGCATTATCTTTGAAACTGATTGGCCCTAGCTAGAGACGGCCTTCTTTATGGCCCAGTCTCACCAGGATGAGACCGGAGAGCAACGCCGAAAGGCGGACAGTACAAAGACGCCTTCTTGGTTCTTTCGGTAAAGTCACGTAGAATGGAAATAAAAAAATAAAAAAATAAAACATTATAAAATTATTCTCACGACGTTTCGGCCACAACGCAAGCAGCCGTCCTCAGACGCTGTCTCCCCGACAGACCTGGTCTTCACCGGAGGACGGCTGCTTGCGTTGTGGCCGAAACATCGTGAGAATTATTTTATTATGTTTTATTTTATTATTTTATCCTTTCCATTCTACGTGACTTTACCGAAAGAACCAAGAAGATGAATCCCTGCAGACACGAAAGCTTTTAATCGAAATTTAGTACAAAGATGATGCATATTTATAGCCAGGGATGAGTAGATCGTATATTAGAGCCGTGGTTGTCTGCGCAGTGAGGGGCTCGTTGAAAAAAAAATGTTGGTGACTTTCAGATTCTCATGCGATCCTCCATTCCGCAGCACTGTGCAGGTCTATGGTCAATGCGAGTCTATCGGTCCCTGTGTAAATCAATGGGTCTCTATGCGAATATATGGGTCTCTATTCGAGTCTATGGGTCCCTGTGTAAATCAATGGATCTCTTTACGAGTTTATGGATCCCTGTTTTAAATCAATGGCTCTCTTTCTAGATTTGAAGCTTTCGTGACTGCAATGATTCATACTCTTAGATTTTTTCGGTAAAGTCATGTAGGTAAAAATAAAAAATAGAAATATGATTCTATGATATTTTTATTATTTATTTTTATTTTTACCTACGTGACTTTACCGAAAAAAATCTAAGAGTATCAATGGCTCTCTGTGTGAGTCTATGGGTCCCTGTGTAAATCAATGGCTCTCTGTGTGAGTCTATGGGTCCCTGTGTAAATCAATGGGTCTCTATGCGAGTCTATGGGTCCCTGTGTAAATCAATGGGTCTCTGTGCGAGTCTATGGGTCCCTGTGTAAATCAATGGGTCTCTATGCGAGTCTATGGGTCCCTGTGTAAATCAATGGGTCTATGCGAGTCTATGGGTCCCTGTGTAAATCAATGGGTCTCTGTGCGAGTCTATGGGTCCCTGTGTAAATCAATGGGTCTCTATGCGAGTCTATGGGTCCCTGTGTAAATCAATGGGTCTCTGTGCGAGTCTATGGGTCCCTGTGTAAATCAATGGGTCTATGCGAGTCTATGGGTCCCTGTGTAAATCAATGGGTCTCTATGCGAGTCTATGGGTCCCTGTGTAAATCAATGGGTCTCTATGCGAGTCTATGGGTCCCTGTGTAAATCAATGGGTCTCTGTGCGAGTCTATGGGTTCCTGTGTAAATCAATGGGTCTCTATGCGAGTCTATGGGTCCCTGTGTAAATCAATGAGTCTCTGTGCGAGTCTATGGGTCCCTGTGTAAATCAACGGGTCTCTATGCGAGTCTATGGGTTCCTGTTCTAAATCAATGGCTCTTTCTAGATTTGAAGCTTTCGTGACTGCAAGGATTCATACTCTTAGATTTTTTTCGGTAAAGTCATGTAGGTAAAAATAAAAAAGAGAAATATGATTCTATGATATTTTTATTATTTATTTTTATTTTTACCTACGTGACTTTACCGAACAAAAAACTAAGAGTATCAATGGCTCTCTGTGTGAGTCTATGGGTCCCTGTGTAAATCAATGGGTCTCTATGCGAGTCTATGGGTCCCTGTGTAAATCAATGGGTCTCTGTGCGAGTCTATGGGTCCCTGTGTAAATCAATGGGTCTCTATGCGAGTCTATGGGTCCCTGTGTAAATCAATGGGTCTATGCGAGTCTATGGGTCCCTGTGTAAATCAATGGGTCTCTATGCGAGTCTATGGGTCCCTGTGTAAATCAATGGGTCTCTATGCGAGTCTATGGGTCCCTGTGTAAATCAATGGGTCTCTGTGCGAGTCTATGGGTCCCTGTGTAAATCAACGGGTCTCTATGCGAGTCTATGGGTTCCTGTTCTAAATCAATGGCTCTTTCTAGATTTGAAGCTTTCGTGACTGCAAGGATTCATACTCTTAGATTTTTTTCGGTAAAGTCATGTAGGTAAAAATAAAAAATAGAAATATGATTCTATGATATTTTTATTTTTTATTTTTATTTTTACCTACGTGACTTTACCGAACAAAAATCTAAGAGTATCAATGGCTCTGTGTGAGTCTATGGGTCCCTGTGTAAATCAATGGGTCTCGATGCGAGTCTATGGGTCCGTGTGTAAGTCTATGAGTCTCTTCGTGAGGCTGTGGGTGTGTATGCAAGCGTATCTAATCAAAACATGATTTGGCGACGCTGCTGTGTTGGCAGCGGCGCAAAATGACAAACGCTCAACACATTCGTTAATAACACTGGTTATGTAAGTCTGTGTTTAAACGTGATTTTACATAAGCCTACGAGTTCCTACGTAAAGTTATGCAAGTCAGTTTATTTATCAGGTTATGTCGGTACAGTGTATGGGTAGTATGTGATGATGGTTGTTTATGTAAGCCTACCGTCTTTATGTAAGTCTATGCATCTGTATGTACAGTACGTCTATGTGTCTAAGGCTATATGGGTCTGCGGGCCTATGGAATCTGTGTGTATATACAGCAGCACATATGGGAATAGAGGTGGGACTTGTATTTTTGTAACTTATTTTCGCGCCATCCGATTGGTGGATCAATTGAACTGATAATCGATTTAGTAATGAAATCCAGTACATAATCGGATATCCCAGCTCTACAGGGACTCCCCGACTTACAAACATTCGACTTACGAACTTTCAAAGATACGAACAAACCTGGTCCGTATGTCCAATTGCCTGTTCGGACCGAGAGTCGTAAGTTCAACCACCGCGCAATAGATGGTGGTGGTGGTACATCTGCAGAACATGATGAACCAGCGGCATCTACATCTGCAGAATATGAAGAACCAGTGGCATCTACATCTGCAGAACATGAAGAAGCAGTGGCATCTACATCTGCAGAACGTGAAGAACCAGTGGCATCTACATCTGCAGAATATGAAGAACCAGTGGCATCTACATCTGCAGAACATGAAGAACCAGTGGCATCTACATCTGCAGAACATGAAGAACCAGTGGCATCTACATCTGCAGAATATGAAGAAGCAGTGGCATCTACATCTGCAGAACATGAAGAACCAGTGGCATCTACATCTGCAGAACATGAAGAACCAGTGGCATCTACATCTGCAGAACATGAAGAACCAGTGGCATCTACATCTGCAGAACATGAAGAACCAGTGGCATCTACATCTGCAGAACATGAAGAACCAGTGGCATCTACATCTGCAGAACATGAAGAACCAGTGGCATCTACATCTACAGAATATGAAGAACCAGTGGCATCTACATCTACAGAATATGAAGAAGCAGTGGCATTTACATCTGCAAAACGTGAAGAAGCAGTGGCATCTACATCTACAGAACAGAAGCAGTGGCATCTACATCTACAGAACACGAATAACCCGTGACATATACGTCCACAGCAGATTATGCCAAATTTTACAGGGAGGAACAATGTTCCACACTGCCCACCAGGGATTATTTAGCTGTCTGTCTGTCTGACTGTCTGTATGTCTGTCGTGCATAAATAAATATATAATACACACAGCTCTTTGATTGGTGGAGACCTTACAAACAGATTTTTGATTGGTGGAGACCTACTGCCGGGTACGGAGAGGGGAGGTGCCTAAGGGAGGAGGGTCAGGGGAGGGGCCTAAGGAAGGGGGGAGTCAGGAGAGGGGCCTGAGGGGGGGATCAGAGGAGGGGCCTAAGGGAGGGGGGGTCAGGGGAGGGGCCTAAGGATATGGGGGGTGGTCAGGGGAGGGGCCTAAGGGAAGTGGGGTCAGGGGAGGTGCCTGAGGATATGGGGGGGTGGCCAGGGGAGGGGCCTAAGGGAGGGGGGTAAGGGGAGGTGCTTAAGCAAGGGGGAGGGGCCGATAGTTAAGGGGGCTGGCTACCTGGCTGTCTGCCTGGCTACCTCAAGTCAAGTTATCTTGTATACAGGTAGGAACAACAGGTTCCACACTGCCCACCAGGGATTATTTGTCTGTCTGTCGTGCACGAATGCGCTGTCCAACCAAGTTCCTACCTGCCCACTCCGAAGGAACGTGTTAATACCATTCACCGTGTTTAGTGTACACGGCGTACAACATGTTTGGAATCAACAGGAGTACAGTTGGACTTTCGAACAAATCGACTTACGAACAGACCTCTGGAACCTAACTCGTTCGTAACTAGAGGAGCCCCTGTACTTGGTTCTGAATGTCTACCACGTGCACCCCACAGAGAGGTTCTTTCATGTTGTCAGGAGGGTCCTGCAACATTTTTGCAGTCGTGTTGGCGAGGTTTGCCATGTTGAATAATTGAGTCATTTACGATTACATTTTCAGCATTGTTTGCGTATATGGCGGCGGCGTGCTCACGGTTAATACGACCGCAGGTATTAACCAGGGGGCCGCCGCTGTAATTCGAACCGTGGAGTCTCTGCAAAACGACGAGGGCCACATCACCACCGCCCGTCTCACGCGGCGATGAGAAGATGCCTGAATGTTCAAACCCGGTCCAGAGTTTGGCTTTCTTGCTGAAATTACGCACTTCCAGAAGGTTAATGGGACGTGCTGTTTTAAAAAAAAAACTATACATTAAAAAAAATGTGTTGGAGGGCTATAGCTATGGGAATCATACTTATCGTGTATATTTTCCACGACGATATAAATTATTTTCGGAGATGATACAGTGAGCGTCGTGGTCTTCATTTTCTGTGGCGGGGAGCGAGATGGCTGGCGCCTTCAATAATTGAACAGGGTAATATGACACCGGCTTAACCAGTGTGTGTGTGTGCGTGCAACGTTCAGTGAGTGAGTGGGGGCCGTGCATGGATTATTCAGAGGGTGTGGTGTGTGGTAATGGGGTATAATAGAGGGCTAAAGGAACGAAGCTCACAACAACGAGCGGAGCGACCGGGGCGGTTAAAACGCGACAAATTTGGCACAGTCTGGAGCACAGGTGGGGCATCTGGCGGTCATCTCAAGTGAAGGTCAACCAGAAATACCTGGCTGGGTCTGTATCGCGTGACCTCGTGCCGGAGAGCCTTTCACACCGCACGTGGCCTCAAGGTGCACCTAGCCTGGCACAAGCGCCGTGATGACGTCGTCGTCAATAGCGGAAAGGCGGTTGTTGTTGTTGTGTGTACGGGCGGCATAGGAGTGCATGTCTATGGATGTATGTCTGCGTATGGATCTACTGTACTGTATTATTTTTGTACACGTGGGGAGCGGTGGTGCAGCGGTTAGCGCGCTGCGCTCCGAACCCGGTGACCCGAGTTCGAATCCCGTTTACGGCCAACACCGGTGACGAGTATCTGTCCTGGACCTCCCCTAGGTCGACTCGGCCTCAAATGAGTACCTGGTGCGATATGTAAGCATTTCCGCAAGGGAGACAAAGACGTCCGGGCGTGATGCTGGCCACCCACCACCTCGTGTACCGTTCCGGCCTTCATAGGTGCTCGCTCACAGCACTTGCCCCCTACAGTCTGTTAAGGCTATATGGGGGATCTTTGTCTTTTTGTATTTAGGGAAATGCAAGGATGTTGCATGTCTGTGGCTGCCTCCGGGTGTTGTAACACCGCCTTAAAATTAATCATATTTAACAGGCGACGTTCCCACCAAAGACTCCGTATGTCGCACAAATCGTAGCAACAAAAATATTATTCGTACAGTAGTTGTATTCCAGCTGACGACCGATACAACTGGTGAATATATTAGCCGGTCCTGGGCCACGCCTAGGTCGACTCAGCCTTAAATGAAGACAAAGGCGGCCCCGGGGCGTGGTGTGCTGGTCAACAGCCCACGCCACTCCCCTCGTGTGCCGTGCCGGCCTTCGTAAGTGTCCGCCAGCAGCACTTGCCCCAGCAGTCTATTGAGGCTACACGGGGGATCTTTGGCTGTGTGTCTCTCTACGGGGGAGTTGCCGGGTGCGGTCCCCGTGATTCAGCCGAGATCCCGGCTGAATGACGGCACAGGGAGCTGTGTGAGAGAGAGCGTCAGAGAGAGAGAGAGGGGGGAGAGCTGTGTGAGAGAGAGAGAGGAGAGAGTGGAGAGAGAGGAGAGTGCAGAGTGAGCGTCAGAGAGAGAGAGGGGGGGGGAGCTGTGTGAGAGAGAGGAGAGAGAGGAGAGTGCAGAGTGAGCGTCAGAGAGAGTAGAGAGAGAGTGGAGAGAGAGTGTCAGAGAGAGAGAGAGCGCACGGGAAGAAGAGAGAGCGTGAGAGTGGAGAGAGAGAGAGCATCAGAGAGAGGGTGGAGAGCGTCAGAGAGAGAGGGGGGGGCTGTGTGAGAGAGAGCGTCAAATAGAGAGAGAGAGTGCAGAGTGAACGTCAGAGGGAGAGAGGAGAGTGAGCATCAGAGAGAGCATCAGAGAGATTGCAAAGTGAGCGTGAGAGAGAGAGAGCGTCAGATAGAGAGGGAGTGGAGAGTGTGCGTCAAAGAGAGAGAGAGAGAGGAGAGTGAGAGAGAGAACATCAGAGAGAGAGAGAGAGAGCGTGAGAGCGAGCGTCACAGAGAGCGTGAGAGAGAGAGCGTCAGATAGAGAGAGTGGAGAGAGGAGAGCGTCAGACGGAGTGGACGGGCAGAAGAGAAGAGAAGATTTAGCGGAGAAGAAACAGAAGCGAGAAGAGTGAGCGAGTGTGGAGGAGGAGGAGGAGGTGTTGACTCAATCCCTGCAGCAGCCCAGGTCAGCATCACCCCTCAATGCCCTCTCTCCATCTCTCTCGCCGCGTGTCAAACAAAACCATCATCCCACGTGTGTTTCAGTGTCTGTGCAAGGGACGCTGCGTCGTCGGCTGTGCCCGGGCGGGTCTTGTGTTTATAGACATCGAGAGGTTTAGAGGTCCTTCCGAAACTGATGGTTGGGTTGAGGGTCTTGGAAGGGTCGTTTGACCATACTTCACCCCGTAGGTCGGTGCTAAGCTGGACGAGGAGCGAATCTGATTCAACGCTCGCTCGCCGATTGCTATCAGCGGCCGGCGAATTGAACTTGGGTTGGGGGGGAGGGTGGTGGTGGTGGGGTGGTAGTGGTGGTGTTGTGGTGGTGGGGTGGTAGTGAGGTTGTGGTGGTGGGGTTGTAGTGAGGTTGTGGTGGTGTGGTGGTGTTGTGGTGGTGGTGTGGTAGTAAGGTTGTGGTGGTGTTATGGTGGTGTTGTGGTGGTGAGGTTGTGGTTGTGTTGTGGTGGTGGTGTTGTCTTGGTGTTGTGGTGTTGGTGTTGTGGTGGTGGTGGGGCTATAGCGGCAGCGCGCTAACCGCTGCGCCACCGCTCACCGCCCCGGCATTTAAACTGCGACACTTCTTAACCGGCGGCCGCAACGCGTCGCTTCAGCCTCCACCTGTCACCCGCTACGTCTGAGTTCGACTCCAGGACCACCACGTTCGAGCTGATAAACTCCGAATCCGGTATCGTCATTCGCGCTGCACACCGGAGTGGTGAAGTATGGTCAAACGAACGCCACGATCGGAGGGGTGGGGTCATTCATTCAGCAGTGGACTTTGTAATCGTGCCAAATAAATAATAATAATGGTGGTGTTGTTGTTCGCATGGTAGATTATAGTAACTTACCGTGTCAAATCATACGGGTTGACCCCGTATTTTGTACAGGGAAATTGATTTTTCAGGTCCATACTGCGTACAGCCGTTTCAATGCGGGCAAAAAAAATGTCTATTTGTGTTTCTCTCCTTGTGATGGCACTTTGTAGGATGAAGTTGAGATTTATAAGGGCACGGGGTGACCAGTGAGGTCTGAATTGGTCTGTAATAAGGGAGGCATGTGTGTGAGTGGGTCAGTGTGTGTGGGTTAGTGGGTAAGTGTGTGGGTGAGTGAGAGTGTAGGTGGGTGAGTGTGTGGGTGACTGTGTGGGTGAGTGTGTGGGTGACTGTGTGGGTGGGTTATTTCGTGGCTGAGTGAGTGTGTGGGTGAGCGAGTGGGTGAGTGTGTGGTTGAGTGTGTGGGTGAGTTTGTGTGTGGGTGACTGTGAGTGTGTGGGTGAGTGTGTGAGTGAGTGTGTGGGTGGGTGAGTGTGTGGGTGCCTGTGTGAGTGAGTGTGTGGGTGAGTGAGTGTGTGGGTGAGTGTGTGGGTGAGCGAGTGGGTGGGTGAGTGTGTGGCTGAGTGTGTGGGTGAGTGTGTGTGTGGGTGGGTGTGTGGGTGACTGTGAGTGTGTGGGTGAGTGTGTGAGTGAGTGTGTGGGTGGGTGAGTGTGTGGGTGCCTGTGTGGGTGAGTGAGTGTGTGGGTGCCTGTGTGAGTGAGTGTGTGGGTGAGCGTGTGGGTGAGTGAGTGTGTGGGTGAGTGTGTGGGTGAGCGAGTGGGTGGGTGAGTGTGTGGGTGAGTGAGTGTGTGGGTGAGTGTGTGGGTGAATGTGTGGGTGAGTGGCTGAGTGGCTGTGTGAGTGAGTGAGTGTGTGGGTGAGTGTGAGTGAGTGTGTGGGTGGGTGAGTGTGTGAGTGAGTGTGTGTGTGGGTGAGTGTGTGGGTGAGTGTGTGAGTGAGTGTGTGTGTGGGTGAGTGAGTGGCTGAGTGAGTGGGTGAGTGAGTGTGTGGGTGAGTGGCTGAGTGAGTGGCTGAGTGTGTGGGTGAGTGAGTGTGTGGGTGTCATAGCTGTCAACCCATACGGTTCACCCGTTATTCTTATCCACGGAAATTGAGTTTTCAGGTCCATACAGCCGTTTCAATGCGGGCAAAACAACAAAAAATGTGTCTATTTGTTTGTGTTTCTCCCTTGTGATGGCACTTTGTAGGATGAACGTTGAGATTTATAAAGGGGCACGGGGTGACCAGCAAGGTCTGAATTGGTCTGTAATAATTAGGTAGGGCACTTATACGGGGTTGACGTGTGTGTTAGAAACTAAGGGTAGTCTCAATAGTAACTAAGGGTAGTCTAAATACGGTACAATTAGACGGAGATTGCCTCGTGTTGTTAGCGAGAAGCTATTGCAGCGCCTAGGTCTACTCGGCCTTAATTTAGTACCATACAGTGTACACACTTCACGCGCATTTATTCCGCACTCAATACAGCACTGTACGCACACTTGTGTACTGTACACGTAGCGACACACACACACGTACAAAGACAAAGATCCCCCGTGTAGCTTCTAACAGACTGTAGGGGCAAGTGCTGTTTGCGAGCAGCTATGAAGGCCGTGCACTGTGGCACACGAGGGGAGGGTGGGTGGCCAGCACCACGCCCGGCCGTCTTTGTCTCCCCAGTGGCGATGTTTGCACATCGCACCAGGTACTCGTTTGAGGCCGAGTCGACCTAGGGGAGGCCCAGGACCGGTTCAGATAATCGTCACCGGTGGTGGCCTTGAACGGGAATCGAACTCGGGTGGTTGGGTTCGGAGCGCAGTGCGCTAACCGCTGCACCACCGCTCCCCACGTGTAAAAAATGCAGTATGTACATCCATACGCAGACGTACATCCAAAGACATGCACTCCTATGCCGCCCGTACACACAACAACAACCGCCTTTCCGCTATTAATTGACGGCGACGTCATCACAGCAGCTTGTGCCAGGCTAGGTGCACCTTGAGGTCACGTGCGGCGTGGAAGGCTCTTCGGCAGGAGGTCACGCGATACAGACCCAGCCAGGTATTTCGGATTGACCTTCACCTGAGATGACCGCCAGATGCCCCACCTGTGCTCCACACTGTGCCAAATTTGTCGCGTTTTAACCGCCCCGGTCGCTCCGCTCGTTGTTGTGAGCTTCGTTCCTTTAGCCCTCCATTATACCACATATCGGCTAACCGCTACACCACCGCTGCCCACGTTAATACACAAAAACACACAGACACAGAGATAGCGTTACCTACAAGGGCATCGGGCGACCAATAACAAACGCGCGGCTGCCTTTGTCTCCCCAGTGCTGTTGTTTACTACACACCGCGCCGAGGTACCGTACTCGTTTGAGGCTGAGTCGACCTAGAGGGTGGGGTGGGGGTGGGTGCCCAGGACCGAGAGTGTACTCACACACGCACACTTCCCCCAATGCTGCCTTGTGGTGTAATATTCACGCTGGCTACGGTCACAATGTCTTTGCCAATCCTCACCTGCCCCTGCCCCCCCCCCAAGGGAGATGGGAGCCATGCTGCAAGCCCTGTGCGTCGTCATCACCCTCGCACTCTTCGCCGGAGCCTCCGTCTCCCAGGATGCCAGTTTGACTCCCAGCCCAGGTGAGAGGCAGCCTGGCCTGCCGAATAAAACCCCTGGGACACGGTAGACTTTGCGCTTGGATAATTGCTCGTGTGGTTGTTTACAGGCCGGGGTTGCGAGGCGGGTCATGGCAAGGCCGTAATTATAATATATTTTGGGGGGGACACATCCCCCCCCAATATTCAAATATGCTCAAAATGTCCCCCCCAATATATTGCTATAAAAAATATTGCTTTGCTTTGTAAATAAAAAGAACAATTTGCTAAACCTTGGCCACAATATCTGGACATGTCTTCACATAAATCAATGCATAGATTTCTGTTCATATGATTGTGGTTATGGTTGTACTTTATTAATCCTTAATCTCTGCCATTACATACAATGAAACAAGAAATGGTAAAAAAGTAAAAACAGAGCAATGTAATACAATACACCATGCGACATTATTGTAAAATAATAATAAAAAGTCCATCGCATGTGCAGGAAATTAGTTTTCAAATTTAGATATTTTTCTGGGTTGGGACCCCCAGACACCCTAGAATATTTGGTCCCCCCCAATGTTGACTCCATGGCTACGGCCTTGGGTCAGGAGATGGCAATGGGTTGTCGATCTGTGTGGAGCCTTGAGTAGTATCCCTCCCCACCTCACCTCTGCCCTCCCCCCCCATTTTGTGTGGCGAGGTTTTCTCGCACGCTCGTTTGTAAATCGGCCAAACATCCCCATGTAGCAGGACCCTTTCCAGATATATTCTTGAGACTCAAACCGTGGCTTTTCGGGGTCGAAGGTTTGGCAAATGTGAGTGGCAATTAAAAGATCGCCCCCCCTGTCTGAACGGCCTCTAGCAATTCCACGTTGCCATGGTGTAAGAGCCATAAGCACATCCACAGCGTAACCGATTTGCCCAAAGCGTCCAGATTTTTTCCGTGGGGGCGAGTCCCTTGTGGCAAGACACCTGTACATATTATAGGATGGTATACTCAAGTGACCGTGGTGTGCCAGTGGAGTTGGTGTGCAAGTGGAGTTGATGTGCCAGTAGAGTTGGTTAGCCGAGGCGGCCCAGCGGTAGAGCGAGCGGCTCGCAATCGGGAGGTCGTGAGTTCAAACCCCGGTTGCGGGAGGTTCTTACTCACGCACGGTCTCATCCAGCAGTGGAACAGCTGCCGTTAACCGGCTCTCTTCGTCCCGGCCTCTTGGTGATTTCGCGGCCACGCCGTGCTCTCTCGGGTCGTACCGCGCGCTGTTCATCGGCACGACGCCCGACGTTTCGTCCTGGGACCTTCTTGGGGAAACCGACTTGATAGAGCCGCCTTGTTCCCCCCGGTCACCACGCCTCGCTCCTGCCAGCCGCCACGTCTCTGCCGACACGTTTTTATCCCCCCCCTTTTCGCTCCGCAGCGCCGTCCGCCGCCGCCGCCGCCGTCGTCGCGACCTCCGACCTCATCCTGGGGAAGAACTCGTCGCTCGCGCTGCTCGAGTGCCGCCTCGTGCCGTCGGGCAACGAGGTGGTGGCTCGCTCGTGGCACCACAATGGCTCGGAGATCCACGGTGACTTGGTGCCGAGCAACTACATGAACCACACGTGAGTCACGGCCGCACGATCGAGGTTGTTCTTTAGCTCGCCGCGCTGACGTGCCGTCCGTCCGGTTGTGCCGTCGGGGTTGTGCCGCTGTGCGTCTGCCCAGCGGGATGCCCCACCGGAGGACGGCCGACACGTGGGTTCGATCCCAGAAGCTCGGCGGTGACGTCTCGCTGCTCGTGAGAAGCCGTTGCTAAGGGGCAGAGGTGTGGACTCGAGTCATGTGACTTGGACTCGAGTCAGACTCGAGTCATGAATTTGATGACTTGCGACTCGACTTGGACTTGCATAACAATGACTTTGTCCCACCTATGAGATGTGGACTCGAGTCATATGACTTGGACTCGAGTCAGACTCGAGTCATGAATTTGATGACTTGCGACTCGACTTGGACTTGCATAACAATGACTTTGTCCCACCTATGAGATGTGGACTCGAGTCATGTGACTTGGACTCGAGTCAGACTCGAGTCATGAATTTGATGACTTGCGACTCGACTTGGACTTGCATAACAATGACTTTGTCCCACCTATGAGATGTGGACTCGAGTCATGTGACTTGGACTCGAGTCAGACTCGAGTCATGAATTTGATGACTTGCGACTCGACTTGGACTTGCATAACAATGACTTTGTCCCACCTATGAGATGTGGACTCGAGTCATGTGACTTGGACTCGAGTCAGACTCGAGTCATGAATTTGATGACTTGCGACTCGACTTGGACTTGCATAACAATGACTTTGTCCCACCTATGAGATGTGGACTCGAGTCATGTGACTTGGACTCGAGTCAGACTCGAGTCATGAATTTGATGACTTGCGACTCGACTTGGACTTGCATAACAATGACTTTGTCCCACCTCTGCTAAGGGGTGCGTCGATTCACCCTCCACACCTCCCAGTCATGGAAATTGATAATTGGGGAGCCCTAGTCGTACCGCGCGATGTCCGACGTTGCACTGCCCGTGCTGGGAGCTTCTGCAGCGGAGCGTGCGGAACAGCGCGTGTGCGGTGCAACCCAAAAACACACGGGAGAGATCGCATCAAAGAGCAGCACTATTGAAGGTGTGAATACGTTTCTGGTATGATAATTGTTTTTTTACCCTTCTATCTGGCAACAAAACTGACACCTTTTTTTACAAGGAGTCATGTTTACATAGACCACAATACCTGCAGCCATAATGCAAAAAAAAACATAACTCTGATAATATATGTGCTGTCCTTGAAGTTGATTGGTCCACACTCGAGACAGCTTTCCTTAGAGCCTAGTCTCACATGGGTTGGACCAGATGACGCCAAAAGGCGCACAACTCAAAGACAATGCACCATCAGAGTATGAGAGCTCGGGGTAAGCATTTACACCAATGAAACCTCATTTGCCAGTAAAAGAAGGGTAAAAAACCAATTATATTTTTTACTGGCAAATGAGGTTCCAATGACGTTTCTGGTAGTCGATACGTGTTAATACGTTTCTTGCATTGAGCAAGGTTATTTTTGTTGTAAGAGACGATGATGATGATGATGATAGGAGGAGGAGGATGGAATTACAAAGTGGAGGAGTGAGAGTGAAGAATCTGAAAAATTAGTGAGGTGACCTGTAGTGTGGTGATTGTGTGTGTGTGTGGGTGAATGAGTGGGTGAGTGGGTGTGGTAAAGTGCACATAGCCTGGCACAAGCGCCGTGGTAAAAGTCACCGCCACTTCGTGGCGAATGGCGGTTGCTGAGTGGGTGATTGAGAGCAATTGGTTAAGTGAGCGAGTGTGTTGTGCGGTGGTTGAACACAGTGTGGATTAGAGGCCGACCGAAACTAAATTTCTGGTTTCGGCCGAAAGTTAAAAATTGACTTTCGGCCGAAACCGAAAGTTTAACTACACTTTCGACCGAGACCGAAACAGAAAGGTATATAACCGAAGTTACCGAACACAAGATTCATGAAATATGTCATGATGCAATGCTACTTTAATTAAAAAGAAATTTAGAAAGAGTCGGTAAATATCAAATCTTTAGGTGTTACTTACTTAGTAATTATATCCAAACAAATGTTGTAGTTAAGAAACAACAGTTTTTCTGCATTCAGCCAGACAGGCTGTTAACCGGTCGTATAAACATTAGCAGACCATGGTTGCGGCTGTAACCTTGCTCCCAAGCTGCTGCTGCTGACGTGTCTGTGTGTTTACAGCTTATCGCATAGGATTGCCTAGCGCCGACTGACCGGCCGATAGGCAGAGTGATAGACGTAGCACGAGCGTTATATTCTACAAATAGATCTTCGGTTGACGAATGACGACCGAAAGTCAATATCAGTTTCGGCCGAAACCGAAAGTAAACCGAAAGTTAAAAATTTACTTTCGGCCGAAACCGAAAGTATGCCGGAAGAGGCCATTTGCCAACTTTCGGCGCCGAAACCGAAACCGAATTTCGGTCAGCCTCTAGCGTGGATGAGACGCAACAGTCGGTCTGCAAAACCGATGCCTCCGCATGGATTGACGAATCGGCGAGCGGTAGTAGGGTAGTAGCGACAGAAGAGTGTTGAAGAGGCGACTGGCCGCTGGAGCAATGAGTTCAGCTCGGACGCACCCGGGTTTTAAGAAGCCACAGTTTGCACGCAGCGAGAGTGCACGAGACTGGTGGTGGAGTCGCAGCCAAAGGGGCGGAACACGCCCCAGAAGTTCCCGACAACCATGCCGGAACGGTCTCGCTTGATCGAGCGCGAGGGCTTGTGAAGGCCTTCATCCAGCAGTGGAGAGACCGCGGCGCGCGCTGGCGATGACGCCGACGATGACAAGCACGTGTGTTGACCCGCGACGTTGCCCTTGGCTGAGCCCTCCTTGTCGCGCCACGACGCCGGTCTGCTGGACTTGGCACCGTTTTGTCAACACAGTTTGCCCATATTTTGGCAACCGCCGTTAATTGCTGCCAAGCCAAAACTAACTCATCCGGTTTTTCACATTGCTTACATTTTTTAATTTTCACCCAATGTTCTACAAGAGACGAGGAGTTCTCTCCCCAACCCCCCCCCTACCCCCCTACCCCCCTGCCAAACAACACGACCTTTGGCAGAAGACCGCATTGCAAAGTCTGCGGTAGGCCTCGGCAGGGTAAGGTAATTTACCCTTTTTACCGGGTAAAAGAGTAAAGGTAAAGGTGTCGACATGCCAAGGGGTAAGGTAAAGGGTCGGCTAAAGGTAGCGTGGAATAATTTCGCGGTAAACACCTTGTTTACCGTAAACACCTTGTGTTTGCCGCTCGCTAAAAGCTCCGTGGCGCAGTCCGTGGCCTCCATTTAAAATTGGAATCATCGAGAGTATTCTATATGAATAAAGCGCTCTACCTAGCATTTACCTGTTACAAACCTTGTTCATGTGTAGTAGTACCCCAGTAATTACCCTGTAATCCGGTAATTTGTATGGGGTAAGGGTACAAGGTAGGGCAAAGGTAGGCTCGTTGCTTTTGACCTTTTACCTTACCTTGCTAAAGGGTAAAAAGTAAGGGTAGAGTGATTGTATTGTGGTAAGGTAAAAGGTAGGGTAAAGGTAGGCTCGTCGTTTTTACCTTTTACCTTGCCGAGGCCTAGTCTGCGGGTACGACACCGCATGGACGCAAGCCGTGGCATGAGTAACCAATCACAGGCCCGCGCCAATTGCCTCTCGTGGAATGAAAGGGTTTTCACTGAGCTACAATTACACTCATTGTTGTAATCTCCGCAGCCCGCCGTGCATTTAAAGTTCCCGTCGTCCAAAGGGTAGAAGGAACTCCGGCTCAACGAATACCCTCGAACTTTGTGGCTGCGTCTCGTCGTCGTCATCGTCGTCGGCCAGTAACTTGCCACAGTTGGGCCTCCACAATGGCCGTTGATGCGGCCGTTCTTGTGCTTTCAGCGTTCGTAGCTTGCTCGAGGCCGGCGCTTACACCTGCCTCTTCAGCAGCAAACACAACTCCTGGAACGCAACCGTTCTGGTCAAAGGTGAGCGGTCACGAGATTCAGATACGGTCGGTCATAGAATTATCCGGCGCACCGATTGTCCGGCTGCTTCCAACATTTATCCGGTGGTCCCAGGCCGATCCGGTGACACCGGCAAACCGCTCGAAAGGTGGTAAACAGTCCGGCGATTGGCACCACTGTGTGTAGCGTTACAACAAAAAAAGTAGTTCTGCTTGATTTCAGTGTTAAATAATACATACAGTGCATTATACACTACATACAACTTAAACAATGAAAATACTGCACCTTTATACATCGCCCCATGCAGAATCTTCGAGATTATAGTGGTAAGTATGGTACAGTAAATACAGTAACTTTTTAAAGTAGGATATGTATTTTTGTCTATTTGTTTATTCATGCCAATGTCATCTAGTAAACTCATTTAAAACGCACAAAAATACAACAGCACCTAAAAACATAACGTCATACAAGAATGTGTAAAAAAATAAGCTACTTTAAATAATGATGATCGGTGATTATCCACCGTTTTTAAAAATCTCTCCCGATGCCGCCGGATAATCGGTGATCTCCTGCATTACGTGCGTAATCGGCCACCCCCTTTCGTGTGCTGTGCCGGCCTTCATAAGCTTGCTCACCGACAGAACATGCCCCAACAGTCTGTTAAGTCTACACGGGCGATCTTCGCATAGACATCAAACTGACGACCCCTGCGTTGCAAGCGCAGCGCTCACCATCGTCCACCAATGCGAGCACTGGCGGGGTGGCACTTGAAACACGATGGGGCAGAGTTGTTTAAGCCCCCACCCCCGCCCCCATCCGCACCACCTCTGTGCTCCGAGCGGCTTAAATGGGGACGCCAAAGTCGATCGGCAAGTCGCGTGCGGTGGGGTAAAATGTGGGTATCTCACCCACTCCAACATGCCAGCGTGGAAGAGTAGGCCAAATTACCCTCCGCTAGAGGCGGCTCTCGCTCTCCAGAGCTCCCTCTCGTCGAGGCCTTTCCAGTGGCCGCGTTAACTTTTGCCACAAAGCCAAAGGTACCCCCCCCCCCGGCGTAGGCCGTCGGGGGCAAGTCGCTCGCCCTGCCGCGGCGCTGACTGCCCCCGTCCCCGCGTCGCTCTGCTCGCAGCCGCCCCCCAGTTCGACGCGGTGTCGGGGGGCAAGAAGGAGCACAAGAAGGAGCACAAGAAGGACCACAAGAAGGAGCGGAAGCTGTCGGCGTACATCGGCCACAAGGCCGTGATCAGCTGCCACCTGGCCTTCCAAGGCTTCCCGGCCCCGACCTGGACCTGGTTCAAGCTGTCTGCGGACAAGAAGACGCTCACGGTGAGTGGACGTGCGAGCGAGCGAGGACGAGGTCGGGCACCTGGCTTCAGAGGTCGCAACCGGGTACCCGATACCCGTACCCTACCCGATACCCGGCTACCCGTACCCGGCCGGGTACGGGTACCCGTTTGCGACCCTGGTGCGGCCGGGTACGGGTAGGCCGTGAGTCACTGGTGAGTAACCGTTTGTCACTCATTTCCCAACGTCTTGTCTCTTCTCACAATTCAAGTTCCTAGAATCAACCCACCCGCGCCTGCAACATGGCTTCATCCCAGAGGTCGCAATCGGGTACTCGTACCCTACCCGATACCCAGCCGGGTACGGGTAGTCGGGTATCGGGTAGGGTACGGGTACGGGTACCCGTTTTCGACCCTGGTGCGGCCGGATACGGGTACGGGTAAGGAATCAAAACCCGTTTGCGACCTCTGCCTGGCCTGCCTTTCCCAGAATCCCCTCCCTACCCCCCCCCCCTCGAACTCTTGGTGAGTGAGGCAGCTTGCTGCTCCAGTTGCCCGCCCGGCAAATCTGTCGGTTGTGTTATAATATTTCTATGATGATAGTGATAATTATAATATATCCTACTCAGTGGATTTCAATGTGGGTCTCCCCTTCTCTGGCACTGTGAGATATTCATCTTCTTTCAATGATGTGTCCCAGGGGTTTGAACCTCGGAGGCAGTAACCCTACGCACAGGGTGCGTGGGTGAGGTCTTTAACACCGAGATACGTATAAGGTGGGTGGGTTATGGGTGGGTGGGATGGGTGGGTAGGTCGGTGGATGGGTTTTGGATGAGTGGTAGGTGGGTCAGTGGGGGTGGGTGGGTGAGATTTCGGTGGGCGGTAGGTAGGTGGGTGTGTCAGTGGGTGGGTGCGTTTTCAGTGGGTGGGTGCCGGAGGTCTTTGACATCATCATGAAGGTGATCATGACGTTTACCGTGATCCTGGTGATGACGATCATGATGATGCTGATAATGATGATGCTCATGATAATGCTGATGCTGCTGCTGCTGCTGCTGACGATCAACGTTGCTGCTGATCTAGTGTATTTTTTCTGTCTCCACTCGTTTTTTGTCGTTCTTATGTTCTGCTCTGTCTGCGTGTCTCCGTTCCTCGTGTTTGTGTTTCGCCTCTCTTTGGAATTTTCACACTTAAATTCTAACTTAGCAATCTTTTAAATACGTAATCAACCAAGCTATGCGTTAATTGTGTGTTGACCGACTCTCTGTGTTGCATTACATTACATTTCGATATTTTGCTAGGTTATTTAATTCAGTATGTCTCTCTCCCGTTCACCTAATTTTCAAGCTTGCGTACCTTACCACGCGTCGTCCTACTCATTGACATGCTAATTTTTCTCTGCCCTCTCCCTCTCTCCGCCCCGCCCCCTCTCTCTATTTAAGGCCTCGTCACAGAGACGTTCTCTCTCTGTGTGCCGATGTGTGTTCTCTCTCTATGTATCTTTGTGATATCTGCCTGCTTATATGTCCGTCTATAGTTTTCTGGTTAGATTTTTGTTGCTATTTCTTTTATACCTGATGACGATTGCTTGTGTTGCAATCGAAACGTCGTAGTATGCGATTATTTAATTAATTATTTTTTCTTTATACGTGACTTTACCGAAAGAACCAAAGAGTAATTCCTGCAGTCACGAAAGCTCCAAATTAAGATTGCCCATGGTGATGTTGCCGATGACTGTAACGACGACGACGATGCTGACGACACATTTTGCCCGGTGACCTTCGCGGCGCGCGCAGCTGCTGGAAGACACGGAGAGCAAGATCGGCGCGAGGACACAGCACGTGATCGCCGCGGTGTCGCGCGAGGACGAGGGCGAATACCTGTGCGTCGCCAGCAACGACGCCGGCTCCAGCAACGTCACCGTCACCTTCAAGGTACGACGTGGGGGGAGCCGTGCGCCGACGCCCTTGAACGTAGCAGACGGGTCGGTGGGGCCCAACAAACCAAGGCTCTCCCCACGCTTGACCAGCCGGATGATTGGCAAACGTGACACGCAGAAAGACAACGAACTCCCCCTTATAGCATTAACAGAATGTTGGGGCAAGCGCTGTTAGCGAGCACCTAATGAAGCCCGGCACGGCACGCGAAGGGGTGGGCGGCCAGCAGCATGCCCAGCCGCCTTTGTCTCCCCAGTGGCGATGTTTACACGCCGCACCAGGTATTCATTTGAGGTCGAGTCGTAGGTGCGTATGTTGAACTTCTTTCGCACCGTACATAGCCAACTGTGCTAATTGGAGGTGTGGGGGAAGGACAACAAACTAAACACAAAAAGCAGTCGACCTAGGGGTGGCCCAAGACCGGTTCGGACAATCGTCACTGGGCTCGCCGGGTTTGTAGCGCAGCGCGCAGACCACTGCAACTACCGCTCCGCACAACTCTCCACAAATGCACACGTACACACACACGTACACACACACACACGTACACACACACACACACGTACAAAGACAACAAAGACAAACATCCCCCGTGCAGCCTTAACAGACTGTTGGGGCACGTGCTGTTGGCGAGCACCTACGAAGGCCGGAACGGCACACGAGGGGGTGGGCGGCCAGCACCACGCCCAGCCGCCTTTGTCTCCCCAGTGGCGATGTTTTTTGCTCACCGCAGCAGGCACTCATTTGAGGCTGAGCCGACCTTGGAGAGGCCCACACACACACACAAGCGCGCGCGGGATTGCTATCTTTGAATGAAACCGGCGTTCTCTGCACCACGCGCGCTCACGACGGCGGCGTCGATGACGAGGACTCCTCAACGGCCGCTCGCCTCGCCGTGCCCGGGTTCGACCCCCCCCCCCCCCCCAGGTCCACGACCTGCGTGACGCGGTGTGGCCCTTCCTGGGCATCGCCGCCGAGGTGGTCGTTCTCATCGTCATCATCTTCGCCTGCGAGAAGATGGGGCGCAAGAAAGCGACGGCCACCCCTGTCGGTACGCCGGCGCGGCCCGCCTCTGCTACTCCGCTGCTGGATGACCGCAGCTTTCCACCCCCCCTCCCCCCCCCCCGTTGTGGTCGGGGCGGTGGGTTTGCCGAAAGCGGGAACCGTAGAAGTAGAGTTCAGCGAGGGATGTTTTTGGCGCGCTGCCCGCGACACGTGTTTGTACATCGGTGATTTAGTTTGACCATACTTCACCGTTCTGGTCTACCCATTCATATTATTAATTTATGTTTTGTTCTTCACCACGGCGCCTGTGCCAGGCTAAGTGCACTTTGAGGCCACGTGAAGTGTCCAGCGCCCGCTGGCAGGAGGTCACGGGACTGACCGAGATGATTGGCTGATGCACCACCTGTGCCCCCTACTGTGCCAACTTGCTGTGCTTTAGCTGCCTGGTGCTCCGCTCGTCGTTGTGAGCGTCGCTCCTCTGCCTCCAGCTGCCCAGCAGCGTCCTTCATGAGCCTCCTCCCCCATACGGCCTTGGGGAGAGAGGCATCCATTCAGGAGTAGAGCAATGGAGAGCTGTACATGCATTGTTACCTGCTTAATATGACTTGTTGTTTGTATTTGATGCTGTACTCGACGTATTTATCTACTAAACGGAACGCGTGTTTCTCGTTTCTCCGGTTCTTGCAGAGGATGACGGAACGATGGCACTGTAAGTCCGCGTGCGTGCGCACACACACACTCACACACACAAAGAAACCAAAGGTGCCCCGTGTAGCCTTCACATAACCATCAGGGCAAGTGCTGTCGGCGAGCAGCTATGAAGGCTGGCACGACGCACGAAGAGGGTGGTGTGGTCATAGCACCACGCCCGGCCGCCTTTGTCTCCCCCCCCCCCCCCCAGTGCTGATAATGTCGCGTACCTCGTACACCTATGCTGTGTTCACGTAACAACAACAACAAACAAACAAGCAAACGTCAACTCGTAGCACTGCGCCGCCACCGCACGGCGTCCGCTCAATTGCCCTCGAAGAGCGAGAGAGAGACGGCTGAGGGGTGCGAGGGGGTGACGGAGACGAGTGGTAAGGCAGCGGTAGCAGCGGGGCGGTGAGCCGGCGCCAACCGTTGCCCAAGCTCTGTGGTTCCCGACATATGGCGATGTTTTTCGGCCAAATCAATGACGAGGGTTTTTATCTTGCCCAGGATTTTACGTAGCGTTTTTTTGTCGAAGGCGCTTTACAAGAATTGCGAATTGCCCGCTCGTTATTGGCCGATGGGGAAAAGGGATGGGGGTTTGAGTGTTGGGGCGGGGAAGGGATGGCAAGGGAGGGTGGTGGTAGGGAAAGAGAGAGGGGGTGAAGTTAGGAAGAGGAAGGATGATATTGGTAGGAATCTCCTGGTTCCACCAGCCCACAGGGGATTATTGTGTCCGTCCGTCGTGCATCCAAAAATGGGAGGGGTGGGGCTGGGTGGAGAGGGGAGGGTGGGGAGGGGCTGGGTGGGGAGGGTGGGGCTGGATGGGGGGTGGGAGGGGTGGGGCTGGGTGGGGAGGGGCTGGTCACCCCGTGGTGCCCTTATAAAACTCAACGTTTAACCTACTCACGCCGGCTTGTGCCCGCCCTCACAGTCGGCCATATTTGCGGAATACACCACGCCGCCGTTGACCCTGGCCATTGACCGAGCCAACCCAACGTTCCTACCAGCTCCCTCTGCAGGAATGTGTTGAAGGGTGATAGTAGGGAGAGGGAGGGCTGGCGAGGTTAGGAAGGGGTGGGGAGGGGGTTGGTTAAGGTTTGAAGGATGCGGGCAGGAAGTGGTAGAAGGGACACGCTATTGAAAAAAGATGAGTCTCAAGGGAGGAACAAAAACGGACGATTGAAGTTGGCTGTGTTGACGTGGAGTCGGGAGTTTATTCCAACGGAGGGGAGCGGAAACGTGACTGAGTACAGAGAGGGAGTGGGGGGGCATAGTGAGGAACAATAGAGATTGTGAACGCAGGGGCCGAGATGAGAAGCGGAGCACCCTGGGAAAGACTACTGGAGGAATCCGATGAGCTGTGAAGCTCTTGTTCACGGATGTCCAGCAGGGGCACGGGGTAAGAGCGTTACGAAAACAAACGGTACAAAAACACGATAGGAATGCGAAGTACTAGAAAGGTAAACAAATCACCCAAACACACACAAACATTAAACCATCCCCGTCCTACCAGGCAAAGCCCACCGAGGTATCAACTTGTTTTTCAGAAGCGACCTGGTCACAAATGATAGCTCAACGAAGTGGCCCCATCATTTGGACAGTTATAGCACCAAAATAATCTAAATAACTAAACGCGTGTTTCTAAATGTGGAGGGAAAACCCGGAGGACCCGGAGATAAAATCCACGCGACCACGGGGAGAGAGAGAGACACGCAAACTCCAAATATACAGCAGCAGGCGTCAGGGTTTGGATCGAACCCACGACCTCCTGCACACCAGGCGAGGGAGATCGATGGCATCCACACTCTGCTGGTAATGCCTTCTCCCGCCGAGCCAGAGTACGGGTCCTACTCGACACCCGCGTGATCCGCCAACCCTCGCTACCTCCGTAGTGCTGGGTTTGCAGGCCACGTGCCCAGGCACAACCACCACAGCCGCCACCCGGGCCAAGTATCGGATGTGTCACCGTGCCGCTCGTTTTGTCTGTCACGGTAACAGGAAGGGCGCAGCAGAGAATAGCCATGCCGGCACGGAGGCCGTCAGGCAGAGGAACAGCAAGTAGACCGCCGTGCCTGACCACACTCCGCACGACTGGAGGTAAGTGGGGGAGTGGAGTGCGAGGCGTGCAGTGACTCGCTTGCCGGTGATGTGCGATGGCTTACCACGAAGCAGAATTTGAGGTTCAGTTTGGTGTGGCTCAGAGGTGGTCAGGCCCAAGGGGGCACGTGGCTTTGCTGATGAATTTTACGCAGACCGCCTTGCGTGTCGCGTATCCCACGTGTTGGGCGTTGGCGTTGAATTTTATTTTTACACGCTTTTATTTAACTCACTCTGTCTGTTGTTGTTGTCGTTGTTGATGTCATTGTATCCACCAAATCTTGTAACTCAATTTTAACCCCCTTCCCGACTGCAAACTTGGTATATTTATGTCATACTGATGACAAGACTATATTCCATCATAAAAAAATATATATTTTCAAACATTCTTTTTTTTATGTTATGTTTCGGCTTGGGTCTAATTGTCCACGGTCAACTGACGTTGGCTGTAATTGGCCACGGTCCCTTACGTTATGGCAAGCTTCGGGGCCACTTCCTGGAGTCGTGGAGTTTTTCCATTACTAGTACATTTCATAAAAGCGTGTTTTAAAAAAAGTTTTAAAAATATTACTTATTTGTAAAGCACTCAGAACCCCGATTGATGTGAAGGCTGCTATGTATATTACATTGTCTGCATCCCATTAATTTTGTTACTTATCCTCTCCACAGCGACGATCGTGGCTATTAGTGTCGTGCATTGTAGAGTTTTGCGCTGAACCAGGACCCATATCTAACAGAGAGCGAGTCCCTTGCCTAGTAAACATCTGGCAGGTCACCAGCATTAGTTCAAGCGAGCCTCACTCTGCTGCTGCTGCTGAGATGCTGGATGTTGACGCCGGTCGAGAGTTTGCTTCTGTTAAACCCAAAAAACAGAAATCACCGCCAGAAGGCCGCGTGGCCGATGGGATGTCTAAAAAACTACTTTTATATATTTTTTGTAACACGCAGGGCCCAGATGTGAGCAGGGAGGCGTGCTGTACGCTTATTTATTTTACGACTTCAACAGGGTCGATAGACCATACTTCACCACGCTGGCCAGCACGGCTCGGTGAAGGGTTGGGGGCGCGCCAGGGCTCGGTTCACAACATCGCTCGCCTCCCCCCCGATGTTGGCCGTGGTTCGGAACTCGAATTCTTTTCGAGCCGCCGTGCTTGTATCGCGCTGCGCTAACCGCTGCGCCGCCGCTCCGCCCCGTTCTTCCTGCGATGGAACCCCATGTGGAGCTGGCGCGATGGGGGCGACGGCGGCGGCGGCGACGCCCAGCGGAGACGGAGACGGCAGATTTGTTTTTCGAGTTGGGGAAAGAATTTAACGGCGCGGCGCCCCAGAGAGACGGGGATTTGTTTAAAAGATCTAATAACAATGGTAAAAGCAGCCGCGCGCACTCTGACCCCCGACGCCGCTGCTGCTGCTGCTGCCGCTGCAGAGTTTCACTCGGGGCCTTTAAATGCAGACTTTGCCCAAGGTGTACCGGTCAGCACCACTGGACTTGCAATCCAGAGGTCGCCGGTTCGATTCCATCTCCCGGGGCGGCGGTTGAAGCGACGAGGCTTATCTTTAAATCCACCCCCCCTCCACCTTTCCTCCGCCTCTGTCCACCCGGCGGTGTGAATGGGTCTGCGACAGCGAGCCAAGCGGCAGGCCGCGTGCGGCGGGGTTAAAGCGTGGGTGTTGCCAACTCTTCCGAGTCGTCTGGCCAGCGTGGAAGAGTAGGCCAAATACCCTGTGTAGAGAGAGGCTTCATATTCTTAGGTTTTTTCGGTAAAGTCACGTAGGTAAAAAATTAAAATTAATAAAAGTTAAATAAAATAAAAATCACGACGTTTCCGAAGCAACACAAGCTTCCGTCTTCAGGTGGAACTGTCACAGCACGATAGCTGTATCATGTGAGAGAAATTCCAAGAAAACAGTCCTTGTATATATACTGGTTGAGGGTGGGAGGAGCCAAGGTAGGCCCTGAATATTATTTTTGTGAGGTTCGGTGCGGGTGAAGCACGCTGTTAGGAATGAGCCTTTGTTGTGTTAACTAGATGCGGATGATGTAAAGGTGCGTGTAAATGGGACTGAGCCTTTTGTTATGTAGAGGTGATGCGGCTGAAAGCTTCAAATCTAGAATTAGAGAGAGGCTCTCGAGAGCTCCCTCTAGCGGCGGCCGCTTCCGCCGGCAGTGGCACACGCAGGCAGCCGCAGGGCCTGCTCCTTCACCCTCGACCGTGCCGCTACGCCCGTCAACAAACAACATTGGCGGCAGCTGACGCAGGATCCACCCTCGTGTTCCCACGCCGGGGCCAAGATCCGCAAGCGCGCCGTCGGTTTCCTGCGCCGCGTGGTGCTGCAGGCGCGGTCTCTGGCTGTGCGAGCGCGCGTTGTTCCGCGCGTTGTTCCGCACGATGTCCCCGATGTTTTCTCCGCCACCTGCCAGCTCAAGCCTTCCCGTGCATCGTGTGACTCCCTGTGTGGCCACCCCGAATCCCTCCGCCGCTCTCATGGACACATTTCTGTATCTCCATGTGAAACCAGCTGAGGCCTCCCGTAACTCGCGTGACTTCAGTGAGTGGCCACCCCCACTCTGAGCCCCTCACGTCACCGCTCACTTGCCGTGCAAAATATATCCATTATTGCGCCCCCCCCCCCCCCCCCAAAATACAAAAGTCGATTTTATACGTTTTGCATTGTGTGCAGACTGGAAGCTACCCACATGCCAAATTTCAAGTTTGTTGCATGTTGGGAAGTATGCTAAACATTTCAAACAGACACACACATTCACAAATTTCCCTTTTATATATATAGCTATCCCATGCCATTACAGGGGCCATTTGAAGAAGGGTTCTCGGTGCTAGCTCTGTGATTTCCGCTTCTGCGCGCCATCCTCTAACACAGCAGTGACTCACTCGTCGGTGATTGCTCTCAATAAAAACGTCTCTCTATCTAAACCAGCTCCAGCCTCCCGCGAACCACGTGACTTCTGTGAGTGGCCACCCCCACTCCGAGCCCCTCTTCCTCGCCCCGCCCTCTGTGAGAACAGACGCCGCTCCGTGCAGCAGCAGCGAGTCCCTGACGCAGCCTTTCCTCTCTCTCCTCGTCTCTCCTGGCCCTGTGCTCCCGTTCCTCCGCTCTTTCGCCATCCTCTTTCTCACATTCCCCATTCCTCCTCCTCCTCCTGCTGCTGCTGCTCATTGACCTTAAGACTTGACTCCCAATGTTTGTTGTAACGTTCTTACCCGCCCCTTACTGGGCATCTGTGAAGAAGAGCTTTACAGCTCATCGGATTCCTCGAGCAAGAAAACATTTCTGCTTCTTCTCTGTTTTTGTTACAGCAACATGCGGTCCAGGCAAATCACACCGGGAGATTCCGACAACAGGATGCAACGTACTCGCTGGTTCTCTTTCATGTGGTCCAGCTGCGCCGTAATGGGCGATGTCTCCTGATTTGAAGTTTTCGTGGCTGCAGGAATCCATACTCTTGGGTTCTTTCGGTAAAGTCACGTAGGTAGAGCAATAAAGAATAAATCACGACGTTTCGATCGCAAGCAATCGTCATTAGGCAGAAAGATACAGCAGTAGAAGTGTTCAGTTCAGATCGAAACGGCGTGATTTAGTATTTATTTTTCCACCTACGTGACTTTACCGAAAGAACCAAAGAGTATGGATTCCTGCAGTCACGAAAACTTCAAATCAAGAGACAACATCCATTCCGGCGCAACTGGACCACATGAAAGAGACGGAACAAAGGGGGGTAGATCCCCCCCCCCCCGCTGCCCCAAGCCGGGAACTTCTCCTTGAATTTAATATTCGGTTCCTGAAGAAGGTCCCCATCGCGTGGAGCGAAACGTCGGACGTCGCGCCGAACGACGAGCGGGAAACGCGGGAGTGTTTTTGTGTGTTCTCACACGGGCTTGATCTTTCCTGCAGGACGTCCCAGCGGGAGATGGAAGAAGCGGAAGCGGAAACAGACACCGGCCGTTCTTCGCCTACTTAGTGCATATAGTCTTCCCGACATCATCATCATCATCGTCGTCGTCATCAGCCGTGGTCTATCCGCCGCTAGAGATGAAGGCTCTCCTCCCCGTGCCGTCGTCACACAATCTCCCGTGGTGTCGATATTTCCGCCACCCGTTTTTCTCCCTCGCGTGTGCGCGCCGGTTTCATCGTCCGACCCTCCGCTGCGGTCGCCCTCCGACCGAGTGGCGCTGTTTTTCCTCCCGTCTCGCACGTCCGCCGCCATCCCATCGCAGTTGACGCGTCCTGCCCAAGCTCGCTTACTTTTTCCACCGGCCCATGCGACGTTTGTTGTCCTTAGCCCCGCGCGTCCGATTAGCCCGGTTGGCCACGTACAGTGCGAAAGATTCTTCTTGGTTCTTTCGGTAAAGTCACGTAGAAGGGAAATAATGTCTCAGACACTGTCTTTCCGACAGACCTGTTCTTCACCTGAGGACGGCTGCTTGCGTTGTGGCCGAAACGTCGTGAGAATTATTTTATTATGTTTTATTTTTATTATTTTATTATTTCCATTCTACGTGACTTTACCGAAAGAACCAAGAAGATGAATCCCTGCAGTCACGAAAGCTTTAAATCGAAGTTGCGAAAGAAGTTGAGCACACGTACACTGTGCGCATTCACAACGGCCACCAATGGGGATGAAAGTCACCCCCCGCTTCTCTCCGTCTCTCGCTGTGAATCCAGAGCGTGCGCCTCACTGCTTTGCACACTTTTCAGCTGCCGCTTGGTCTTTTTTTCTGTCCGTGTCCCTGTGCGTCCCATCGGAGGCACAGGGACACGGATAGCATTGAGGAACGTGAACTGCAGGTTGCTGACAGAACAAGAATGTATAAGGGACGCGTCTTCTTAGAAGGTTGTGTTCGTCAAAGCGCAGGGCATTACCGTCCTGCAAATACGTACACACACGTACCACTCGTCATTTACATATCATCGTCATCATCGGCCATGGTCAGTCCACTGCTGGATGAAGGCCTATCCACGCCGTCTGCATCCGTCATGTTTTCGCGACGCCGCAATCCATCTCGAGCTGATCTTGTCATTCCATCTCCGCTTTGGGGCATCCTCGCCAGCAATTATGGACCTGGCTGGAAGGTGGGGGGGGGGGGGCTTTCACCCCCATTGGTGGCTCTTGTGAAAATTCCACATTCCTATGACTGGGGCCAGTCCACCGAAAATACAACCACGGTTAGCTTACCCGCCAAGCGGTACCGATTTTAACCGCCCTGGAGGGATGATGACCGATGCAATGAAATGAATACCAGCCAGGTCTTAAACAATGTGTGTGTGTGTATATGTGTGTGCGTAGATGCATTAAAAATAGAGCCCCCGTAGCCTTATAGAGTATTGGGGGTTAAGTGTTGTTAGCGAGCACCTATTAACGCCAGCACGGCGATCGAGCGGGTGGTGTGGCGACAATCACGCCCCACCGCCTTTGTCTTCCCATTTATGGTGCTTGCTCATTTGAGGCTGAGTCGCCCTAGCGGAGGCCCGGGACCGTTTCAGATATTCATCACCGACGTTGGCCGGGTTCGTAGCGCAGCGCGCTAATCGCTGCGCCACCGCTCCTCAGCACACGAAGATACTGTGTCACACATGCACGCGCGCACACTTGCACCGATGCACAGGCAATTGTAGAAGAAAAAAATGCAGATATTTACATGCACACGTATATAGCAATGAGAATAGTTGTAAAAAAAAATGCGTCAGATAACTATGCATTGTTACGAGATAAATAATACAAGCTGCTGTGTAACTGAGAGATTCGCCACCAATCCTGCAATTCGTAATGAGTTTCTTATCGGGTCGCAGTGTCTCCGTGTTTCACGATAACCCTCCACCACCTCGCGGCAGAGCCAGCCGGATCAAGTTGCCACGTGGGACGAAGAGCGTCGCTTGGTGCGGTTCATCGGCGAGTCGGGCGGGTGTTGGATGAAGGCCAAAAGCTAAAACATTAACGATTTGCACCATTGGTAACCTCCTTTGCCAGTAGCAAAATATGATAATTGCTTTTTTACCCTTTTATCTGGCAACAAAACTGACACATTTTTTTACAAGGAGTTATGTTTGCATTGACCACAATACCCACGGTCGGAATGCAAACAAAAAACACAACTCTGATAATCTTCTTGGTTCTTTCGGTAAAGTCACGTAGAAGGGAAATAAAAAAACATAATATTATATTATTTTATTATGTTTTATGTTTATTATTTTCTTATTTCCCTTCTACGTGACTTTACCGAAAGAACCAAGAAGATGAATCCCTGCAGTCACGAAAGCTTTAAATCGAAATTTAACTCTGATATTGTATGCACTGTCCTTGAAGTTGATTGGTCCACCCCTGAGACAGCTTTCCTTAAAGCCTAGTCTCACATGGTGTTGGACCAGATGACGCCAAAAGGCGCAATCAATTTCAAGGACAGTGCATACATTATCAGAGTTGTGTTTTTTGTTTGCATTCCGACCGCAGGTATTGTGGTCAATGCAAACATGACTCCTTGTAAAAAAGGTGTCAGTTTTGTTGCCAGATAAAAGGGTAAAAAAACAATTATCATATTTTGCTACTGGCAAATGAGGTTCCAATTGTGTAAATGCTTACCCCGAGCTCTCATTCTCTGATGGTGCATTTTCTTTGAGTTGTGCGCCTTTTGGCGTCATCTGGTCCAACACCATGTGAGACTAGGCTCTAAGGAAAGCTGTCTCGGGTGTGGACCAATCAATTTCAAGGACCGTGCATAAATGATGAGAGTTGTGTTTTTTGTTTGCATTCCGACCGCAGGTATTGTGGTCAATGCAAACATGACTCCTTATAAAAAAAAGGTGTCAGTTTTGTTGCCAGATAAAAGGGTAAAAATCAAATTATCATTAACGATTTGGTTGGAGGTTAAGCCTAGCAGAAGCTCAGGCAGCTTCCGCTAGCACCGGTGATGCTGGCTGTCATCTCCAGCGAAGCGTCTTAGTTTATATGTGTAAATAAAAATTGTCGAAATGTTGTTCGCCTTTCAACAACGCTCCGGTTTTGCTGGTAAACCGAATCGATTGGTTGTGTCGCCGTCTGGTGGTGCGGTGCAAATAACAGTGGGCGCCACGGTGGCTAGGAGATGTTAACTATCTCGCCTGGTATACAGGAGGTCGTGGGTTCGATCCCGACCCTGACGCCTGAATTATTTGGAGTTTGCGTGTCTCTCTCTCACCGTGGTCGCGTGGATTTTTCTCCGGGTCCTCCGGTTTGCCCCTCCACGTTTAAAATCAACATGCGTTTATAGAGTATTTGGTTGCTATAAATGTCCACACGATGATGAGCCACTTTGTTGAGCTATCTTTGTGATAGCCAGAAGCTATATCGCTCAGTGGGCTTAAATCTGCAAAATTAAATATCTATTTTTTAAATAGCTTGGTTATGTTGGGGCCTTTGGGGCCTGGGAGTGAGTGCTCAGCCTGGCCTGTTTGCTGTTCAACTGTTACGTACCAATGTTTAAGACGTGGAAATGTGTGTTTAAAAAAGAAAAATGAAGCCACGTGCTGTTTCCGCTTCCAGTAGTGCTGTTTGTTGCTGGCTGCCTGCCTGGTGTCGCGAGATTATGGTGGCAGCTCGGTCACCACGAGCCGCTGAAAATCCCAGAATGTAACATTCGCTTGCGCAACTGCATTTGGTGAAATGTCAGCTCTGAGAAAAAAAAATTACATCAGTTTAACCGTCACGCGACAAAAATCTCTCTCGCAAGTGGACGGAGGGCGGGGGGATAGTGCTGCCCGCGACTGTGCCTGTGGAACAGAGGAGACTTTAAGAAAGAGAAGAAGATAAGGCATCTCGGAGGTAACTCTGTGATCTCCACTTCTGCAGGGCCGTTCTCGAATAACGCCCTAGGGTTGCACTCCTGCGTGCACACTCGGATTTTAAATTCGTGGGAAACCTGAAATGTTGTCGTTTTAGAAACTTGTTTGCCAAGTCGTCAAGTGTCACCCACCCCACTTCTTTTATTTCCGCCGATTGAAACGATCCCGACAGGTAACAGCGGAGCACCGCTCTCTTCGCGTGCATGATGGCAGTCGCAGAAGCAGCAGCAGCAGCAGCAATGTGTTCAGGAATCGAATGCCAATGTCGAGTTCTTCCAGCCGCGACGAGAGGGCTTCAGGAGAGAGAGAGAGGCCGTTGCCGCCTTGATTATTCCTCCAATTTCAATGAGCGCAGACAACAGCGGGTCACGATATGCTCCGCATCATTAATGCACTGGAATCGAATTGCTCTTTGTCGTCCATCGTAATTGTGTCGCATCTGAATGTATTCTAACAACGGTGACAGCGATGCCCGGTGTCTTGTGTGTTGCAAACAAAATAAAATAATACGTCCCACGTGATTTCGGCTTGTACCGTGGTGTGTTCGACGTTTCGCCGCCACGCGCTGGGAGCTTCTTCAGGAACTGAAGACATCGCGGCGGAGAGCCATACAGTGCAACGGCGAAAATAAACTATGGGAACCTCATTTGCCAGTAAAAATATGATAATTGGTTCTTTACCCTTCTATCTGGCAACAAAACTGACACCTTTTTACAAGGAGTCATGTTTGCATAGACCGCAATACCTGCAGTCATAATACAAACAAAAGAACATAACTCTGATAATGTATGCACTGTCCTTAAAGTTGATTGGTCCACACCCGAGACAGCTTTCCTTAGAGCCTAGTCTCATATGGGTTGGACCAGATGACGCCAAAAGGCGCATCTGGTCCAACCCATATGAGACTGCAGGTATTGCGGTATTGCGGTCTATGCAAACATGACTCCTTGTAAAAAGGTGTCAGTTTTGTTGCCAGATAGAAGGGCGAAAATAAACTTGCACAGTAAAATAAAAGTGCGTCCAGCAATTTAAACAAAATTAAATTTTTGTCTCTTTGGTTGTTGTTGGGGGTTGGGTTTTCAGCTGTGCAATAGGCGATGAATCGAACAAAGCCGGTCACCGCATCGCGCGCTTTCGGATGCGCTTCTGTGGGCCGTCTGGAACGCTCTTGCTTTCGATATTAGGAAGCCACTGGAGCTGTGCACTTTCAAATCATCATCTGATAAACTAATTTCTTTAAAACGGATTTTCGTGTTTAGTGTGTTGTCCTTCCCCCGCACCTCCGATTAGCACGGTTGGCTACGTACGGTGCGAAAGAAGTTCAACACACGTACAAGGAAGCGATGATGGTTGTGGTGACTTGGGCTGCCACGTGGATTTTTACAATGTTAAAAGCCAAAAAAGTTTTTTATAAAACAGTCATTCGAGGAAATGTGCAGAAGACCAGTTTAGATGGATGGTGGTTTTGGTGACAGTTTAGCGACCAATACCAGGGACGGTTATCTGAACCGGTTCTGGGCCTCCCTTAGGTAGACTCGGCCTCAAATGAGTACGGGGTGCAGTGTGTGGTAAACATCGCTGCTCAGGAGACAAAGGCGGCCCGGCGTGGTGCTGGGCACCCCCCCCCCTCGTGTGTTGTTCTCGCCTTCATAGGTGCTCGCTAACAGCACGTGCCCCAACAGTCTGTTCGGGCTATGTGGGGGATGTTTGTCTTTGTACGTGTGTGTGTACATGTGTGTGTGTGTACGTGCGTGTGTGTGTACGTGTGTTTTTGTACGTGTGTGTGTGTACCAGAGGTGGGACAAAGTCATTGTTATGCAAGTCCAAGTCGAGTCGCAAGTCATCAAATTCATGACTCGAGTCTGACTCGAGTCCAAGTCACATGACTCGAGTCCACATCTCATAGGTGGGACAAAGTCATTGTTATGCAAGTCCAAGTCGAGTCGCAAGTCATCAAAATCATGACTCGAGTCTGACTCGAGTCCAAGTCACATGACTCGAGTCCACACCTCTGGTGTGTACCGCATGCCTTAACACTTTTTGTTCGGCCGGATCGAGGGGGCTAGACGGACGCGGCACGGGCTAGAGAAGAGATGGAGTGACGTGGTACAGGAGGACGTGGAGCTGAGTTGACTTGCCGATGACTGGTACCAGCGGTGTCAAGATCGGCCTCTGTGGAAGAGGCTCGTGAAGGACGCTACTGGGCAGTAGGAGGCAGTCGCCCTCCAACAACAACGGAGGGCGGAGGAGCGACGCTCACAACAACGAGCGGAGCGCCGGGTGGCTAAAGCACAGCAAGTTGGTACAGTAAGGGGCACAGGTGGTGCATCAGCCAGTCATCTCGGTCATCTCGGTCATCTCAGTCAGTCGACCCGTGGCACCTGGGTCTGCCCCGTGACCTCCTGCCAGCGGGCGTTCGACACTTCAAGGTGCACATGGCCTGGTACAAGCGTCGTGGTGACGTCACCGCCACTTAGTGGCGAATGGCGGTTGTTGTAAGTGTGTGTGTAGGTGTGTGTGTGTACGTGTGTGTGTGTACGTGTGTGTGTGTACGTGTGTGTGTGTACGTGTGTGTGTGTACGTGTGTGTGTGTACGTGTGTGTACGCGTGTGTGTGTACGTGTGTGTGTGTGTACGCGTCGTGGTGACGTCACCGCCACTTAGTGGCGAATGGCGGTTGTTGTTGTTGTTGTTGTGTACGTGTGTGTGTGTGTACGTGTGTGTGTGTGTACGTGTGTGTGTGTGTACGTGTGTGTGTGTGTACGTGTGCCACAGTGCCGGCCTTCGTAGGTGCTTGCTCCTCGCTAACAGCACTTGCCCCAACAGTCTGTTAAGACTACACGGAGGGAGAGGGGGGAGACCTTTGTAAATGTTTTTATTTTGACACCGTGGGTTGGAGGTTCCCTCTGCTGCCGCGAGGTGGCGTCACGCCACTTCGGTACCAGCTCGGCCTCCTCCGACCTCCGTGACATCTCACACAGGCGACGGGAATCGTCCCGTTCATTTAATTACCTTAGGGGCTGTCCGTAAATGACGTCACGCACCTGGGGGGGGGGGGGTGTCAGACATTTGTGACGATGTGTCACGAGGGGGGGGGGGTGAGAAATGTGACGTCACATCAAAATGCGCAACTTTAAATCAATATAGACAACACGTTCTGCTTAATTAAATAGACTTTTTAATAAATGTTTTCTTCTACGACATCAGAGTGCAGCGGCACATTAAATACGCACTACAATGGCAATAGTTTAAAGCGATTTGAAGCATGTTTTATTTTTTTTGGGGGGGGGGAGGGGCAGAGCTTTGTGACGTCATATTTGAGGGGGGGTCTGACTTTTTGTGACGCCGTGTGACGAAGTGGGGGGGGGGGGGCAGAAATCGTCCAAAATCGCGTGACGTCATTTATGGACGGCCCCTTACCTTCAAGCAGCGATCGAGAGAGGCCTCCAGACAGCTGGGTTCTATCCCAGGGCGTCTTTGATTAAGAGTAGGCCGGCCAGTCGGATTTACAACATCAAAAACTAAATGTGAACTTTTACCGAATTCACCGGATTATCAGACGCACCCCGAAAACTTGCCAATAAAGGCTGTAGACGAAAATGTACGGTGTGTACAATCGATAATCGATTATCCGGGTGGTCCCGGGCCGATCCATAGGCTGTCAACGTGTGCATGCCAACACAAAGTAGCTCCGCTTTATTTCAAAGTCCAATTCGACACAGCTCCCGATCACCGCCCCATGCGGAGTCGTCGAGAATTGGGAGTGGTAACTTCGCTGGAGCGAAACGCGGCATCTGTTCGTTTATTTACGGAAATTTCACGGTAGCGAACATATTTAAACACAGACAAAAACGTTTGGACACACAACACCTAAAAACATAACGTTGCTATTTTAAATAATGATTATTAGCGATTAATTACCTGGCAGCCCCCCCCCCCCGCTGCCGGAAAATCGACGATCGATTGCATTTCGAACTTCTTTTGCACCGTACGTAACCAATTAGAGGTGCGGGGATGGACTCCACACAGTCCCTCAATAACATTGCACATTCAAATTGGACAATCGATACCACATGGGGGGCTCTCTCCCTCTCGCCGGGGTCAACTGCACACGTGTTCCCAGAAGCCACGGCGATGGGAGTTGAGTTTGGGGGGAATTGGCCCTCCTGCTATTCTGAAGGGTCATTGCCCGAACCGTCGCCTATTGCTGGTAAGGTTTCGATTTAAAGCTTTCGTGACTGCAGGGATTCATCTTCTTGGTTTTTTCGGTAAAGTCACGTAGAAGGGAAATAATAAAGTAATACAAATAAAACATAATAAAATTATTCTCACGACTTCTTGGTTCTTTCGGTAAAGTCACGTAGAAGGGAAATAATAAAATAATAAAAATCAAAATGAATGCAACATTATTTTATTAGATTATTATTGTGTTTTATTTATTTTATTATTTTTATTATTTTATTATTTCCCTTCTACGTGACTTTACCGAAAGAACCAAGAAGATGAATCCCTGCAGTCACGAAAGCTTTAAATCAAAATTTAATTCTCACGACGTTTCGGCCACAACGCAAGCAGCAGTCCTCCCTTCTACGTGACTTTACCGAAAGAACCAAGAAGATGCTGGTAAGGTGTTTATATTTTTTTCCTATTTTGAGTCAGGTTGATTTACAAATGTATTGACTTTCAATTTATATTTGATCGAAACTAGTTTTTATTGCCGTTTAACTCGAGGTGTCGTTCCGTGGCTCGCCGCCAGGAGGAAGCGGTAGAGCAAGTGGACAAAATCGCCATCTGTTTCCATCTGTACGGGGGCGTCGAGTGCTGTTACCCCCCTCGTGGGATATTCCCCGGGTGCTCCCGTGTCATCCCACGCGTACAATGAAACAGCCCTCGTGAATTAGCCGAAACGCACAAAATCAGAACCGAATACAGCATCAGCAGCAAGCAACAAGCAGCAAGACCCTCCTGAAAACGACTCAAGCGACTCACTTGGACTCTCCGGGATTACAAGACATCAACAACAAGAAGAAAAGTCACGATTATTCTAACACGACACCACCTCGACTCGTGTTTGCTACGGCGTGTAGCCACCGCGCGTTGACAGCGGTTGCAGTGGGTTTAACCCCCTGCTGCTGTTTGTC